>NC_086445.1:709187583-709516338 GCF_028390025.1 Pseudophryne corroboree
CACCTTTGATCGTTGCCGTGAGAAGTTTTGAGTCAAGGGGGCCTCGCAGTAAGCAGGGATGTAGCTTGCTTGATGTTCTCCTCACATGCTGCTTCATGGAGAATGCCCACCTGGAAAAGGGAGAGAAGCGTGATAATATGTTCCTGGCAGACAATGATGCTTAAAAAAGACAAAGGTGCAACGTCGGGCATGATAATGATTTTATCTTAACTCTAATATTATTTATTTACAATCTATCTTATCTAAATATCTATCTTAACTTACCTTTAGGCTTATCTAATTACAATCTATCTTATCTATATATATATCTTATCTATAATATTATCTATTTACAGTTAGCTTAACTTATCCATCTACCTTATCTATCTACCTTATCTATCTATCTATCTATCTATCTATCTATCTATCTATCTATCTATCTATCTATCTATCTATCTATCTATCTATCATCATTACCATGCTCGTTGTTGCAGGGGTGAGCAGGTGACTGGTGCTGTGGCAGATTGGGGAGCCACTACTAATACCTTCTTTGCCCCTTCCCTATTGCCCTATTTTTTAAGCATCAATGTATACCAGTGACATATTATCAGTAATTAATAATTATTAATTACCTGTCCTGGGTCTTCTTCTGCTGTAGTTCACCTTTGATCGTTGCCGTGAGAAGTTTTGAGTCAAGGGGGCCTCGCAGTAAGCAGGGATGTAGCTTGCTTGATGTTCTCCTCACATGCTGCTTCATGGAGAATGCCCACCTGGAAAAGGGAGAGAAGCGTGATAATATGTTCCTGGCAGACAATGATGCTTAAAAAAGACAAAGGTGCAACGTCGGGCATGATAATGATTTTATCTTAACTCTAATATTATTTATTTACAATCTATCTTATCTAAATATCTATCTTAACTTACCTTTAAGCTTATCTAATTACAATCTATCTTATCTATATATATATCTTATCTCTAATATTATCTATTTACAGTTAGCTTAACTTATCCATCTACCTTATCTATCTACCTTATCTATCTATCTATCTATCTATCTATCTATCTATCTATCTATCTATCTATCTATCTATCTATCTATCATCATTACCATGCTCGTTGTTGCAGGGGTGAGCAGGTGACTGGTGCTGTGGCAGATTGGGGAGCCACTACTAATACCTTCTTTGCCCCTTCCCTATTGCCCTATTTTTTAAGCATCAATGTATACCAGTGACATATTATCAGTAATTAATAATTATTAATTACCTGTCCTGGGTCTTCTTCTGCTGTAGTTCACCTTTGATCGTTGCCGTGAGAAGTTTTGAGTCAAGGGGGCCTCGCAGTAAGCAGGGATGTAGCTTGCTTGATGTTCTCCTCACATGCTGCTTCATGGAGAATGCCCACCTGGAAAAGGGAGAGAAGCGTGATAATATGTTCCTGGCAGACAATGATGCTTAAAAAAGACAAAGGTGCAACGTCGGGCATGATAATGATTTTATCTTAACTCTAATATTATTTATTTACAATCTATCTTATCTAAATATCTTAACTTACCTTTAAGCTTATCTAATTACAATCTATCTTATCTATATATATATATATATATCTTATCTCTAATATTATCTATTTACAGTTAGCTTAACTTATCCATCTACCTTATCTATCTACCTTATCTATCTATCTATCTATCTATCTATCTATCTATCTATCTATCTATCTATCATCATTACCATGCTCGTTGTTGCAGGGGTGAGCAGGTGACTGGTGCTGTGGCAGATTGGGGAGCCACTACTAATACCTTCTTTGCCCCTTCCCTATTGCCCTATTTTTTAAGCATCAATGTATACCAGTGACATATTATCAGTAATTAATAATTATTAATTACCTGTCCTGGGTCTTCTTCTGCTGTAGTTCACCTTTGATCGTTGCCGTGAGAAGTTTTGAGTCAAGGGGGCCTCGCAGTAAGCAGGGATGTAGCTTGCTTGATGTTCTCCTCACATGCTGCTTCATGGAGAATGCCCACCTGGAAAAGGGAGAGAAGCGTGATAATATGTTCCTGGCAGACAATGATGCTTAAAAAAGACAAAGGTGCAACGTCGGGCATGATAATGATTTTATCTTAACTCTAATATTATCTATTTACAATCTATCTTATCTAAATATCTATCTTAACTTACCTTTAAGCTTATCTAATTACAATCTATCTTATCTATATATATATCTTATCTCTAATATTATCTATTTACAGTTAGCTTAACTTATCCATCTACCTTATCTATCTATCTATCTATCTATCTATCTATCTATCTATCTATCTATCTATCTATCTATCTATCATCATTACCATGCTCGTTGTTGCAGGGGTAAGCAGGTGACTGGTGCTGTGGCAGATTGGGGAGCCACTACTAATACCTTCTTTGCCCCTTCCCTATTGCCCTATTTTTTAAGCATCAATGTATACCAGTGACATATTATCAGTAATTAATAATTATTAATTACCTGTCCTGGGTCTTCTTCTGCTGTAGTTCACCTTTGATCGTTGCCGTGAGAAGTTTTGAGTCAAGGGGGCCTCGCAGTAAGCAGGGATGTAGCTTGCTTGATGTTCTCCTCACATGCTGCTTCATGGAGAATGCCCACCTGGAAAAGGGAGAGAAGCATGATAATATGTTCCTGGCAGACAATGATGCTTAAAAAAGACAAAGGTGCAACGTCGGGCATGATAATGATTTTATCTTAACTCTAATATTATTTATTTACAATCTATCTTATCTAAATATCTATCTTAACTTACCTTTAAGCTTATCTAATTACAATCTATCTTATCTATATATATATCTTATCTCTAATATTATCTATTTACAGTTAGCTTAACTTATCCATCTACCTTATCTATCTTCCTTATCTATCTATCTATCTATCTATCTATCTATCTATCTATCTATCTATCTATCTATCTATCTATCATCATTACCATGCTCGTTGTTGCAGGGGTGAGCAGGTGACTGGTGCTGTGGCAGATTGGGGAGCCACTACTAATACCTTCTTTGCCCCTTCCCTATTGCCCTATTTTTTAAGCATCAATGTATACCAGTGACATATTATCAGTAATTAATAATTATTAATTACCTGTCCTGGGTCTTCTTCTGCTGTAGTTCACCTTTGATCGTTGCCGTGAGAAGTTTTGAGTCAAGGGGGCCTCGTAGTAAGCAGGGATGTAGCTTGCTTGATGTTCTCCTCACATGCTGCTTCATGGAGAATGCCCACCTGGAAAAGGGAGAGAAGCGTGATAATATGTTCCTGGCAGACAATGATACTTAAAAAAGACAAAGGTGCAACGTCGGGCATGATAATGATTTTATCTTAACTCTAATATTATCTATTTACAATCTATCTTATCTAAATATCTATCTTAACTTACCTTTAAGCTTATCTAATTACAATCTATCTTATCTATATATATATATATATATATATATCTTATCTTTACTCTAATATTTCAAATGAACTTTTTAGCACATATATTTATGTTTCACACTAGATGCGATATATACTTTCATTGTTGAAATCTGAGGTGTATGTCTTTGATGTGACACATTTCATATTGCATCTTAATTTGTGAAGTAACATGAGACAAAGTTACAGCAATAACTGATTTAAATATATTAACAGAGGGTACAGAGATACTTTTCTCCTCCCTTCCTCTTGGATATAGTGAGGATGGCAGTTGTATCAATACCTAAATTTGGAATGATCTAAGTAGCAATATTCTACTGTACATAGTATTGCTACATTTGTTACAGAACTGGTATATGATACAGTTTACTAAGACAGGATAATACATAGCGGTAATACACTCTACAGCTGGACTCAGAGCAAATTACTACAGTATGCCACTATTATCTTTGGTCTTAAGAAGCAAACAGTGATGCCATTATTATATTTATCTCAAGTCGTAAGACAATACAAACTTGTGTGATTAGAATTTCACCATTAGGATGATTTATGTCTATTATATGTTTTACTTAATATTTGTACAGGGGTTGACCACTATAGAATTGTTCTCGAGTCCATATATACTTCTTCCCCCCACAACCCTTTTTTTAAGACAGAAAAGATTAAAAGTTATGTGTTTATATTAATAATCATATAATTGATACACAAAACTAGAGTGCTCCAAAAACCTGATACTTACTGACAGAGTCCAATTTCCTTTCTAAAGTGATCTCCGTTATTATCTATACTACCCCCATTCCTGCTAATTGCGCCCATAGTAATCAAGTTTACTGTGTAAAGGGTTGGGTGCCTCGCTACTCCGGGGGTAGGGAGCTGAAATAATGATACAACGTCCCTGAGGACAGAAACAGAACGAGTGTGGAAAGGGGTGAAAAGAATTGAATCCCGCCCTATATCTTAATTACAGCCCAACTCCAAACCCTAATTACAGCCTGACCCTAACTGCAATCGAACCCTAATCTTAATTACAGCCTAACTCCAAACCCTAATTACAGCCTGACCCTAACTGCAATCGAACCCTAATCTTAATTACAGCCTAACTCCAAACCCTAATTACAGCCTGACCCTAACTGCAATCTAACCCTAATCTTAATTACAGCCTAACTCCAAACCCTAATTACAGCCTGACCCTAAATGCAATCTAACCCTAATCTTAATTACAGCCTAACTCCAAACACTAATTACAGCCTTGCACTAACTGCAGTCTAACTCTAATTTCATGTGTTGACAATCATAATGTTAACATTTCGAACATGTCTGTATTTTGTCATTGTTGACATTTGTAATGTGGACATGTTAAATGTGGACATTTTGAACATATTGACATTTTCAATGTCAACATTCTGACCATGTTAACATGGTGTCGACATTCTGAATAACGGCATTATGAATGTCAACATGCTGACTACATCCCTAAACTGAGAGCTAGCTCCAGAAATGACACCTGTCAGAGGAATCCCCTTACTCAACAGCTCATGGTTGGTGCTGCCCTAGGCATTGAAGAAATACAGTATGCCCTAAATTAATTTATTAATGGCTTCATTTAGAGTTGTTCATACAACATTTGTGATCAGTAACAGAACTATACATTTTGTTCCCCCGCCAAAAAAGTTTCTGGCCATAGTTTTGCCATCAATGGTGGAAACTAATGACTCTTCAACATCGATGGTAGAGACAACAAGATGGGGGACCCATAATCCGTCCCTTAATGCCGGGAACAGACCCTAGCTTCATCCCCCAGTAGACCTGTGAAACGCTGCCCCCAGGCTCTGATTGGCCGGTGGTTTACTAATCCATTGCACAGGATGACCATTGGTAGTTGAAACTGTGAATGGTTTTATACCATCGAGGTTAACCACTGAAGGTACCATCGATGACGACAATCTATGATTAACACACCGAGTGCACACCCAGCTGTGGGGGGTCAATATCGGGAATGCTTCACATTCCGGATATTGGTAAGTCTGACAGCATTACATCCCCTGTAGAAACCTATGGGGGATGCAGCTGCAGACATGAATGAAGGGATCGCAGCAGGTAACAGAGACACCTGCTGCTGCTCCTCCTTCATTTATTCAGGTGTTGTCTAATATTGCATATATGCAATGATAAATGGGCCACTGTATCTTATAATCTCGGGGGGCATCATTAAAACCCTACAACAGGTGATGTTAAAAAGATCGGTTTGCGTGATCTTTCACATTGGGCAATTTTTTTCCTTTCTTGTAACTTTTCAAAAAAGTATTTCTGTGTTTCCGCTTCCCTAACGGTTTCACTATAAATGTACATGTATATTCTCGTTTCCGTTTCATCTCCCTTTCTTCTTCGGCAGTTTCTTTTACTTGTGCTCCTATTGCCGGGTCCCCCAGGGTCTCTGCTGGCTTTTTGGTGTCTCCTGGCTCTTCACACTGGCAAATTCCTCGATTTAGGAGGCGCGAGGTCACGATACTCCCGTACTGCGCCCGAGCTCCGCAGTCTTTACTGCTCAGAGACCAGATCATGTGACGTCACCACTAGTTGGCGGGGGGCGGAGTTAGCGCTAGCCCCGCCTCTACCCGCCACCTGTGCTGATCCCGCTATTACCAGTGAAAACCTGTTACCCACTGTCACTGTGTCACCAGCAGTGGGACCACAATCTCTCCTCCGTGGAAAGGATCTAGACGCTACCCAGGCCAAGACTGAGGAGCGGGATGGCAGCGGCGCAGGGAGGTGGGTTACTGTGGTTTATGTGACTGTGCTGGGCTTGGGCTTTGCAGGGTACGGGCAGTGACGCTGAGGTGAGGCTGGTTCAGGGTATCTGCGTGAGAGTTACCCAGCCGGCAGGGTTGTTTGATGCACTCATACCTAAGTTCTAGTGGCCTTTTTACATGTCCATCATAGCCAGCAGTGCACCCCTCAGTCATATCACCTGTACCCCTGTATGCAGGAGGTAACTCATGTTCTGTCTTATCCACTGCACCCTAGGGCCTGCTCCCGCAATTTCCATATCCTGCCAACTGCTCCCCATAACTATACTACCTCTCTCTCCCCAGTATCTATACTACCCCCATTCCTGCTAACTACTTCCCCATAACTATACGACCTCTCTCTCCCCAAAATCCATACTACCCCCTTTACTGCTAACTGCTCCGCAATAACTATACTACCCCTCTCTCCCCAGTATCCATAGTACCCCTATTCCTGCTAACTGCTCCCCATAACTATACTGCCCTCTCCCCAGAATACATACTACCCCCTTTACTGCTAACTACTCCCCAATAACTATACTACATCTCTCCCCAGAATCTATTCTACCCCATTCCTGCTAACTGCTCCCCCATAACTATACTACCTCTCTCCCCAGAATCTATACTATCCCCATTCCTGCTAACTGCTCCCCAATAACTATACTAACTCACTCTCCCCAGTATCTAAACTACCCCCATTCCTGCTAATTGCTCCCCCATAACTATACTACCTCTCTACCCAGAATCTATACTACCCCCATTCCTGCTAACTGCTCCCCCATAACTATACTACCTCTCTCCCCAGAATCTATACTACCCCCATTCCTGCTAACTGCTCCCCCATAACTATACTACCTCTCTCCCCAGAATCTATACTACCCCCATTCCTGCTAACTGCTCCCCCATAACTATACTACCTCTCTCCCCAGAATCTATACTACCCCCATTCCTGCTAACTGCTCCCCCATAACTATACTACCCCTCTGTCCCCAGTATCTATACTGCCCACTTTCCTGCTAACTTATCCCCATAACTATACTACCCCTCCCCAGTTTATGTAATACCCCTTTTCTCTAACGTCCTAGTGGATGCTGGGGACTCCGTAAGGACCATGGGGAATAGACGGGCTCCGCAGGAGACTGGGCACTCTATAAGAAAGATTTGGTACTATCTGGTGTGCACTGGCTCCTCCCTCTATGCCCCTCCTCCAGACCTCAGTTAGATTTCTGTGCCCGGCCCGAGCTGGTTGCACACTAGGAGCTCTCCTGAGCTGCTAGAAAGAAAGTTTAAATTAGGTTTTTTATTTTACAGTGAGACCTGCTGGCAACAGGCTCACTGCATCGAGGGACTAAGGGGAGAAGAAGCGAACCTACCTGCTTGCAGCTAGCTTGGGCTTCTTAGGCTACTGGACACCATTAGCTCCAGAGGGATCGACCGCAGGACTCGTCCTTGGTGTTCGTTCCCGGAGCCGCGCCGCCGTCCCCCTTACAGAGCCAGAAGCATGAAGATGGTCCGGAAAATCGGCGGCAGAAGACTTCAGTCTTCACCAAGGTAGCGCACAGCACTGCAGCTGTGCGCCATTGCTCCTCATACACACTTCACACTCCGGTCACTGAGGGTGCAGGGCGCTGGGGGGGGGGCGCCCTGAGCAGCAATAATATCACCTTGGCTGGCAAAATAACCACAATATATAGCCCCAGAGGCTATATATGTGGTAATTACCCCTGCCAGAATACAGAAAAAAGCGGGAGAAAAGGCCGCCGAAAAAGGGGCGGAGCCATCTCCCTCAGCACACTGGCGCCATTGTTCCCTCAGTTCCGCTGGAAGGAAGCTCCCTGACTCTCCCCTGCAGTCTACACTACAGAAAGGGTAAAAAAGAGGGGGGGGCACTAAATTTGGGCGCAGTTTAATACAATAAGCAGCTATAAAGGGTCATAATTCAGTTAGTCCCTGTATTATTATAGCGCTCTGGTGTGTGCTGGCATACTTTCTCTCTGTCTCCCCAAAGGGCTTTTGTGGGGTCCTGTCTCCTTTAAGAGCATTCCCTGTGTGTGTGCGGTGTGTCGGTACGGCTGTGTCGACATGTTTGATGAGGAGACTTATGTGGAGGCGGAGCAGATGCCTATAAATGTGATGTCACCCCCTGCGGGGCAGACACCTGAGTGGATGGATTTATGGAAGGAATTACGTGCAAGTGTCGACTCCTTACATAAAAAATTTGACGACATGCCAAATGCGGGACAGCCGGCTTCTCAGCTCGTGCCTGCCCAGACGATTCAAAGGCCGTCAGGGGCCCTGAAACGACCACTACCTCAGATGGCAGACACAGATGTCGACACGGATACTGATGCAAGTGTCGACGACGATGAGTCAAATTTAATGTCCACTAGGGCCATTTGTGGCATGATTGAGGCAATGAAAGAGGTATTACACCTTGCTGATATAAACCCAGGTACCTCAAAAAAGGGTATTATGTTTGGGGAGAAAAAACTACCTATAGTTTTTCCCCCATCTGAGGATTTGAATGAGGTGTGTGAAGAAGCGTGGGCTTTCCCCGATAAAAAATTGGTGATTTCAAAAAAATTACTAATGGCGTTCCCTTTCTCGCCAGAGGATAGGTCACGTTGGGAAACTCCCCCTAGGGTGGATAAAGCGCTCACACGTTTGTCTAAAAAGGTGGCACTACCGTCTCCGGATACGGCCGCCCTAAAGGAACCTGCTGATAGAAAGCAGGAGGCTATCCTAAAATCTGTTTACACACACACTGGTGTTATACTGAGACCAGCTATTGCTTCAGCCTGGATGTGCAGTGCTGCTGCTGCTTGGTCAGATTCCCTGTCGGAAAATATTGACACCCTAGACAGAGACACTATATTGCTAACCATAGAGCATATAAAAGACTCGGTCTTATACATGAGAGATGCACAGAGGGAGATCTGCCGGCTGGCATCTAGAATAAGTGCCTTGTCCATTTCTGCTAGGAGAGGCTTATGGACTCGGCAGTGGACAGGAGATGCAGATTCTAAAAGGCACATGGAAGTTTTGCCTTATAAGGGTGAGGAGTTATTCGGGGACGGTCTCTCAGACCTTGTTTCCACAGCAACAGCTGGGAAGTCTGCATTTTTGCCCCATGTCCCCTAACAGCCTAAGAAAGCACCGTATTACCAAGTACAGTCCTTTCGACCCCAGAAAAACAGGCGGGGAAAAGGCGGGTCCTTCTGTCTAGAGGCAGAGGAAGGGGGAAAAAGCTGCAACACACAGCAGGTTCCCAGGACCAAAAGTCCTCCCCCGCTTCTTCCAAATCCGCCGCATGACGGTGGGGCTCCACAGGCTGAGCCAGGTACGGTGGGGGGCCGCCTCCAGAATTTCAGCGATCAGTGGGCTCGCTCACGGGTGGATCCCTGGATTTTTCAGATAGTATCTCAGGGGTACAAGCTGGAATTCGAGGCGCCTCCCCCCCGCCGTTTCCTCAAATCAGCCTTAACGACGACTCCATCGGGCAGGGAGGCTGTGCTAGAGGCCATTCACAAGCTGTATTCCCAGCAGGTGATAGTCAAGGTGCCCCTACTTCAACAAGGCCGGGGCTACTATTCCACACTGTTTGTGGTACCGAAACCAGACGGTTCGGTTAGACCCATTTTAAATTTGAAATCCTTGAACACTTACATAACAAAATTCAAGTTCAAGATGGAATCGCTCAGGGCGGTTATTGCAAGCCTGGACGAGGGGGATTACATGGTATCCCTGGACATCAAGGATGCTTACCTGCATGTCCCTATTTACCTTCCTCACCAGGAGTACCTCAGATTTGTGGTACAGGATTGCCATTACCAATTCCAGACACTACCGTTTGGACTGTCCACGGCACCGAGGGTGTTTACCAAAGTAATGGCAGAAATGATGATACTCCTTCGAAAAAAGGGAGTTTTCTCTAACGTCCTAAGTGGATGCTGGGGACTCCGTAAGGACCATGGGGAATAGCGGCTCCGCAGGAGACTGGGCACAAAAGTAAAGCTTTAGAACTACCTGGTGTGCACTGGCTCCTCCCCCCATGACCCTCCTCCAAGCCTCAGTTAGATTTTTGTGCCCGAACGAGAAGGGTGCACACTAGGTGGCTCTCCTGAGCTGCTTAGTGAAAAGTTTAGTTTTAGGTTTTTTATTTTCAGTGAGACCTGCTGGCAACAGGCTCACTGCATCGAGGGACTAAGGGGAGAAGAAGCGAACTCACCTGCGTGCAGAGTGGATTGGGCTTCTTAGGCTACTGGACATTAGCTCCAGAGGGACGATCACAGGCCCAGCCATGGATGGGTCCCAGAGCCGCGCCGCCGGCCCCCTTACAGAGCCAGAAGACAGAAGAGGTCCGGAAAATCGGCGGCAGAAGACGTCCTGTCTTCAACAAGGTAGCGCACAGCACTGCAGCTGTGCGCCATTGCTCTCAGCACACTTCACACTCCGGTCACTGAGGGTGCAGGGCGCTGGGGGGGGGGGCGCCCTGAGACGCAATAAAAACACCTTGGATGGCAAAAAATACATCACATATAGCTCCTGGGCTATATGGATGAATTTAACCCCTGCCAGAATACATAGAAAAACGGGAGATAAGGCCGCCGATAAGGGGGCGGAGCCTATCTCCTCAGCACACTGGCGCCATTTTCCCTCACAGCTCCGTTGGAGGGAAGCTCCCTGGCTCTCCCCTGCAGTCACTACACTACAGAAAGGGTTAAAAAAGAGAGGGGGGCACTAATTACGCGCAGTATTAAAGATACAGCAGTTATAAGGGGAAAAACACTTATATAAGGTTATCCCTGTATATATATAGCGCTCTGGTGTGTGCTGGCAAACTCTCCCTCTGTCTCCCCAAAGGGCTAGTGGGGTCCTGTCCTCTATCAGAGCATTCCCTGTGTGTGTGCTGTATGTCGGTACGTTTGTGTCGACATGTATGAGGAGAAAAATGATGTGGAGACGGAGCAGATTGCCTGTAATAGTGATGTCACCCCCTAGGGGGTCGACACCTGAGTGGATGAACTGTTGGAAGGAATTACGTAACAGTGTCAGCTCTGTATAAAAGACAGTGGTTGACATGAGACAGCCGGCTACTCAGCTTGTGCCTGTCCAGACGTCTCATAGGCCGTCAGGGGCTCTAAAGCGCCCGTTACCTCAGATGGCAGATATAGACGCCGACACGGATACTGACTCCAGTGTCGACGGTGAAGAGACAAATGTGACTTCCAGTAGGGCCACACGTTACATGATTGAGGCAATGAAAAATGTTTTACACATTTCTGATAATACGAGTACCACCAAAAAGGGGTATTATGTTCGGTGAGGAAAAACTACCTGTAGTTTTCCTGAATCTGAGAAATTAAATGAGGTGTGTGAGGATGCGTGGTTTTCCCCCGATAACAACTGATAATTTCTAAAATGTTATTGGCATTATATCCTTTCCCGCCAGAGGTTAGGGTGCGTTGGGAAACACCCCCTAGGGTGGATAAAGCGCTCACACGCTTGTAAGAACAAGGGCTCTACCCTCTCCTGAGATGGCCGCCCTTAAGGATCCTGCTGATAGAAAGCAGGAGGGCATCCTAAAAGGTATTTACACACATACTGGTGTTATACTGCGACCAGCAATCGCCTCAGCCTGGATGTGCAGTGCTGGGTTGGCGTGGTCGGATTCCCTGACTGAAAATATTGATACCCTAGATAGGGACAGTATATTATTGCCTATAGAGCATTTAAAAGATGCATTTCTATATATGCGTGATGCACAGCGGAATATTTGCCGACTGGCATCAAGTCTAAGTGCGTTGTCCATTTCTACCAGTAGAGGGTTATGGACACGACAGTGGTCAGGTGATACGGATTCCAAACGGCATTTGGAAGTATTGCCTTATTAAGGGGAGGAGTTATTTGGGGTCGGTCTTTCAGACCTGGTGGCCACGGCAACAGCTGGGAAATCCACGTTTGTACCCCAGGTCGCCTCTCAACATGAGAAGACGCCGTATTATCAGGCGCAGTCTTTTCGTGGGCAAGCGGGCAAAAGGTTCCTCATTTCTGCCCCGTGACAGAGGGAGAGGAAAAAAGGCTGCAGAAATCAGCCAGTTCCCAGGAACAGAAACCCTCTCCCGCCTCTGCCAAGCCCTCAGTATGACGCTGGGGCTTTACAAGCAGAATCAGGCACGGTGGGGGCCCGTCTCAATGAATTTCAGCGCGCAGTGGGCTCACTCGCAAGTAGACCCCTGGATCCTTCAGGTGATATCTCAGGGGTACAAATTGGAATTCGAGACGTCTCCCCCTCGCCGTTTCCTAAAGTCGGCTTTACCGATGTCTCCTTCTGACAGGGAGACAGTTTTGGAAGCCATTCACAAGCTGTATTCCCAGCAGGTGATAATCAAGGTACCCCTCCTGCAACAGGGAACGGGGTATTATTCCACACTGTCGTGGTACCGAAGCCGGACGGCTCGGTGAGACCGATTCTAAATCTAAAATCTTTGAACACTTACATACAGAGGTTCAAATTCAAGATTGAGTCACTCAGAGCAGTGATTGCGAACCTGGAAGAAGAGGACTACATGATGTCTCGGGACATCAAGGATGCTTACCTTCATGTCCCAATTTACCCTTCTCACCAAGGGTACCTCAGGTTTATGGTACAGAACTGTCACTATCAGTTTCAGACGCTGCCGTATGGATGGTCCACGGCACCCCGGGTCTTTACCAAGGTAATGGCCGAAATGATGATACTCCTTCAGAGGAAGGGAATTTTAGTTATCCCTTACTTGGACGATTCCCTGATAAGGGTAAGATCCAGGGAACAGTTGGAGGTCGGTGTAGCACTATCTCAGGTAGTGTTGCGGCAGCACGATTGGATTCTCAATATTCCAAAATCGCAGCTGATTCCGACGACTCGTCTTCTGTTCTTAGGGATGATCCTGGACACAGTTCAGAAAAAGGTGTTTCTCCCGGAGGAGAAAGTCAGGGAACCTCCTATAACCGAGCCAAGTCTCAGTACATCAATGAGATGGTTCTGGGAAAAATGGTGGCTTCCTATGAAGCAATCCCATGCGGCAGATTCCACGCAAGAACTTTCCAGTGGGACCTGCTGGACAAATGGTCTGGGTCGCATCTTCAGATGCATCAGCGGATAACCCTGTCACCAAGCACAAGGGTGTCTCTCCTGTGGTGGTTGCAGAGTGCTCATCTTCTAGAGGGCCGCACATTCAGGACTGGGTCCTGGTGACCACGGATGCCAGCCTGCGAGGCTGGGGAGCAGTCACACAGGGAAGGAATTTCCAGAGCTTATGGTCAAGCCTGGAGACATCACTTCACATAAATATCCTGAAGCTAAGGGCCATTTACAATGCTCTAAGCTCAGCAAGACCTCTGCTTCAAGGTCACCCGGAGTTGATCCATTCGGACAACATCACGGCAGTCACCCACGTAAACAGACAGGGTGACACAAGAAGCAGAAGGGCAATGGCAGAAGCTGCAAGGATTCTTCGCTGGGCGGAAAATCATGTTATAGCACTGTCAGCAGTATTCATTCCGGGAGTGGACAACTGGGAAGCAGACTTCCTCAGCAGACACGACCTCCACCCGGGAGAGTGGAGACTTCACCCAGAAGTCTTCCACATGTTTATAAAACTCGACAAGTATTGCGCCAGGTCAAGGGACCCTCAGGCAATAGCTGTAGACGCTCTGGTAACACAGTGGGTGTACCAGTCAGTGTATGTGTTCCCTCCTCTGCCTCTCATAACCAAGGTACTGAGAATTATAAGATGGAGAGGGTAAGCACTATATTCGTGGCTCCGGATTGGCCAAGAAGGACTTGGTAACCGGAACTTCAAGAGATGCTCACGGAGGATCCGTGGCCTCTACCTCTAAGAAGGGACCTGCTCCAGCAAGGACCCTGTCTGTTCCAAGACTTACCGCGGCTGCGTTTAACGGCAGGACGGTTGAACGCCGGATCCTGAAGGAAAAAGGCATTCCGGATGAAGTCATCCCTATCCTGATCAAAGCCAGGAAAGATATAACCGCAAAACATTATCACCGCATTTGGCGAAAATATGTTGCGTGGTGCGAGGCCAGTAAGGCCCCGACGGAGGAATTTTCAACTAAGTCGATTCCTACATTTCCTGCAAACAGGAGTGTCTATGGGCCTGAAATGGTGGTCCATTAAGGTTCAATTTTCGGCCCTGTCAATTTTCTTCCAAAAAGAACTAGCTTCAGTCCCTGAAGTTCAGACGTTTGTGAAAGGGGTACTGTATATACAGCCTCCTTTTGTGCCTCCAGTGGCACCTTGGGATCTAAATGTAGTTTTTGGGTTCCAAAAGTCACATTGGTTTGAACCACTTAAATATGTGGAGTTAAAATATCTCACATGGAAAGTGGTCATGCTGTTGGCCCTGGCCTGGGCCAGGTGCGTGTCAGAATTGGCGGCTTTATCCTGTAAAAGCCCTCATCTGATTTTCCATTCGGACAGGGCGGAATTGAGGACTTGTCCTCAGTTTCTCCCTAAGGTGGTTTTCAGCGTTTCACCTGAATCAACCTATTGTGGTGCCTGCGGCTACTAGGGACTTGGAGGACTCCAAGTTGCTAGACGTTGTCAGAGCCCTGGAAATATAGGTTTCCAGGACGGCTGGAGTCAGAAAATCTGACTCGTTGTTTATTCTGTATGCACCCAACAAGCTGGGTGCTCCTGCTTCTAAGCAGACTATTGCTCGTTGGATTTGTAGTACAATTCAGCTTGCACATTCTGTGGCAGGCCTGCCACAGCCAAAATCGGTAAAAGCCCATTCCACAAGGAAGGTGGGCTCATCTTGGGCGGCTGCCCGAGGGGTCTCGGCTTTACAACTTTGCCGAGCAGCTACTTGGTCAGGAGCAAATACGTTTGTAAAATTCTACAAATTTGATACCCTGGCTGAGGAGGACCTGGAGTTCTCTCATTTGGTGCTGCAGAGTCATCCGCACTCTCCCGCCCGTTTGGGAGCTTTGGTATAATCCCCATGGTCCTTACGGAGTCCCCAGCATCCACTTAGGACATTAGAGAAAATAAGAATTTACTTACCGATAATTCTATTTCTCGTAGTCCGTAGTGGATGCTGGGCGCCCATCCCAAGTGCGGATTGTCTGCAATACTGGTACATAGTTATTGTTACCAAAAAATCGGGTTATTGCTGTAGTGAGCCATCTTTTCTAGAGGCTCCTCTGTTATCATGCTGTTAACTGGGTTTAGATCACAAGTTATATGGTGTGATTGGTGTGGCTGGTACGAGTCTTACCCGGGATTCAAAATCCTTCCTTATTGTGTACGCTCGTCCGGGCACAGTATCCTAACTGAGGCTTGGAGGAGGGTCATGGGGGGAGGAGCCAGTGCACACCAGGTAGTTCTAAAGCTTTACTTTTGTGCCCAGTCTCCTGCGGAGCCGCTATTCCCCATGGTCCTTACGGAGTCCCCAGCATCCACTACGGACTACGAGAAATAGAATTATCGGTAAGTAAATTCTTATTTTAATTATCCCGTACTTGGACGATCTCCTTATAAAGGCGAGGTCCAGGGAGCAGTTACTGGTCGGAGTAGCACTATCTCGGGAAGTGCTACAACAGCATGGCTGGATTCTGAACATTCCAAAGTCACAACTGGTTCCTTCCACTCGCTTACTGTTCCTGGGGATGATTTTGGATACAGAACTGAAAAAAGTGTTTCTCCCGCAGGAGAAAGCCAAGGAGCTGTCATCTCTAGTCAGAGACCTCCTAAAACCAAAACGGGTATCGGTGCATCGCTGCACACGAGTCCTGGGAAAAATGGTGGCTTCATACGAAGCAATTCCATTCGGCAGGTTCCATGCGAGGACCTTCCAGTGGGACCTCTTGGACAAGTGGTCGGGATCGCATCTTCAGATGCATCAACTGATAACCCTGTCTCCAAGGACCATGGTGTCTCTACTGTGGTGGCTGCAGAGTGCTCATCTTCTAGAGGGCCGCAGATTCGGCATACAGGACTGGGTCCTGGTGACCACGGATGCCAGCCTTCGAGGCTGGGGAACAGTCACACAGGGAAGAAACTTCCAAGGACTATGGTCAAGTCAGGAGACTTCCCTACACATAAATATTCTGGAACTGAGGGCCATTTACAATGCCCTAAGTCAGGCAAGACCGCTGCTTCAAAACCAGCCGGTACTAATCCAGTCAGACAACATCACGGCAGTCGCCCATGTGAACCGACAGGGCGGCACAAGAAGCAGGATGGCAATGGCAGAAGCCACAAGGATTCTCCGATGGGCGGAAAATCACGTACTAGCACTGTCAGCAGTGTTCATTCCGGGAGTGGACAACTGGGAAGCAGACTTCCTCAGCGGACACGACCTACACCCGGGAGAGTGGGGACTTCATCCAGAAGTCTTCCTACTGTTGGTAAACCGTTGGGAAAGGCCACAGGTGGACATGATGGTGTCCCGCCTCAACAAAAAGCTAAAGAGATATTGCGCCAGGTCAAGGGACCCTCAGGCGATAGCAGTGGACGCTCTAGTGACACCGTGGGTGTACCAGTCGGTTTATGTGTTCCCTCCTCTGCCTCTCATACCAAAGGTACTGAGAATAATAAGAAGGCGAGGAGTAAGAACGATAATCGTGGTTCCGGATTGGACAAGAAGGGCTTGGTACCCGGAACTTCAAGAAATGATATCAGAGGACCCATGGCCTCTACCGCTCAGACAGGATCTGCTGCAGCAGGGGCCCTGTCTGTTCCAAGACTTACCGCGGCTGCGTTTGACGGCATGGCGGTTGAATTCCGGATCCTAAAGGAAAAGGGCATTCCGGAGGAAGTCATTCCTACGCTGATAAAAGCCAGGAAAGAAGTAACCGCGAACCATTATCACCGTATTTGGCGAAAATATGTTGCGTGGTGTGAGGCCAGGAAGGCCCCAACAGAGGAATTTCAGCTGGGTCGCTTTCTACACTTCCTACAGTCGGGAGTGACTATGGGCCTAAAATTGGGTTCCATTAAGGTCCAGATTTCGGCCCTGTCGATTTTCTTCCAGAAAGAACTGGCTTCACTGCCTGAAGTTCAGACTTTTGTAAAGGGAGTGCTTCATATTTAGCCCCCTTTTGTGCCTCCCGTGGCACCTTGGGATCTCAATGTGGTGTTGAGTTTCCTAAAATCACATTGGTTTGAACCACTTAAAACTGTGGATCTGAAGTATCTCACGTGGAAAGTGGTCATGTTATTGGCTTCGGCCAGGCGTGTGTCAGAATTGGCGGCTTTGTCTTGTAAAAGCCCTTATCTGATTTTTCATATGGATAGGGCAGAATTGAGGACTCGTCCCCAGTTTCTCCCTAAGGTGGTATCTGCTTTTCACTTGAACCAACCTATTGTGGTGCCTGCGGCTACTAGGGACTTGGAGGATTCCAAGTTACTGGATGTAGTCAGGGCCTTGAAACTTTATGTTTCCAGGACGGCTGGAGTCAGGAAGACTGACTCGCTTTTTGTCCTGTATGCACCCAACAAGATAGGTGCTCCTGCTTCTAAGCAGACTATTGCTCGCTGGATTTGTAGCACAATTCAGCTGGCGCATTCTGCGGCTGGATTGCCGCATCCTAAATCAGTGAAAGCCCATTCCACGAGGAAAGTGGGCTCATCTTGGGCGGCTGCCCGAGGGGTCTCGGCTTTACAACTTTGCCGAGCTGCAACTTGGTCAGGGGCAAACACGTTTGCTAAATTCTACAAATTTGATACCCTGGCTGAGGAGGACCTTGAGTTCTCTCATTCGGTGCTGCAGAGTCATCCGCACTCTCCCGCCCGTTTGGGAGCTTTGGTATAATCCCCATGGTCCTTACGGAGTCCCCAGCATCCACTAGGACGTTAGAGAAAATAAGATTTTACTCACCGGTAAATCTATTTCTCGTAGTCCGTAGTGGATGCTGGGCGCCCATCCCAAGTGCGGATTGTCTGCAATGCTTGTATATAGTTATTGCCTAACTAAAGGGTTATTGTTGAGCCATCTGTTGAGAGGCTCAGTTATATTTCATACTGTTAACTGGGTATAGTATCACGAGTTATACGGTGTGATTGGTGTGGCTGGTATGAGTCTTACCCGGGATTCAAAATCCTTCCTTATTGTGTCAGCTCTTCCGGGCACAGTATCCTAACTGAGGTCTGGAGGAGGGGCATAGAGGGAGGAGCCAGTGCACACCAGATAGTACCAAATCTTTCTTATAGAGTGCCCAGTCTCCTGCGGAGCCCGTCTATTCCCCATGGTCCTTACGGAGTCCCCAGCATCCACTACGGACTACGAGAAATAGATTTACCGGTGAGTAAAATCTTATTTTTCTTCTAACTGCTCCCCCATACATATGCTACCCCTCTCTCCCCAGTATCTACACTACCCCCTTTCTTGCCAACTGTTTCTCTGTACCTAGACTAACCCCCCTTTCTCTGACGTCCTAGTGGATGCTGGGACTCCGTCAGGACCATGGGGAATAGCGGCTCCGCAGGAGACAGGGCACAAAATTTAAAAGTTTGACCACTAGGTGGTGTGTACTGGCTCCTCCCCCTATGACCCTCCTCCAAGCCTCAGTTAGGTTTTTGTGCCCGTCCGAGCAGGGTGCAATCTAGGTGGCTCTCCTAAAGAGCTGCTTAGAAAAAGTTTGTTAGGTTTTTTTATTTTCAGTGAGTCCTGCTGGCAACAGGCTCACTGCAACGAGGGACTTAGGGGAGAAGAAGTGAACTCACCTGCGTGCAGGATGGATTTGCTTCTTAGGCTACTGGACACTAGCTCCAGAGGGACGATCACAGGTACAGCCTGGATGGGTCACCGGAGCCGCGCCGCCGACCCCCTTGCAGATGCCGAATAGAGAAGAGGTCCAGAAACCGGCGGCAGAAGACGTCTCAGTCTTCATGAGGTAGCGCACAGCACTGCAGCTGTGCGCCATTGCTCTCCGCACACTTCACACCAGCGGTCACTGAGGGTGCAGGGCGCTGGGGAGGGCACCCTGGGCAGCAATGTAATATACCTATTCTGGCTAAAATATATCACATATAGCCCCTGGGGCTATATGGATGTATTTAACCCCTGCCAGGTTCCAAAAAAACCGGGAGAAGAAGCCCGCCGAAAAGGGGGCGGGGCCTATTCTCCTCAGCACACAGCGCCATTTTCCTGCCCAGCTCCGCTGCGAGGAAGGCTCCCAGGACTCTCCCCTGCACTGCACTACAGAAACAGGGTAAAAACAGAGAGGGGGGGCACTTATTGGCGATATTTATAATATTTGAGCTGCTATAAAGGGAACACACTTATTAAGGTTGTCCCTATATATATTTATAGCGCTTGGGTGTGTGCTGGCAAACTCTCCCTCTGTCTCCCCAAAGGGCTAGTGGGGTCCTGTCTTCTATCAGAGCATTCCCTGTGTGTCTGCTGTGTGTCGGTACGTGTGTGTCGACATGTATGAGGACGATGTTGGCGTGGAGGCGGAGCAATTGCCTGTAATGGTGATGTCACCCCCTAGGGAGTCGACACCAGAATGGATGGCTTTGTTTATGGAATTACGCGATAGTGTCAGCACGCTACAAAAGTCGGTTGACGACATGAGACAGCCGGCAAACCAGTTAATACCTGTCCAGGCGTCTCAGACACCGTCAGGGGCTGTAAAACGCCCTTTACCTCAGTCGGTCGACACAGACCCAGACACTGACACTGAATCCAGTGTCGACGGTGAAGAAACAAACGTATTTTCCAGTAGGGCCACACGTTATATGATCACGGCAATGAAGGAGGCTTTGCATATCTCTGATACTGCAAGTACCACAAAAAGGGGTATTATGTGGGGTCTGAAAAAACTACCTGTAGTTTTTCCTGAATCAGAGGAATTGAATGACGTGTGTGATGAAGCGTGGGTTACCCCTGATAAAAAACTGCTAATTTCAAAGAAGTTATTGGCATTATACCCTTTCCCGCCAGAGGTTAGGGCGCGCTGGGAAACACCCCCTAGGGTGGACAAGGCGCTCACACGTTTATCCAAACAAGTGGCGTTACCGTCTCCTGATACGGCCGCCCTCAAGGATCCAGCTGATAGGAGGCTGGAAAATACTCTAAAAAGTATATACACACATACTGGTGTTATACTGCGACCAGCAATCGCCTCAGCCTGGATGTGCAGTGCTGGGGTGGCTTGGTCGGATTCCCTGACTGAAAATATTGATACCCTGGATAGGGACAGTATTTTATTGACTATAGAGCAATTAAAGGATGCGTTCCTTTATATGCGAGATGCACAGAGAGATATCTGCACTCTGGCATCAAGAGTAAGTGCGATGTCCATATCTGCCAGAAGAAGTCTATGGACACGACAGTGGTCAGGCGATGCGGATTCCAAACGGCATATGGAAGTATTGCCGTATAAAGGAGAGGAATTATTTGGGGTCGGTCTATCGGATTTGGTAGCCACGGCAACAGCCGGGAAGTCCACCTTTTTACCTCAAGTCCCCTCCCAACAGAAAAAGCCGCAGTCTTTTCAGCCGCAGTCCTTTCGTTCCTATAAGAACAAGCGAGCAAAAGGACATTCATATTTGCCCCGAGGCAAAGGAAAGGGTAAGAGACTGCACCAAGCAGCCCCTTCCCAGGAGCAGAAGTCCTCCCCGGCTTCTGCAAAGGCCTCAGCATGACGCTGGGACCTTACAAGCGGACTCAGGGGCGGGGGGGGGGGTCGCCTCAAGAATTTCAGCGCACAGTGGGCTCACTCGCAGGTGGACCCCTGGATCCTGCAGGTAGTATCTCAGGGTTACAGGTTGGAATTCGAGAAGTCTCCCCCTCGCCGGTTCCAAAAGTCTGCTTTGCCAACGTCTCCCTCCGACAGGGCGACGGTATTGGAAGCCATTCACAAGCTGTATTCTCAGCAGGTGATAGTCAAGGTACCCCTTCTACAACAGGGAAAGGGGTATTACTCCACGCTATTTGTGGTACCGAAGCCGGACGGCTCGGTAAGACCTATTCTAAATCTGAAATCTCTGAACCTGTACATACAAAAATTCAAGTTCAAGATGGAGTCACTCAGAGCAGTGATAGCGAATCTGGAAGAGGGGGATTTTATGGTGTCCTTGGACATCAAGGATGCTTACCTTCATGTCCCAATTTGCCCTTCACACCAAGGGTACCTCAGGTTCGTGGTACAAAACTGTCATTATCAGTTTCAGACGCTGCCGTTTGGATTGTCCACGGCACCCAGGGTCTTTACCAAGGTAATGGCCGAAATGATGATTCTTCTTCGAAGAGAAGGCGTATTAATTATCCCTTACTTGGACGATCTCCTGATAAGGGCAAGATCCAGAGAACAGCTGGAGGTCGGAGTAGCACTAACTCAAGTAGTGCTCCAACAGCACGGGTGGATTCTGAATTTTCCAAAATCCCAACTGATCCCGACGACACGTCTGCTGTTCCTAGGGATGATTCTGGACACTGTTCAGAAAAAGGTATTTCTTCCGGAGGAGAAAGCCAGGGAGTTATCCGAACTAGTCAGGAACCTCCTAAAACCAGGGACAGTGTCTGTGCATCAATGCACAAGAGTCCTGGGAAAAATGGTGGCTTCTTACGAAGCGATTCCATTCGGCAGATTCCATGCACGAATTTTTCAGTGGGATCTGCTAGACAAATGGTCCGGATCGCATCTGCAGATGCATCAGCGGATAAAATTGTCGACAAGGACAAGGGTCTCTCTGCTATGGTGGTTGCAGAGTACTCATCTGTTAGAGGGCCGCAGATTCGGCATACAGAACTGGGTCCTAGTGACCACGGATGCCAGCCTGAGAGGCTGGGGAGCGGTCACACGAGGAAGAAACTTCCAGGGCGTGTGGTCAAGCCTGGAAACGTCTCTTCACATAAATATACTGGAGCTAAGAGCAATCTACAATGCTCTAAGCCTGGCAAAACCTCTGCTTCAGGGTCAGCCGGTGTTGATCCAGTCGGAACAACATCACGGCAGTCGCCCACGTAAACAGACAGGGCGGCACAAGAAGCAGGAGGGCAATGGCAGAAGCTGCAAGGATTCTTCGCTGGGCGGAAAATCATGTGATAGCACTGTCAGCAGTGTTCATTCCGGGAGTGGACAACTGGGAAGCAGACTTCCTCAGCAGACACGATCTTCACCCGGGAGAGTGGGGACTTCATCCAGAAGTCTTCCACATGATTGTGGTCCATTGGGAAAGACCAATGGTGGACATGATGGCGTCCCGCCTCAACAAAAAACTGGACAGGTATTGCGCCAGGTCAAGAGACCCTCAGGCAATAGCTGTGGACGCTCTGGTAACACCATGGGTGTACCAGTCAGTGTATGTGTTCCCTCCTCTGCCTCTCATACCCAAGGTACTGAGAATTATACGGCAAAGGGGAGTAAGAACGATACTCGTGGCTCCGGACTGGCCAAGAAGGACTTGGTACCCGGAACTTCAGGAGATGCTCACGGAAGATCCGTGGCCTCTACCTCTAAGAAGGGACCTGCTTCAGCAGGGACCGTGTCTATTCCAAGACTTACCGCGGCTGCGTTTGACGGCATGGCGGTTGAACGCCGGATCCTAAGGGAAAAAGGCATTCCGGAAGAGGTCATCCCTACCCTGGTCAAAGCCAGGAAGGAGGTGACTGCACAACATTATCACCGCATTTGGAGAAAATATGTTGCATGGTGTGAGGCCAGGAAGGCCCCGACAGAGGAATTTCAACTGGGTCGATTCCTACATTTCCTGCAAACAGGATTATCTATGGGCCTCAAATTAGGGTCCATTAAGGTTCAAATTTTGGCCCTGTCGATATTCTTCCAGAAAGAATTGGCTTCAGTTCCTGAAGTTCAGACTTTTGTAAAAGGAGTACTACATATACAGCCCCCGGTTGTGCCCCCAGTGGCACCGTGGGATCTCAATGTAGTTTTGGATTTTCTCAAATCCCATTGGTTTGAGCCACTCAAATCGGTAGATTTGAAATATCTTACATGGAAAGTAACCATGCTACTGGCTCTGGCTTCAGCCAGGAGAGTGTCAGAATGGGCAGCTTTATCATATAAAAGCCCATATCTGATTTTCCATTCGGACAGGGCAGAATTGAGTACGCGTCCTCATTTTCTGCCTAAGGTGGTATCAGCGTTTCACCTGAACCAGCCTATTGTGGTGCCTGCGGCTACTAGCGATTTGGAGGATTCCAAGTTGCTGGACGTTGTCAGAGCATTGAAAATATATATTTCAAGGACGGCTGGAGTCAGAAAATCTGACTCGCTGTTTATACTATATGCACCCAACAAGCTGGGTGCTCCTGCTTCTAAGCAGACGATTGCTCGTTGGATTTGTAGCACAATTCAACTGGCACATTCTGTGGCAGGCTTGCCACAGCCTAAATCTGTCAAGGCCCACTCCACAAGGAAGGTGGGCTCATCTTGGGCGGCTGCCCGAGGGGTCTCGGCATTACAACTCTGCCGAGCAGCTACGTGGTCAGGGGAGAACACGTTTGTAAAATTCTACAAATTTGATACCCTGGCTAAGGAGGACCTTGAGTTCTCTCATTCGGTGCTGCAGAGTCATCCGCACTCTCCCGCCCGTTTGGGAGCTTTGGTATAATCCCCATGGTCCTGACGGAGTCCCAGCATCCACTAGGACGTCAGAGAAAATAAGATTTTACTTACCGATAAATCTATTTCTCGTAGTCCGTAGTGGATGCTGGGCGCCCATCCCAAGTGCGGATTGTCTGCAATACTTGTACATAGTTATTGTTACAAAAAAATCGGGTTGTTTATTGTTGTGAGCCATCTTTTCAGAGGCTCCTACGTTATCATACTGTTAACTGGGTTCAGATCACAAGTTGTACGGTGTGATTGGTGTGGCTGGTTTGAGTCTTACCCGGGATTCAAAATCCTTCCTTATTGTGTACGCTCGTCCGGGCACAGTATCCTAACTGAGGCTTGGAGGAGGGTCATAGGGGGAGGAGCCAGTACACACCACCTAGTGGTCAAACTTTTAAATTTTGTGCCCTGTCTCCTGCGGAGCCGCTATTCCCCATGGTCCTGACGGAGTCCCAGCATCCACTACGGACTACGAGAAATAGATTTATCGGTAAGTAAAATCTTATTTTTTCTGTTACCTGTGCCTCCTTGCCTAACCAAGATTAAAACTACTCCCTCTTCTGTTAACTGCTCCCCAATATCTCTTCTACCACCTCCTGCTAAATGCCCTCCAATATCTGTAGTGCCCCTCTCCTGCTAACTGCTCCCACATATCTAGGCTGCCCCACCTCCTGATAAATGCACCCCCATACCCAGTCTCCCCCGCCCTTTTTGTTAACTTCTTCCCCATACCTAGAATGTCCCCTTCCTATTGCCTGCACCCTATGATCTATAGTCTGCCTGTATGACCCGCTGCTCCTTATAACCCAAAGCTGTATAAGAATGTTATTAAATGCATCCAAATGGCCCTACGCACTGGGCGATGTGTGCAGCCTATATGATCAATATGAACGAGAAATTGTTCATATCTTTCAGTGTGTAGGCACCAACGATGAACAATCCACCAGTGTGTAGGGCTCATAAACTAGGTATCATGTAGTCGGCTGCCTTTGTCCATTGGAGATCTACTTCCACCAGCTACTGTAGGCTCTATATCCCTGAAGAGGTTAAACTTCTACATCCTTTGTCCCAGAATCCATGGAATGGAACTTAATTGCTGTTCTCTCTAATATTAACTTTTTATGTCCTTTTGGTGTCCCTGACCACCATATTTCCATTCTAACCCCCACCCCATATATGGTTTTAACCAGTGGCGGAAGTCCCGGAGGCAATGGAGTCGGTTGCCGCCGGGCTCCAGCAATGAAGAGGGCACCTTCCCCATTGCCTCTGGTTCACTTACATCTCTGGGCGCCAGTAATGTACAGTGAGCGTACAGTATATGCTCACTAGCGGCATTTCATTTACCCTAAGTGTAGACGTTGTTTGCCGGCTGTGTATCCGCCTTCTGACAACCCGGCTGCCCGCTCCTGCCCTCGCACCTGGCTGCCTGACTCCCGCTTCCTTATGCCCCAGCTGCATGGATCCCTCCCTAGAGACCCCGGCTGGCCAGCTCACGCATGCAGCGGCATGTCCAGCAGCTGAAGCTGTGTCTGCATGAGGAGTAACGGGTGAGTAGAGGGGATAGACAGGGAATAGTGCCGGTGCAGGGACAGAGAAAGAGCGTATAATAGGCTATGGGGTATATGCAATTGCAGTCGAATTCAGAAATTGTCGAATTCCGGAACTTTCGCCCCAAAAAAAAATTCGCCTATGCATTACAGTACTTTTTCGCAAAAAAACGGACATTCAAAATTCGACTTTTGGAAATTCGACTTTTTTCGCATTCGACTTTTCTGCAATGGTACAAATGCTGCAATTCGCCCAAAGCATATTCAATTCAAGTTTGGAAATTCGACAGCAGTGCTTTTCGACCGCAAATTCGACAATTTCAGTCCGCCTCAGTTGCCTGGCGGGATCTAAAAAAAAATTTTTAGTACATGATTTTTTTTAATATTTGAGGATTGCTAGTAGCATATCTATTTATATTTGAAAGGATTATCTACTTGGTTTGTCTTTTTTTGCTTTGCAAGTATTATTTAATTGATTTTTTAAAGGAATATTTTTTTCTTCAATCTCCTGAGGGAAATTTACCCATGATTCCACAGTTTTACCCAGGATACACTTCTGCAAAGCCCCTCCTATCTCCTCACTCCCGGGTTTGAGACTACAGGGAGAGGAGCCATTACAGTCAGCTCTTTTGTGGAATCGTTTTTTTAGGAAAAATCCTGCGTTTTAAAACACATTCCTATTTTTGTACTGACTACAATGATGGAGCCTTTTTCTGACCAGATTGTGATGTTCATGCTGGCTGCAAGCATGATGGAGGAAGAAAGTGCTGATGAACATCAGGATCCAGGTCAGCAAATGTCTGCATTGGGTGAGCCAGTATTGCGGGTTTCATTTCCACGTCCACGCCAGTATCGCACTAGGCGTGAACTGGAGGATCTCAGCGGGTTCGAGGTGATACAAAATTATCGCTTATCGACTCGCGACATATATTCGCTGTACGCTCTGTTGGAGGCCGACCTGGAACCTCGGGCACGGACAAATCGTGCAATCAGCGGTTTTCAGAAACTGCTGGGGACGTTACATTTTTTGGCGTCAGGCACATTCCAGCCTACACAGTCTCAAACATGCGGTTTTTCACAGTCGACACTGTCGCGCTGTATAACCCAGGTCATTAGGGCTTTCCGCAAATTGACGATCCAGTACATCACATTTCCAGAGACGGACAGCGAATGTCGTGAGATAAAATTAGGCTTTTTCAACAAATACAAATTTCCCAATGTGCTGGGCGCGATTGACTGTACCCACGTGCAGATCAGACCGCCACGGAATTCGGAGGAATGTTTTCGGAACCGAAAACATTTCCATTCCCTGAACGTGCAGGCGGTCTGTGATGTAAACATGAGATTTTTGAACATTTTTGTGGGATTTCCTGGATCATCTCACGACTCCTTCATCCTAAACCAGTCATCGCTGTTTGACAAGTTCGAAACAGGAAACATGCCTGGTGGCTGGCTGTTAGGTATGTATTTTAATTTTTTTTTTTATTATTATTTTATTATTTTATTTTTTATATTATTTTTTACAAGTACCTAACATTTTTTTTATATTTTCTCTAGGCGATGCGGGTTATCCAAACAAACCGTGGCTCTTGACCCCATTGTCTAATCCTGTTGGTAGAGCAGAAAAACGTTACCAAGAGACACACATTGCATCGAGGCAAATAATTGAACGTGCCTTCGGTGTACTTAAAAGCCGGTTTCGATGTTTAGACACTTCTGGCGGTGCTCTTTTGTACTCACCGGCGAAGGTTTGCGGCATGGTAAATGCATGTTGTATTTTACACAACATATGTGTCGCAAACCGTTTGCCGGTGACTCTTCGTCGCAGTGCTTTCCGACGCGGGAACCGGTCTTCTGCTCTACCGGTGGGTATGGACGAAGGAGATGATTCCCGGCGGACATTGATCCAAAATTTTTTTGCAGTTGCCTGTGAGTATACTGACAACATTTGTATTATCGTGTAAACTGACATTGTAATATTTTAAAAAAAACCTCTTCATTTATGTATTTCAGAGTTTTACATCCTGTTGATGTATATCCCCAGGCCATGTTTGTACAGTTCGTTCCCCCCTGTTTTATCCTGTTGTTGGGTTACCGCAAATATTTGACCCTTTTATCCAACTCTACCATGGGCGACCTACTGGTGATGTGGACCTGACCCTCCGCCATGTAGCAGACAACCCCCCTCAGGTGAGATGTATTGACCAAAAATCCCTTGTCCAAAATCACCCCGGCATGTCCAAAGTGCAGCCCTCCGGCATTTGCAAGACTGCACATCCAAACATTCCCTGATACACCAATGCTTGTCAGGGAATGTTTGCATGTGTAGTGACGCAAGTGCCGGAGGGTTGCATTTGGGCCGCTGTAACCCGCTTGTGTTGTGTGGACTGTATGTACCTCTTCTTTCCAGTCCCAGGGTGACACTATTACCCATATCTGGAAGCTCAAACTGTTCTCTTCCACAGGTCCTGCAGTGTATCTTCCCAAGTGGCGTGGATGTTGAAGAGAAACGACATTTCACCTGATGTTCCATGGGCGACCTACTGGTGATGTGGACCTGACCCTCCGCCATGTAGCAGACAACCCCCCTCAGGTGAGATGTATTGACCAAAAATCCCTTGTCCAAAATCACCCCGGCATGTCCAAAGTGCAGCCCTCCGGCATTTGCAAGACTGCACATCCAAACATTCCCTGATACACCAATGCTTGTCAGGGAATGTTTGGATGTGTAGTGACGCAAGTGCCGGAGGGTTGCATTTGTGCCGCTGTAACCCGCTTGTGTTGTGTGGACTGTATGTACCTCTTCTTTCCAGTCCCAGGGTGACACTATTACCCATATCTGGAAGCTCAAACTGTTCTCTTCCACAGGTCCTGCAGTGTATCTTCCCAAGTGGCGTGGATGTTGAAGAGACACGACATTTCACCTGATGTTCCATGGGCGACCTACTGGTGATGTGGACCTGACCCTCCGCCATGTAGCAGACAACCCCCCTCAGGTGAGATGTATTGACCAAAAATCCCTTGTCCAAAATCAACCCGGCATGTCCAAAGTGCAGCCCTCCGGCATTTGCAAGACTGCACATCCAAACATTCCCTGATACACCAATGCTTGTCAGGGAATGTTTGGATGTGTAGTGACGCAAGTGCCGGAGGGTTGCATTTGGGCCGCTGTAACCCGCTTGTGTTGTGTGGACTGTATGTACCTCTTCTTTCCAGTCCCAGGGTGACACTATTACCCA
Organism: Pseudophryne corroboree; assembly: GCF_028390025.1. Lineage (NCBI taxonomy): Eukaryota > Metazoa > Chordata > Amphibia > Anura > Myobatrachidae > Pseudophryne > Pseudophryne corroboree. The sequence goes on from NC_086445.1 coordinate 709,216,171, forward strand.
TATCTGGAAGCTCAAACTGTTCTCTTCCACAGGTCCTGCAGTGTATCTTCACAAGTGGCGTGGATGTTGAAGAGACACGACATTTCACCTGATATTCCATTGCTGACCTACTTACGTACAATCCAACTGCATTTCAAATTTTAATAAAAACCACAGGAAACTTCTATTTTTAAAAGTTTATTGAAGAAAAAAAAAATGAATTTATTTTATAAATAAAGTTTGAAAGTTAATTAAAACAAAAAATTAGTTTGTTCTTCTTTACATTCTTTTCTTGTGTATATAGATATCTGTGGGGAAAAGAAAAATAAATTATATTAAAGTAAAGACACACTAAATTCATGTTCATTTCTTTTCCATGAAAATTTGTGGAACCACACAGCCCAGCATGACCCATTGCTGGACTGTGTGGTTCCACAAAGGCATGCGGTTCAAAGTGAAATAGTGGCGTCAGTGGTCAGCACTTTGACACGCTAACATTTGTGGAACAACACAGCCCAGCATGACCCATTGCTGGACTGTGTGGTTCCACAAAGGCATGCGGTTCAAAGTGAAATAGTGGTGTCAGTGGTCAGCACTTTGACACGCTAACATTTGTGGAACAACACAGCCCAGCATGACCCATTGCTGGACTGTGTGGTTCCACAAAGGCATGCGGTTCAAAGTGAAATAGTGGCGTCAGTGGTCAGCACTTTGACACGCTAACATTTGTGGAACAACACAGCCCAGCATGACCCATTGCTGGACTGTGTGGTTCCACAAAGGCATGCGGTTCAAAGTGAAATAGTGGCGTCAGTGGTCAGCACTTTGACACGCTAACATTTGTGGAACAACACAGCCCAGCATGACCCATTGCTGGACTGTGTGGTTCCACAAAGGCATGCGGTTCAAAGTGAAATAGTGGTGTCAGTGGTCAGCACTTTGACACGCTAACATTTGTGGAACAACACAGCCCAGCATGACCCATTGCTGGACTGTGTGGTTCCACAAAGGCATGCGGTTCAAAGTGAAATAGTGGTGTCAGTGGTCAGCACTTTGACATGCTAACATTTGTGGAACAACACAGCCCAGCATGACCCATTGCTGGACTGTGTGGTTCCACAAAGGCATGCGGTTCAAAGTGAAATAGTGGCGTCAGTGGTCAGCACTTTGACACGCTAACATTTGTGGAACAACACAGCCCAGCATGACCCATTGCTGGACTGTGTGGTTCCACAAAGGCATGCGGTTCAAAGTGAAATAGTGGCGTCAGTGGTCAGCACTTTGACACGCTAACATTTGTGGAACAACACAGCCCAGCATGACCCATTGCTGGACTGTGTGGTTCCACAAAGGCATGCGGTCCAAAGTTTCTTGAATAGATACATTGAAACATGGTTCTACTCACCTTGGTACGCACAACACGAACTTATGCCGTCCACTTCATTTTTCCCACCAATCCTATGAATAAGTCAAAAACACAGACTAGTGAATAGTAAATTCACACAATGAAAGCCTACTGTACACCATTACAAAAAGGATTTTTGGAAGAAAAAAGTGGTATCAGAATAGCTCTTTGGCCCATCATACATGTAGCCACAAGGAGCTTTCATCCGTTACCACACGCGCCCGCATACATGCCCGCGCATGTATGCCTACACAAAGCTCCTTGGTAGTACCCGGTCACGGGTGGGGAAGCCCAACACAGAAAACAATAGTAAGAAGAAAAAAAAACTAATGGGAGGGGAAGAAAGGGATACATGAAAAACATATATAAGTAAATAAAACAATACGACCGGGTTTATGGTGGAAGTCTGTCCGGATTATCTTCTTCCCCCTGATAAGGCGTCGATGTCCTGGGAGGCTGGGTAGTACGTTGACTGGGCCTCTGTGCCCATGCGGCTGTAGATTGTGCGGCCGGTGGTGGAGGCATCTGGGGGGTGGGGTACATCCCTGTATATCCCTGGTACATCTGTGACTGTCTGTACTGGGATGGGACTTGAGGAAGGGTACGAGGCGTCCTTGTGGCTTGCGACGGCGGATATGGTGGATCACCAGCGTGTTGATGAGCTGGTCCTGGGAGCTTATCATAGATCATCTGCAGTGTGGTTGCGATGACCTGTTGGCTGGATGAGGATTGTCGATGACTCTCCGACATGTTAGTATTGCTTTCTGCCAGACATGAGGTGTTTTCCACGAGCCGGGTCATGGATTCGGCCAGAATGTGAAGGACGTCCATAGTCTCCCTATGATCTTGCATTCTGACCTGTAGCATTGTGGCCGTGCTGTCGGAAAGAGTCTTCTGCAGTTCAAGCAGACTGTTTGACATCAACTCCATTGTCCTCTCAATGTTGTCCAGTCTGCTTCCCACGACATTTGTGTACGTATCCTGGCGGGTCCCAATCTCCGATGCCAGGGTGTGAACCCTCTGAACAGTTGAGGGATTCTGCCCTTCCTGGATGTCTGCCACCACTTGCATTTGGGCAGCTGAAAAGAAAATTAGAAAATATTATACACATTCATCATACATTTGTTTGAAGGCTCACAATTCAATTTACTCACACAGGGATGTAGCAACTGCAGCCTCCTGCACTTCCACCTCTTCATCCTCTGACAAATCCTGTAGGAGGAGATATGGCCTGAAGTAGGAACCAATCCCCGAAGCTAGTCCGCTGCTGGTCCGTGGCACCACTGTTTGCAAAATAAAATTTTTTGGAAAATTAATAAACTTTACACAACTGCTGAACCCCCCCCCCCCCCCCCCACACACACACAAAATAAATACAAACCTTCTCCATCCTGTGATGCCGCTGCTCCAGGAGCTTCACTTGTCCTCGTTTCGGAAGACTTTTCAAGGGTCTGGCTGGATACGTCTGCACGGCTGTCCTCAAACCCAAGAAAAGTCTCGTCTGTTAACCCTGTAGACTCAAACAGATCGGGTGATGGGTCCACAAGGGTTGTGTCTTGAGGCTCTTCAGTCACAGTCCCAGAGCTCCTGGAGAGACGACGATCTGGTGATGGCCTGCGCGCAGGAGCTGTAGTTTGGCGCCCATCTTGTGGTGTGGTCGCCGACGATGTCTGGCGCACAGGTGAAGTTCTGTGCGCTGATGTCTGGCGCACAGGTGATAGTCTGCGCGCTGACGTCGTCTGGTGCACAGGTGACAAACTGCGCGATGACGAACTGTGGCGCACAGGTGACGATCTGTGCGCTCCCGATGCTTGCGGCGCAGGTGATGGTCCGCGCGCTGCTGCCGATGCCTGCTGCACAGGTGATGGTCCGTGCGCTGGCGATGTCCTGCGCGCAGGTGATGTCCTCTGGGCAGGCCTGTCTGAAAAAAAAAAAAAAACTCACATTAGCACATACAAAAATTTTAAAGGGAAGTACAGCTCATGTGAATGTATTCTTACCATCAGACCTCCTTTTGGACGGCTTATCTCCCGCCTTCTTCCGTCTTCTGGGCGGTTCTTCCTCCTGGGGAAAGCCAGCAGGACGGCTGGAGTCCACACCTCCGCGAACTCCTTCGACCATGGCAGGGTTCATGCGCCTTTTAATAACATTCTCCCAGGGTAGCCACTTCAGATTGAGAGCCGGGTCACCTCCCGCAGCTGTCTCATGTCGGCGCTGAATCCCCATCTTCTTCTTGGTCTGTCTGCGGCATCCACTGTACCGCTTCAAGCAATTTCTGGTGCTCCGGCGGTTTCCAGATATTGCAGTGACTTGACACGCAATGGATTCCCAGATGCTTCGCTTTGTCCTAGCTGCTGTTGTCTGTGCCCTTGGTCCATACAAAACGTCGTAGGACCTGTCGACGCAATCCACTAGGGTACAGTTTTCCGCCTCAGTGTATCTGGGTCCACGCGGCTTTTTCGGTCCTGCATCTTCACCAGAGGCTTCCTCCTCCGACTGCTCCTCTGGCTGGCTTCTTGCCTTTAGGGATTAAAAAAAAAAAAAAAAATACATTTAATAAGATCGGTATGTACCTGTGAGTGTCAGTATCCCTGGCATTGCGCACATATACCTGTAGGTGTGCATGGCAGTGCGCAAACTAGAGTGGGTAAAGTTTGATGCTATTTGTGTCTGCAGGTGTGGTTAGTACCTTTCTACTAGGCTTTTTCTTAGACTTCTCATGGGCCCTTGACGACCGCGGCTGGTCACTACATGCCTGGTCGGCCGTATCCTCCTCCTGGGTTGGCTCCCACTCCTCGTTGCTATGCAGGGATAGATCCGAGGGGGTGGGGGAAGGGGCGGATCGGGTCTGCTTGTCCTTTGACATCTCTGTTTAAAAAAAGTACAAGTACAAATATATATATATATATATATATATATATATACACATACATACATATACACACATTACATAATTAAATGCAATCACGTCATGCTGCTGGGACCCCAGTTCTCAAGCATGGCTGACACACACACAAAATGGCTGACACACACACAAAATGGCTGACACACACACACAAAATGGCTGACACACACACAAAATGGCTGACACACACAAAATGGCTGACACATACAAAATGGCTGGAGGGAAAACACATGTTTGCCAAACAGTCGACAGCACTTGTCGGCCAGATGGCCGACCAAACTTGCTCCAAATCACCCCAAAATGGCCAGAAAGCAACCCAGCACACTCAGGAGGTACGCCACAGCTAAATTAGGAGGGAAAACACATGTTTGCCAAACAGTCGACAGCACATGTCGGCCAGATTGCCTACCAAACTTGCTCCAAATCACCCCAAAATGGCCAGAAAGCATCCCAGCACACTCAGGAGGTACGCCACAGCTAAATTAGGAGGGAAAACACATGTTTGCCAAACAGTCGACAGCACATGTCGGCCAGATTGCCTACCAAACTTGCTCCAAATCACTCCAAAATGGCCAGAAAGCATCCCAGCACACTCAGGAGGTACGCCACAGCTAAATTAGGAGGGAAAACACATGTTTGCCAAACAGTCGACAGCACATGTCGGCCAGATTGCCTACCAAACTTGCTCCAAATCACCCCAAAATGGCCAGAAAGCATCCCAGCACACTCAGGAGGTACGCCACAGCTAAATTAGGAGGGAAAACACATGTTTGCCAAACAGTCGACAGCACATGTCGGCCAGATTGCCTACCAAACTTGCTCCAAATCACCCCAAAATGGCCAGAAAGCATCCCAGCACACTCAGGAGGTACGCCACAGCTAAATTAGGAGGGAAAACACATGTTTGCCAAACAGTCGACAGCACATGTCAGCCAGATTGCCTACCAAACTTGCTCCAAATCACCCCAAAATGGCCAGAAAGCATCCCAGCACACTCAGGAGGTACGCCACAGCTAAATTAGGAGGGAAAACACATGTTTGCCAAACAGTCGACAGCACATGTCGGCCAGATTGCCTACCAAACTTGCTCCAAATCACCCCAAAATGGCCAGAAAGCATCCCAGCACACTCAGGAGGTACGCCACAGCTAAATTAGGAGGGAAAACACATGTTTGCCAAACAGTCGACAGCACATGTCGGCCAGATTGCCTACCAAACTTGCTCCAAATCACCCCAAAATGGCCAGAAAGCATCCCAGCACACTCAGGAGGTACGCCACAGCTAAATTAGGAGGGAAAACACATGTTTGCCAAACAGTCGACAGCACATGTCGGCCAGATTGCCGACCAAACTTGCTCCAAATCACCCCAAAATGGCCAGAAAGCATCCCAGCACACTCAGGAGGTACGCCACAGCTAAATTAGGAGGGAAAACACATGTTTGCCAAACAGTCGACAGCACATGTCGGCCAGATTGCCTACCAAACTTGCTCCAAATCACCCCAAAATGGCCAGAAAGCATCCCAGCACACTCAGGAGGTACGCCACAGCTAAATTAGGAGGGAAAACACATGTTTGCCAAACAGTCGACAGCACATGTCGGCCAGATTGCCTACCAAACTTGCTCCAAATCACCCCAAAATGCCAGAAAGCATCCCAGCACACTCAGGAGGTACGCCACAGCTAAATTAGGAGGGAAAACACATGTTTGCCAAACAGTCGACAGCACATGTCGGCCAGATTGCCTACCAAACTTGCTCCAAATCACCCCAAAATGGCCAGAAAGCATCCCAGCACACTCAGGAGGTACACCACAGCTAAATTAGGAGGGAAAACACATGTTTGCCAAACAGTCGACAGCACATGTCGGCCAGATTGCCTACCAAACTTGCTCCAAATCACCCCAAAATGGCCAGAAAGCATCCCAGCACACTCAGGAGGTACGCCACAGCTAAATTAGGAGGGAAAACACATGTTTGACAAACAGTCGACAGCACATGTCGGCCAGATTGCCGACCAAACTTGCTCCAAATCACCCCAAAATGGCCAGAAAGCATCCCAGCACACTCAGGAGGTACACCAATGCTAAAAGAAGACCCAAAAAGTCATTTAAAGAAGAAAAAAAAACGTGAAAAACTACCCCAAAACACAAATCTCCCCCCAAAAATGCAGCAGCAACACAAGCAGGAGCTATACACATACCTGCACACATACACAAACACCCCATGTACACCTCATGGCAACCCCCACTACACAAACACATACATGCAACACCAGACCCACATGTGGTACTTACCTACAAATGTTGTAAAAGCTCCTAAAATGGCTCTCCTCCGGGATAACAGGTATCCTCCTGACTGTCCTGGAATAAAGCCTGCTGGGGTGTCCAAACGATATCCACAGCAAACAACCAAATTGCTAGCTCTGCACCTCCCTCACACCTCTCTGCAGGTTCACAAAATGGCTGCAGAGCACGCAGCAAACAAGCCCTAATAAAGGGCTGCTTTCGGCGGGAAGTCGAATTCGGGACGCCCACTACTCGCCGATTGGCCGTTATCCGCCTGGGGGTGGGTCGAATCCGTTTTGCATTGCATATAGTGAATTCATGGTCCCTGGCGGCAGGGCTGCGGCTGGCGAGTGCGGGCGAATTTAAAACAGACGTAAAAAATGACGCGATTCGCCCGCTATTGCATATACCCCTATGTGTGTGTGTGTGTATATATATATATATATTATATATATATATTTATATATATATAGTTGTGTGTGTACATATGTATATATGTGGCTGTGTACATGTATATATGTGGCTGTGCATATGTTATGTGTGTGAATATGTATATACATATGTGGTTGGTGTGTACATATATGTATAGTTGTGGTTGTTTGTGTATATTATATGTTTATATGTGGCTGTGTATATGTACTGTATATACAGATGTGTCCACATACACCTTTGCTATATCCTGCCATGTATGGCACAGTTTTGCATGCCATAGACTCAGAGATTTAGCCATGCCTTGTCATTTTCTTAATTTGCTTCTTTAATATGTTACTTTATGCATATTCTATTATGGCTAACAAAATTTTTTAAATTCATCCACTCACTACGTGTGAAAAACAGTTTAGCCGTGTTTTGCATGTGCCAAATTTGTAAAAAAGCAAAGATGTAAGTGGACACATCTGTATGTGGTTGTGTGTATATGTGGCTGTGTGTTTCTCTGACGTCCTAGTGGATGCTGGGGACTCCGTAAGGACCATGGGGAATAGACGGCTCCGCAGGAGACTGGGCACATCTAAGAAAGATTTAGGACTATCTGGTGTGCATTGGCTCCTCCCCCTATGACCCTCCTCCAAGCCTCAGTTAGATTTCTGTGCCCGGCTGAGCTGGATGCACACTAGGGGCTCTCCTGAGCTCCTAGAAGAAAGTATAGTTTAGGTTTTTTATTTTCAGTGAGACCTGCTGGCAACAGGCTCACTGCAACGAGGGACTAAAGGGAGAAGAAGCGAACCTACCTAAGTGGTGGTAGCTTGGGCTTCTTAGGCTACTGGACACCATTAGCTCCAGAGGGATCGAACACAGGACCCGACCTCGTCGTCCGTTCCCGGAGCCGCGCCGCCGTCCCCCTTACAGAGCCAGAAACAAGAAGGTGGTCCGGAAAATCGGCGGCTGAAGACTTCTGTCTTCTCCAAGGTAGCGCACAGCACTGCAGCTGTGCGCCATTGCTCCTCATGCACACCACACACTGCGGTCACTGATGGGTGCAGGGCGCTGGGGGGGGGGGCGCCCTGAGCAGCAATAATAACACCTTGGCTGGCAAAACTAACACCATATATAGCCCCAGAGGCTATATAGGTGTATATTAACCCCTGCCAGAAACGATAAAATAGCGGGAGAAAGCCCGCCGAAAAAGGGGCGGAGCCAACTCCCTCAGCACACTGGCGCCATTATTCCCTCACAGCCTCGCTGGAAGGAAGCTCCCTGGCTCTCCCCTGCAGTCCTGCACTACAGAAAGGGTAAAAAAGAGAGGGGGGGCACAATTTAGGCGCAGTATATATATATTATAGGCAGCTATAGGGGAAAACACTCTGTATAGTGATATCCCTGTGTTATATAGCGCCCTGGTGTGTGCTGGCATACTCTCCCTCTGTCTCCCCAAAGGGCTTTGTGGGGTCCTGTCCTCTGTAAGAGCATTCCCTGTGTGTCTGCTGTGTGTCGGTACTGCTGTGTCGACATGTATGAGGAGGATAATGATGTGGAGGCGGAGCAAATGCCTGTGAATGTGATGTCACCCCCTGCGGGGTCGACACCAGTGTGGATGGACTTATGGAAGGAATTATGTGACAGTGTCAGCTCCTTACATAAAAGGTTTGACGACATAGGACAGCCGGCTACTCAGCTTGTGCCTGTCCAAGCGTCTCAAATGTCATCAGGGGCTGTAAAACGCCCGCTACCTCAGATGACAGATACAGATGTCGACACGGATACCGACTCCAGTGTCGACGATGATGAGACGAGTGTACCCTCCAATAGATCCACCCGTTATATGATTGAGGCTATGAAAAATGTTTTACACATTTCTGATGATACCCCAGGTACCACAAAAAAGGGTATTATGTTTGGTGAGAAAAAACTACCAGTAGTTTTTCCTGCATCTGACGAATTAAATGAGGTGTGTGAGGAAGCGTGGACTTCCCCAGATAAGAAATTGATCATTTCTAAACGGTTAATGGCTGCATACCCTTTCCCGCCAGAGGATAGGTCACGCTGGGAAACACCCCCTAGGGTAGATAAAGCATTGACACGCTTATCAAAGAAGTTGGCACTACCGTCTCCGGATACGGCCGCCCTAAAAGAACCTGCTGATAGAAAGCTGGAAAGTACCCTAAAAGCTATATACACACACACTGGCATTATATTGAGACCCGCTATTGCATCAGCTTGGATGTGCAGTGCTGCTGCTGCGTGGTCCGACTCCCTGTCGGAAAACATTGATACCATGGATAGGGACAATATTTTGCTAACGATTGACCATATAAAAGACGCGGTCTTATACATGCGTGATGCACAGAGGGATATTTGCCGGCTGGCATCAAAAATAAGCGCTATGTCCATTGCCGCCAGACGGGGGTTATGGACTAGGCAATGGTCAGGTGATGCCGACTCCAAGCGGCACATGGAAGTTTTACCCTATAAAGGGGCGGAACTTTTTGGGGAAGGTCTTTCAGACCTCGTTTCCACAGCTACTGCTGGGAAATCGACTTTTTTGCCTCAGGCTACCCCACAGCAAAAGAAAGCACCGTATTATCAGGTACAGTCCTTTCGGCCCCAGAAAAATAAGCGGGCTAGAGGCTCATCCTTTCTGCCGAGGGGCAGAGGAAGGGGGAAAAAGCTGCAGCACACAGCTAGTTCCCAGGAGCAGAAGTCCTCCCCTGCGTCCGGTAAGTCCACAGCATGACGCTGGGGCTGCTCAGGCGGAATCGGGAACGGTGGGGGCACATCTCAGGTTTTTCAGCACACAGTGGGCTCTCTCACAAGTGGATCCCTGGGTCCTTCAAGTAGTATCTCAGGGGTACAGGCTGGAATTCGAGACGTCTCCCCCCCGCCGTTTCCTAAAATCTGCCTTGCCGGCAACTCCCTCTGCCAGGGAGGCAGTGTTGGTGGCTATTCAAAAACTGTATTCACAGAGGGGCGTGGCCAGGACGGGCATGGAGTAGCACTCAGTTTGTGCAGCTCTCCAGCCACAGTATCCTGTAACTTCATCCTGTACCCCCACCTGGGTCCCACACTGCAGCCACCGCTTTATGAGTGCCCCCTGCCCCCCCTGGAGCACTCTTGTACTTGCCGCTGCTGTTCCTGGAGATCCGGGAGCTCTGGACGCCGGCGGGCCCTGATCTGTGCCTGGAGCAGCCGCCTCGTGCGGGGACCGGAAGTTCGGCTCCTGTGTGCTCGCCGCTCGCTGCAGCCGCCTGAAAGTGCAGGGAGATCGCGGGCGCTGTGATCCCCTCCACCGCCCCGCTGGTCTTCTGTGGAGCCCGGGGGAGGCCGCGGCTGAAGATCCGTCTGCCGTCTTGGTTGCTGCCGGGACACGCTGCCCGCGACGCCGGAAGTGCGGCTCCGCTATCCACCACCGCCTGCACCAGCCAGCCGAAATATACTTGTGGGGGTCTGCAGAATATGAGTTAATCGCCTGTCAGAGGAATTTAGAGGGGTGTTGGGTCGCTCTGAGTGCTTGTGGAACTACTGCCTTGGCGACCATTACCTGGACCTCCTTCACCACACTGTGATCAGGGTGCTGGGGAAGCACTTTGTACATATATCCTGAGGCTGTGACCCTGCTGGAGTTATATACGTACCTGCAGCTGTCTGACGCCCGGCGACCGGTCGGGGTGGGCAACCCCCCTCTCTCTGCTTATATTTATTTTGATATCTCCTGCACTGACACCGTGTTGTCCAAAATGGTGAAAGGCCGCCAGACCGGCGCGTCGGCGGGAGCGATGGATAAGTTTGTTCGTGACCAGGGCCCTCAGCTGCGGAGAGCGGAGGCTACAAGATCTGAGGTATCACCTCCTTCTCCTGCCTACAGTTCCGTCTCCTCTGATCCTCCTGATGCTGCACTGCAGAGAGTTCTGGACGCGGTAAATGCTAGTGAAGTACGTCTGGCTGATAAAATCGGGCAAGTGCAGTCCGACCTCTCCATTATTCATCAAGATCTACAGCGGGTGAGAGAGAGAGTGGGAGAAGCGGAGACCCGTATATCCAATGTTGAAGACTCCGTCGGCCCGCTGGGTCGCCGCACTGATGCTTTGGAATCTCAGATGAATGATGTTCGCAAAAAGCTTACGGACGTGGAAGGGCGTCTGCGGCGCAATAATGTCCGCTTCGTTGGCCTGCCTGAGAAAGAAGAAGGCTCCGCTCCTGAGGAATTTCTCATAAAGTGGCTCCGTGATTTTTTTGGATCTGAGGAATTCTCACCGTATTTCACTATAGAGCGGGCTCATAGAGTTCCAATGCGCCCGCTGCCACCGGGGGCCCCACCCCGTACCTTTATTGCTAAGTTCCTCCATTTCCGTGACCGGGACACAATCCTGAGGCTGGCTCGTACTAAGGGCCCTTTGAAATGGAATGGATCGTCAATATCGGTATTTCCGGATTTTGCGGTGGATGTGCAAAAAGATAGGGCTCAGTTTCTACCTGTCAAGAGGCGACTCCGTGAACTTGAACTGCCGTATGCCATGCTCTTCCCATCTAGACTGCGGGTGGTGGCTGATGGGGAAACAAAGTTTTTCACGACTCCTCGTGAGGCCATGGTGTGGCTGGATAGACGATTCCCGGCGAGACGTGCACTTGCAGATTAGTGAATATCCGGCTGATTCCGAAGGCTGATTTTCTCCTGTTCTTCCTTTTTTCTTAGTTACTTATTTTGTCTGCTTGAGATATATGTGCTGGTTAGGGCGAGGCGACAGGATACGGGAATGTTTGATTGCTGTCACTGTTCCCTTTAGCCCCCGCTACCTTGTTCTCGCAGTTCAGTGCGGGCCTGTTTGAGTGCTACCAATGCCCCCTTTACATTGTTATCGCAGCTTAGACAGGACATATGTATACCCTTTAAGTCAATCACGATATACTTGATATGTTCTTGTGTTTGGTTATACCTTGGGGTTCGTATGATCTCTTTTCTTCCTGTTGTATTAACGGTCTCTGTGCGGGAGGATGGGGGGAGAGGGGGGATTGCTGAATGCTTGTCCTGACATAGGTGGTTTTTTGATATCCGAGTGTGTTTTTATTCTGGATATTAGTGGGACCTAGGGGGTGGATCTTTATGATCCCCCCTCATTTGTTTTTTGTTTTCGAGGGGGGAAAGGTTAATGGCTGGGAGCAACCTTCTAATTTTGTGGTTTTATAGTTGTTCTCTATTCCCGAGAGTCATTATATTCTTGGCCCCGATCAAGAAGTGTTTGCACTGGCCGATGGTGCAATACAGTTAGGTTCATATTAAGTTTCTGGTATGAACACTCAGTTTTGGGATCCAGGTATGCTGCATGTTGGGGGTGGTATACAGGGTGGGGGGGAAGGGGAGGGGGGTTGGGTTATGTTTATTTTTTGAGCGGAAATGTATGTAGAGAAAGTACATGGTTTACAACCATGCAATATAAGCAGTGGTGTCTGGTTGCAAAATTTGTATGTGGCGGGGCTGACCGGCCGCGAGGCGCTGCACTGATTATACCTTTGCTGTATTATGACGGGGATTAAGGTGGTTTCGTGGAATGTGAGAGGGCTCAATGATAAAGTTAAGAGGTCTCTTGTGCTCCGACAGCTCAAACACTATGCGGCTGATATTGTCTGTCTTATGGAAACACATTTGGTAGGTAGTAAGATTCTCTCTCTGAAGAAGCCCTGGGTGGGTTGGGCATACCACTCTATGCACACGTCCGCCTCGCGCGGGGTTTCAGTCCTTATTAAGCGGACAGTCCCTTTTGTAATGGAATCTATACAAACGGATCCATGGGGGAGATATGTGTTTTTGAAATGTAGGTTATTTTATGTTCCTGTCCTCCTGCTGGCAGTCTACGTGCCCCCTCCATATTCCCCCGATGTACTTAAGAGGGTTGCTGGGTTCATGGCCTTGTCTCCCGGGGTGTCTGTCATTTGTTTGGGGGATTTCAATAATGTGCTGGACGTGGTCATGGATAGGCTCTCCATGTCTCCGTCTGCTGCAGGTCCTGGGGGGTCTGGGTTTGCAAATGTGGTGTCGGGGTTGGGCCTGGTCGATCCATGGAGACTGAGACACCCTTCTCTTAAACAATACTCGTGTTTCTCACACTCCCATTCTTCGTTCTCTAGGATTGACCTGGCCCTCCTCTCGAGTGACATGGTTCCCCGCGTCGGTAACATTAGATATGAGACTAGAGGTATATCGGACCACTCCCCCTTGACCTTTAATTTAGATTTTAATTGTGATAGAGGTCAAGCTGTGTGGAAATTTAACCCATTCTGGCTTGTTCACATGGGAGATGGATCTGAAATGGTGGCCGCATGGCGGGAGTTCTTCGAGCTGAATAGCACCGACCAGTCTATCTCTAACCTATGGGACACATTTAAGGCCTTTCTACGGGGGAGTTTGATTAAACGGGTGTCAGAATTAAAATCCTTCTATAGGAAAAGGGAGGCTGAGTTGGAGACCCGGTGTGTCGCTGCAGAACTACAATATTTGCAGGATTCCTTGATCGGTTCCAAGTCAGCCTGGTTGTCGGCTCAGAGGGAATGGAGAGATTACCTAATGGAGAAGACTCAGCATAGACTCCTCTTCTCGTCTCATGCCTTTTATGCCACGGGGGACAGGCCGGGGACATATCTGGCTTCTCTGGCTCGGGGAGACAGACCTACTAGTGTGGTGGTAGAGATTGTGAGCGCTGAAGGTGTCCACCTGACCCAGACTCCACAGATGACGGCTGAATTTGTATCCTTCTATAGTCGCTTATATAAATCTAAATTAGATTGCACCTCATCACAGTTAAATGATTCTTTAGACCGTGTCGGCTTCCCCACCTTGTCCGGGGAGGCTTGCGACCTTTTGGAGGCGCCCATTTCCCCCGATGAAGTTAGAGCAGCGATTGAGGCCTCTCCTAGTGGTAAAGCCCCGGGATTGGATGGAATACCATCCGAGGTTTATAAACATAACTTGGATTTTTTTGTCCCCCACCTACTTGAGTTATATAGCCAGATGTTTACACAGGATTCTCTTCCCCCGTCTATGGCGGAGGCAGTGATTGTGGTTCTCCCTAAGCCTGACAAGGATCCCAAGAGAGTGGAATCCTACCGTCCTATATCCCTCCTACCTACTGACATTAAAATTTTGGCCAAGATATTGGCTGGCAGATTAAATACAGTTATTTCCCACATTATACACCCGGATCAGACGGGATTTATGCCTAATAAATCGACCTCCATTAACCTCAGACGTTTGTTTACCCACCTACAAATCCCCCGGGCGGACCCTTCCTCCTCCATTGTTGTCTCGCTGGATGCCGCTAAGGCTTTTGACTCTGTGGAGTGGGAATATTTATGGGAAGTTATGCGTAGATTTGGCATCGGCCCGAAATTTATTAAATATGTCCGACTGATGTACTCCTCTCCCTCGGCAAGGGTGGCGGTCAATGGTTTCGTTTCTCACTCCTTTCCCCTGTCTAGAGGCACGCGACAGGGCTGTCCCTTGTCCCCTACTCTGTTTGCTATGGCCGTTGAACCCCTGGCATGTCTTCTGAGAACAGATGCGGGTATTTATGGACTTAAAGTGGGTGCTCGGGAGGACAGAGTGGCCCTATACGCTGATGACATCCTGATGTTTGTGGATCGCTATGCTGAGTCTATGCCTAGGATCTTGGAAATTATTGATGGGTTTGGGCGATACTCTGGCTTACTGATAAACTGGGAGAAATCCTTTATTATCCCACTTAAGGGTGAGGCCCCTGCCCCCCCATTGATGGTTCTTCCATTGAAGTGGGTGGAATCATTCAAATATCTGGGTGTTTGGGTGTCTAATGACCCTCAAAAATTCTCTTCTCTCAATATTACTCCTCAAATAGTATACCTCCGTGGCCGGGTGCAGACGTGGGGTAAGTTGCCCTTAACAGTCACGGGGAGGGTTAATATGGTTAAAATGGTCTTCCTGCCCAAGCTACTCTATGTCCTGCAGCAATCACCCGTTTATATTCCACAGAAGATCTTTAAACAAATAGATGGGTTGATTTCCTCCCTGGTGTGGGCCAGTAAACGTGCACGCTTAAAACTAGATACCATGACCAGAACACGTGAAATGGGCGGTCTGGCCCTCCCCAATTTCCGTTTTTACTACTACGCGGCGCAATTGACACATATCTGGGAGTGGGTTAATGATCTCGACCCCCTGGCTTTGCACTCACTGATGTTGCATCATGACTACCCGGGGGGCTCCCCATTACAGCTACTTCTCTGTGGCAGTGTTAAAATGTCCACAATACCGCTTATTAAGCAAGCCATCCTGGTGTGGAAAATGGTGCACTCGGTGATGCGGGGCCATGGCGTCGACCCTGACACCCCTCTGGATAATATTTATGGGTTGCCTGAACTGTGTCAGCTTCAGGTCCGAGAGGTTTGGGGAAGATGGGGAGTATCATCTATGGGCCATATATATAGTGATGGGGTTCTCAATTCTTTCCAACAACTTCAACACGCACACAACATTCCCTCAAGGTTCTTTTTTCAATTCTTACGGCTGAGACATGCACTGGCAGCCCAGTTCCCAAATGGCCCTCCAGTCTTAATTGACTCCCCGGTTAAAACAATGTTGCAGACGCTAGACGCGGGACACTTAGTTTCTAGGATATATGGTCGTATCCTGCTAATGCACCATAGTGACCCTCTCACGGCTCTTCGGGGTAGGTGGGAATCGGATGTGGGCATGCTATCGGATGATGCATGGAATACTGCCATAGGGGCCCATCGGATCTCCACCTCCTCTGTTAGATATCAGCAAATACAACTATACATTCTACACAGGGTGTATATGACCCCGGTGAGATTAGCACATATCGGGGGAGCCCACACCTCGCAATGCCCTAGATGTGGAGCCGTGGATGCAGATTTCTGGCACTTACTGTGGGTGTGTCCTGGCGTGTCTGTGTTTTGGACGGCGGTTATACGGATCCTGTGTGACACAGGTATTCCCTCCTTCGTGTGTACTCCTGCGCTTTGTACACTGTTGATTGTGGACGAGGAAGCCTTGGACCCACCTAGTAGACGATACGTTATTAACCTATGCGCTTTAGCTAGGGTCTGTATTGCCCGGCTATGGCTGGCTAGTGAAGCCCCGACAACTGGGGCGTGGATATCCCTGGTCAATGAAACGATTGCGCATGAAAAATTTGTGTTTCTGGCTAGGAAGGTGGAGAAGAAATGGTCAACAATATGGGGTAGATGGATGGATTCTAAATATTACAAAGAGAGATATAGTTAAAACCGGGTTATTTTCAGTGTGTCAGTATGGGATGTTGTGTGAGAGGGGGGTCCTCGCGGCCGGTCTTGCCTTGCTATGATATCTGTAACATACTGTGACATTTCTGCTGTGTCTAAGAGTTTCAGGGAACTGTTATGCTCTAGATGTGTTGAGCTAAGATACCGTTGCTTTGTGACTATATGCTCTATAGGTAATAATGTTTAATTGATATACTATAGACTGCATACATGTAATGTTATCTCCACACATGTTGGGTGTGGTCTATGTTTGTGTGTTGTATGTGTGAAGTGTTAACGCAAAATTGAAAATCTCAATAAAAAATATTGAATTTAAAAAAAAACTGTATTCACAGAAAGTGATCGTCAAGGTACCCCTCCTTCAGCAAGGAAAGGGTTACTACTCCACAATGTTTGTGGTACCGAAACCGGACGGTTCGGTGAGACCCATCTTAAATTTAAAAACCTTGAACACATATCAAAAGGTTCAAGTTCAAGATGGAATCGCTCAGGGCGGTTATTGCGAGCCTGGAGGAGGAAGAGGGATTTTATGGTGTCACTGGACATAAAGGACGCGTACCTTCATGTTCCCATATATCCCCCTCATCAGGCGTACTTGAGATATCCCTGGACATCAAGGATGCGTACCTGCATGTCCCCATTTACCCTCCGCACCAGGAATACCTCAGATTTGTGGTACAGGACTGTCACTATCAGTTCCAGACGCTGCCGTTCGGGTTATCCACGGCACCGAGGGTCTTTACCAAGGTAATGGCCGAAATGATGATACTCCTTCGCAAGAAGGGAGTTTTAATTATCCCGTACTTGGTCGATCTCCTGATAAAGGCGAGGTCCAAAGAACAGTTTATAGTGGGGGTGGCACTTTCTCAGGAAGTGCTACAACAGCACGGCTGGATTCTAAACATTCCAAAGTCACAGCTGGTCCCGACGACACGTCTTCTGTTCCTGGGAATGATTCTGGACACAGACCAGAAAAGAGTGTTTCTTCCACTGGAAAAAGCCGAGGAATTGTCATCTCTGGTCAGAGACATTCTAAAACCAGGAAAAGTGTCGGTACATCAATGCACACGAGTCCTGGGAAAAATGGTAGCTTCGTACGAAGCAATTCCATTCGGAAGGTTCCACGCAAGGACGTTCCAGTGGGACCTGTTGGACAAATGGTCCGGGTCCCATCTCCAGGTGCAACAGCGGATAACCCTTTCGGCCAGAACCAGGGTGTCGCTGCTGTGGTGGCTGCAGAGGGCTCATCTACTAGAGGGCCGCAGATTCGGAATACAGGACTGGGTCCTGGTGACCACGGATGCCAGCCTTCGGGGCTGGGGGGCAGTCACAAAGGGAAGAAATTTCCAAGGACTGTGGTCAAATCAGGAGATTTCTCTTCACATAAATATCCTGGAGCTAAGGGCCATTTACAATGCCCTAAGCCAGGCAAGACCCCTGCTTCAAAACCAGCCGGTACTGATCCAGTCAGACAACATCACGGCGGTCGCCCATGTAAACAGACAGGGCGGCACGAGAAGCAGGATGGTGATGGCAGAAGCCACAAGGATTCTCAGATGGGCAGAGAATCATGTGTTAGCACTGACGGCAGTGTTCATTCCGGGAGTGGACAACTGGGAAGCAGACTTCCTCAGCAGGCACGACCTCCACCCGGGAGAATGGGGACTTCATCCAGAAGTCTTCCAAATGCTGGTCAACCGGTGGGAAAAACCACAGGTAGACATGATGGCGTCCCGCCTCAACAAGAAGTTGAAAAGATATTGCGCCCAGTCAAGAGACCCTCAGGCGATAGCGGTGGACGCTCTAGTGACACCATGGGTGTACCAGTCGGTTTATGTGTTTCCTCCTCTACCTCTCATACCCAAGGTACTGAGAATAATAAGAAGGCGAGGAGTGAAAACCATACTCGTGGTTCCGGATTGGCCAAGAAGAGCTTGGTACCCGGAACTTCAAGAGATGCTTACAGAGGACCCTTGGCCTCTGCCGCTCAGACAAGACCTGCTGCAGCAGGGACCCTGTCTGTTCCAAGACTTACCGCGGCTGCGTTTGACGGCATGGCGGTTGAACACCGGATCCTGAAGGAAAAGGGTATTCCGGAGGAAGTCATCCCTACCCTGATCAAAGCCAGGAAGGATGTCACCGCAAGACATTATCACCGCATTTGGCGAAAATATGTTGCTTGGTGTGAGGCCATGAAGGCCCCGACGGAGGAATTTCAACTGGGTCGATTCCTGCACTTCCTGCAAGCAGGGGTGACGTTGGGCCTCAAATTGGGGTCCATAAAGGTCCAGATTTCGGCTCTGTCGATTTTCTTCCAAAAAGAACTGGCTTCACTGCCCGAAGTTCAGACTTTTGTCAAAGGAGTACTGCATATTCAGCCTCCTTTTGTGCCCCCAGTGGCACCTTGGGATCTCAATGTGGTTCTGGCATTCCTGAAATCACATTGGTTCGAACCACTTAAGACTGTGGATTTAAAATATCTCACGTGGAAAGTGGTCATGCTGTTGGCCTTGGCGTCGGCCAGGCGGGTTTCAGAATTGGCGGCTTTGTCTTGTAAAAGCCCTTATCTGATTTTCCATATGGATAGGGCAGAATTGAGGACTCGTCCTCAGTTTCTCCCAAAGGTGGTCTCAGCTTTTCACTTGAACCAACCTATTGTGGTGCCTGCGGCTACTAGGGACTTGGAGGATTCCAAGTTGCTGGACGTAGTCAGGGCCCTGAAAATTTATATTTCCAGGACGGCTGGAGTCAGAAAGACTGACTCGCTGTTTATCCTGTATGCACACACCAAGCTGGGTGCTCCTGCTTCTAAGCAGTCTATTGCGCGCTGGATTTGTAGCACTATTCAGCTGGCGCATTCTGCGGTAGGCTTACCGCAGCCTAAATCTGTAAAAGCCCATTCCACACGGAAGGTGGGCTCATCTTGGGCGGCTGCCCGAGGGGTCTCGGCTTTACAACTTTGCCGAGCTGCTACTTGGTCAGGGGCAAACACGTTTGCAAAATTCTACAAATTTGATACCCTGGCTGAGGAGGACCTGGAGTTCTCTCATTCGGTGCTGCAGAGTCATCCGCAGTCTCCCGCCCGTTTGGGAGCTTTGGTATAATCCCCATGGTCCTTACGGAGTCCCCAGCATCCACTAGGACGTCAGAGAAAATAAGAATTTACTCACCGGTAGTTCTATTTCTCGTAGTCCGTAGTGGATGCTGGGCGCCCATCCCAAGTGCGGATTGTCTGCAATACCTGTACATAGTTATTGTTACAAAAATCGGGTTTTGTTGTGAGCCATCTCTTCAGAGGCTCCAATTTTGTTATCATACTGTTAACCGGGGTTCCTATCACGTGTTATATGGTGTGATTGGTGTGGCTGGTATGAGTCTTACCCGGGATTCAAAAATCCTTCCTTATTGTGTCAGCTCTTACGGGCACAGTTCCTAACTGAGGCTTGGAGGAGGGTCATAGGGGGAGGAGCCAGTGCACACCAGATAGTCCTAAATCTTTCTTAGATGTGCCCAGTCTCCTGCGGAGCCGTCTATTCCCCATGGTCCTTACGGAGTCCCCAGCATCCACTACGAACTACGAGAAATAGAATTACCGGTGAGTAAATTATTATTTTTTATGTTGCTGCATGTGTGTATATGTATATATGTGGTTGTGTGTGTATATGTAGCGGTGTATGCGTTATATGTGGCTTTGTGTCTGTGTGTGTTTATATGTGGCTGTGTATATATACATATATAGATATACCTGTTTGATCTTGGCTTGTCCAGACCATGGAGATGGGATAGCACAGTGCATATTACACACCACCAGCACGCTCACAGCTACCATCATCCTCTATTGATTTTGACCGGCACGGGCTACAGAAATGGGAGACGGGACATCTTTAGAGTTATTTCACACTGTCCAGCCATAAATTGGGCAGCTTTTTGGAGGAACAACTACATTAGGCCTTCCATACACTGCATGAACACGGAACGGGCGCCGTGTTATAGCCATCTTCACCACTGAGTAGGACAGCTGCCGTCTGGCTGCTGCTACTGCGCATGCTCAAATGTTCAACACGGCAAAAAGCCATTGTGTGTGAAAGCCAGTAATCACAGCTAAAAAAACGGCGGCTTTTTACCAGCCGGTGAAAACTGCCCTGCGTAAAATTGCCCTTACCTATTACCAGCTCCGGTTGCTGCACCTGACCTCATACAGTACCTACATAAGACAGAGGTCTGCCCCTGCCGGGAGCCACGCGCCTGACCTAACAGCCGGCATTGAGTCAATGGGCTCCATAGGATCAGACTGGTCTGGCACCTGCATGAGGCCGACCCACAGTGTGTCATCTTTGGTTTTAATCATAGGGAGAGTTTTTCTCTCACCAGTACATTGTTTAAACACTTGTCTTTTTTGGAACAACAGCTTTGGAATATTTATGGTGGGGTCCCAGTTACTCTGGGAGCAGCGCACTTCCATTTTTAGTACTGAGTATTTTTTAATCATTCTTTATCTGCATTTTTTTTTCTAATACTGTATATGTTTTTTCCTCTTATTTTCATATTTTTAAATTTTTAACCAAAAGAGCTGTGAACATTCATGTGTGTATGTTTGTGTTTGTGTGGTCTATGGTCCCTGCTGCTTTTAGGACATACTGATAATGTATTCTACTTATTGATACAAATGTATGTTTCTCTTACGTCCTAGAGGATGCTGGGGACTCCGTAAGGACCATGGGGTATAGACGAGCTCCGCAGGAGACATGGGCACTATAAAGAACTTTAGAATGGGTGTGCACTGGCTCCTCCCTCTATGCCCCTCCTCCAGACCTTAGTTAGATCCTGTGCCCAGAGGAGACTGGGTGCACTACAGGGGAGCTCTCCTGAGTTTCTCTGAAAAAAGAATTTTGTTATTTTTTTTATTTTCAGGGAGCATTGCTGGCAACAGGCTCCCTGCATCGTGGGACTGAGGAGAGAGAAGCAGACCTACTTAAGTGATAGGCTCTGCTTCTTAGGCTACTGGACACCATTAGCTCCAGAGGGTCGGAACGCAGGTCTCACCCTCGCCGTTCGTCCCGGAGCCGCGCCGCCGTCCTCACAGAGCCAGAAGATAGAAGCCGGGTGAGTATAAGAAGAAAGAAGACGTCAAAGGCGGCTGAAGACTTCGGATCTTCTCTGAGGTAACGCGCAGCGGTAACGCTGCGTGCCATTGCTCCCACACACAACACACACAGCGGGCACTGATGGGCGCAGGGGGGGCGCCCTGGGCAGCAATTTTAAACCTCTTGGGACTGGCTAATGATAATATAGGGGTTGCGGAGGCACTATATGGTAAAATCCCCCGCCAGTATGGAAAAATAGAGTGGGACCGAAGCCCGCCGCTGAGGGGGCGGAGCTTGGTCTTCTAGCACTAACCAGAGCCATTTTCTCCACAGCACACTGCAGAGAAGCTGGCTCCCCGGACTCTCCCCTGCTGAACACTGTGACAGAGACAGGGTGCACTTTTTATTGGCGCAGTGAGTGTATATTGAAATAAAAGCGCTGTTTTTGTCTGGGAATTGGTTTCCAGTGTTAGTTGGCGCTGGGTGTGTGCTGGCATACTCTCTCTGTCTCTCCAAAGGGCCTTATTGGGGAATTGTCTCCATATAGATATATCCCTGAGTGTGTGGGGGTGTCGGTACGCGTGTGTCGGCATGTCTGAAGCGGAAGGCTCTTCTAAGGGGGAGGTGGAGCAGATGATTGTGGTGTCACCGATTGGATGGATATGCTGAATGTTTTAAATGCAAATGTGTCTTTATTACATCGGAGGTTGGACAAAGCAGAGTCCAGGGATAGAACAGGGAGTCAATCCATGACTTTGGCTGTGTCACAGGGCCCTTCAGGGTCTCAGAAATGTCCCCTGTCCCCGGTAGCAGACCATGATACCGACACGGATTCTGATTCCAGTGTCGACTACGATGATGCGAAGTTACACCCAAGGGTGGCCAAAAGTATTCATTATATGATTATTGCAATAAAGGATGTTTTACATATCACTGATGACCCCTCTGTCCCTGACAAGAGGGTACACATGTTTAAGGAAAAGAAACCTGAGGTAACCTTTCCCCCATCTCATGAACTGAACGCGTTATTTCAAAAGGCTTGGGAAGCTCCAGACAAGAAACTGCAGATTCCCAAGTGAATTCTTATGGCGTATTCTTTCCCGACACAGGACAGGGTAAGGTGGGTATCCTCACCCAGGGTGGACAAGGCGTTAATGCGCTTGTCCAAAAAGGTGGCGCTGCCATCTCCAGATACGGCCGCCCTCAAGGATCCTGCTGATCGCAGACAGGAAACTACCTTAAAATCTATTAATACACATACGGGGACCTTACTCAGACCAGTAATAGCCTCGGCTTGGGTTTGTAGCGCTGTGGCGGCTTGGACGGATACCTTGTCAGCTGACATTGGTACCCTGTATAGGGATACCATTTCTCTATCGTCCTAGTGGATGCTGGGGTTCCTGAAAGGACCATGGGGAATAGCGGCTCCGCAGGAGACAGGGCACAAAAAGTAAAGCTTTAGGATCAGGTGGTGTGCACTGGCTCCTCCCCCTATGACCCTCCTCCAAGCCTCAGTTAGATTTTTGTGCCCGGCCGAGAAGGGTGCAATCTAGGTGGCTCTCCTAAAGAGCTGCTTAGAAAAGTTTAGCTTAGGTTTTTTATTTTACAGTGAGTCCTGCTGGCAACAGGATCACTGCAACGAGGGACTTAGGGGAGAAGAAGTGAACTCACCTGCGTGCAGGATGGATTGGCTTCTTTGGCTACTGGACATTAGCTCCAGAGGGACGATCACAGGTACAGCCTGGATGGTCACCGGAGCCTCGCCGCCGGCCCCCTTGCAGATGCTGAAAAGAGAAGAAGGTCCAGAATCGGCGGCAGAAGACTCCTCAGTCTTCTTAAGGTAGCGCACAGCACTGCAGCTGTGCGCCATTGCTCTCAGCACACTTCACACGGCAGTCACTGAGGGTGCAGGGCGCTGGGAGGGGGGCGCCCTGGGAGGCAATGTAAACCTATTTTTTGGCAAAAAATACCTCACATATAGCCTCCGGGGGCTATATGGAGATATTTAACCCCTGCCAGAATCCGTTGAAGAGCGGGAGACGAGCCCGCCGAAAAAGGGGCGGGGCCTATCTCCTCAGCACACAGCGCCATTTTCCCTCACAGAAAGGCTGGAGGGAAGGCTCCCAGGCTCTCCCCTGCACTGCACTACAGAAACAGGGTTAAAACAGAGAGGGGGGGCACTAATTTGGCGTTAGAAATATATAAAAAGATGCTATAAGGGAAAACACTTATATAAGGTTGTCCCTATATAATTATAGCGTTTTTTGGTGTGTGCTGGCAAACTCTCCCTCTGTCTCTCCAAAGGGCTAGTGGGTCCTGTCCTCTATCAGAGCATTCCCTGTGTGTGTGCTGTGTGTCGGTACGTGTGTGTCGACATGTATGAGGACGATGTTGGTGAGGAGGCGGAGCAATTGCCTGTAATGGTGATGTCACTCTCTAGGGAGTCGACACCGGAATGAATGGCTTATTTAGGGAATTACGTGATAATGTCAACACGCTGCAAGGTCGGTTGACGACATGAGACGGCCGACAAACAATTAGTACCGGTCCAGACGTCTCAAAAACACCGTCAGGGGTTTTAAAACGCCCGTTTACCTTAGTCGGTCGACACAGACACGGACACTGAATCCAGTGTCGACGGTGAATAAACAAACGTATTCCTTATTAGGGCCACACGTTAAGGGCAATGAAGGAGGTGTTACATATTTCTGATACTACAAGTACCACAAAAGAGGGTATTATGTGGGATGTGAAAAAACTACCTGTAGTTTTTTCTGAATCAGATAAATTAAATGAAGTGTGTGATGATGCGTGGGTTCCCCCCGATAGAAAATTATTGGCGGTATACCCTTTCCCGCCAGAAGTTAGGGCGCGTTGGGAAACACCCCTTAGGGTGGATAAGGCGCTCACACGCTTATCAAAACAAGTGGCGGTACCGTCTATAGATAGGGCCGTCCTCAAGGAGCCAGCTGACAGGAGGCTGGAAAATATCATATAAAAGTATATACACACATACTGGTGTTATACTGCGACCAGCGATCGCCTCAGCCTGGATGTGCAGAGCTGGGGTGGCTTGGTCGGATTCCCTGACTAAAAATATTGATACCCTTGACAGGGACAGTATTTTATTGACTATAGAGCATTTAAAGGATGCATTTCTATATATGCGAGATGCACAGAGGGATATTTGCACTCTGGCATCAAGAGTAAGTGCGATGTCCATATCTGCCAGAAGATGTTTATGGACACGACAGTGGTCAGGTGATGCAGATTCCAAACGGCACAAAGGTGTATTGCCGTATAAAGGAAGAGGAGTTATTTGGGGTCGGTCCATCGGACCTGGTGGCCACGGCAACTGCTGGAAAATCCACCGTTTTTACCCTAAGTCACATCTCTGCAGAAAAAGACACCGTCTTTTCAGCCTCAGTCCTTTCGTCCCTATAAGAGTCATATTTGCCCAGGGATAGAGGAAAGGGAAGAAGACTGCAGCAGGCAGCCCATTCCCAGGAACAGAAGCCTTCCACCGCTTCTGCCAAGCTCTCAGCATGACGCTGGGACCGTACAGGACCCCTGGATCCTACAAGTAGTATCCCAGGGGTACAGATTGGAATGTCGAAACGTTTCCCCCTCGCAGGCTCCTGAAGTCTGCTTTACCAAGGTATCCCTCCGACAAGGAGGCAGTATGGGAAAAAATTCACAAGCTGTATTCCCAGCAGGTGATAATCAAATTACCCCTCCTACAACAAGGAAAGGGGTATTATTCCACACTATATTGTGGTACTGAAGCCAGAAGGCTAGGTGAGACCTATTCTAAATCTAAAAAAATTTGAACACTTACAAAGGTTCAAATCAAGATGGAGTCACTCAGAGCAGTGATAACGAACCAGGAAGAAGGGGACTATATAGTGTCCCAGGACATCAGGGATGCTTACCTCCATGTCCCAAATTTGCCCTTCTCACTAAGGGTACCTCAGGTTCGTGGTATAGAACTGTCACTGTCAGTTTCAGACGCTGCCGTTTGGATTGTCCACGGCACCCCGGGTCTTTACCAAGGTAATGGCCGAAATGATGATTCTTCTTCGAAGAAAAGGCGTCTTAATTACCCCTTACTTGGACGATCTCCTGATAAGGGCAAAGTCCAGGGAACAGTTGGAGGTCGGAGTAGCACTATCTCGGATACTGCTACAACAGCACGGATGGATTCTAAATATTCCAAAATCGCAGCTGATCCTGACGACACGTCTGCTGTGCCTAGGGATGATTCTGGACACAGTCCAGAAAAAGGTGTTTCTCCCGGAAGAGAAAGCCAGGGAGTTATCCGAGCTAGTCAAGAACCTCCTAAAACCAGGAAAAGTGTCAGTGCATCATTGCACAAGGGTCCTGGTAAAAATGGTGTCTTCCTACGAAGAAATTCCATTCGGCAGATTTCACGCAAGAACTTTTCAGTGGGATCTGCTGGACAAATGGTCCGGATCGCATCTTCAGATGCATCAGCGGATAACCCTATATCCAAGGACAAGGGTGTCTCTCCTGTGGTGGTTACAGAGTGCTCATCTTCTAGAGGGCCGCAGATTCGGCATTCAGGATTGGATGCTGGTGACCACGGAGGCCAGCCCGAGAGGCTGGGGAGCAGTCACACAAGGAAAAAATTTCCAGGGAGTGTGATCAAGTCTGGAGACTTTTCTCCACATAAATATACTGGAGCTAAGGGTAAATTTATAATGCTCTAAGCTTAGCAAGACCTCTGCTTCAAGGTCAGCCGGTATTGATCCAGTGGGAAAAACATCACGGCAGTCGCCCACGTAAACAGACAGGGCGGCACAAGAAGCAGGAGGGCAATGGCAAAAACTGCAAGGACTTTTCGCTGGGCGGAAAATCATGTGATAGCACTGTCAGCAGTGTTTCATTCCGGGAGTGGAAACTGGGAAGCAGACTTCCTCAGCAGGCACGACCTCCACCCGGGAGAGTGGAAACTTCATCGGGAAGTTTTTCCACATGATTGTGAACCGTTGGGAAATACCAAAGGTGGACATGATGGCGTCCCGTCTGAACAAAAAACGGGACAGGTATTGCGCCAGGTCAAGAGACCCTCAGGCAATAGCTGTGGACGTTCTGGTAACACCGTGGGTGTACCAGTCGGTGTATGGGTTCCCTCCTCTGCTTCTCATACCTAAGGTACTGAGAATTATAAGACGTAGAGGAGTAAGAACTATACTCATGGCTCCGGATTGGCCAAGAAGGACTTGGTACCCGGAACTTCAAGAGATGCTCACAGAGGACTTATGGCCTCTGCCGCTAAGAAGGGACTTGCTTCAGCAAGTACCATGTCTGTTCCAAGACTTACCGCAGCTGCGTTTGACGGCATGGCGGTGGAACGCCGGATCCTAAGGGAAAAAGGCATTCCGGAAGAGGTCATTCCTACCCTGGTCAAAGCCAGGAAGGAGGTGACCGCACAACATTATCACCACATGTGGCGGAAATATGTTGCGTGGTGTGAGGCCAGGAAGGCCCCACGAAGAAATTTCAACTCGGTCGATTCCTGCATTTCCTGCAAACAGGAGTGTCTATGGGCCTCAAATTGGGGCCCATTAAGGTTCAAATTTCGGCCCTGTCGATTTTCTTCCAGAAAGAATTGGCTTCAGTTCCTGAAGTCCAGAAGTTTGTCAAGGGAGTATTGCATATACAACCCCCTTTTGTGCCTCCAGTGGCACTGTGGGATCTCAACGTAGTTCTGGGATTCCTCAAATCACATTGGTTTAAAACCAGTCAAATCTGTGGATTTGAAGCATCTCACATGAAAAGTGACCATGCTCTTGGCTCTGGCCTGGGCCAGGCGAGTGTCAAATTGGTGGGTTTTTTCTCAAAAAAGCCCATATCTATTTGTCCATTCGGACAGGGCAGAGCTGCGGACTCGTCCCCAGTTCTCTCCCTAAGGTGGTGTCAGTGTTTCACCTGAACCAGCTTATTGTGGTGCCTTGCGCCTACTAGGGACTTGGAGGACTCCAAGTTGCTGGATGTTGTCAGGGCCCTGAAAGTATAGGTTCCAGGACGGCTGGAGTCAGGAAAACTGACTTGCTGTTATCCTGTATGCACCCAACAAACTGGGTGCTCTTGCTTCTAAGCAGACTATTGCTAGTTGGATGTGTAATACAATTCAGCTTGCACATTCTGTGGCAGGCCTGCCACAGCCAAAATATGTAAATCCCCATTCCACAAGGAAGGTGGGCTCATCTTGGGCGGCTGCCCGAGGGGTCTCGGCTTTACAACTTTGCCGAGCGGCTATTTAGTCAGGGGCAAACACGTTTGTAAAATCCTACAAATTTGATACCCTGGCTAAGGAGGACCTGGAGTTCTCTCATTCGGTGCTGCAGAGTCATCCGCACTCTCCCGCCCGTTTGGGAGCTTTGGTATAATCCCCATGGTCCTTTCAGGAACCCCAGCATCCACTAGGACGATAGAGAAAATAAGAATTTACTTACCGATAATTCTATTTCTCGGAGTCCGTAGTGGATGCTGGGCGCCCATCCCAAGTGCGGATTATCTGCATTACTTGTACATAGTTACAAAAATCGGGTTATTATTGTTGTGAGCCATCTTTTCAGAGGCTCCGCTGTTATCATACTGTTAACTGGGTTCA
The DNA here is from genome assembly GCF_028390025.1 of Pseudophryne corroboree. Classification (NCBI taxonomy): domain Eukaryota; kingdom Metazoa; phylum Chordata; class Amphibia; order Anura; family Myobatrachidae; genus Pseudophryne; species Pseudophryne corroboree. The sequence continues at coordinate 709,244,193 of NC_086445.1, forward strand.
GATCACAGGTTGTACAGTGTGATTGGTGTGGCTGGTATGAGTCTTACCCGGGATTCAAAATCCTTCCTTATTGTGTACGCTCGTCCGGGCACAGTATCCTAACTGAGGCTTGGAGGAGGGTCATAGGGGGAGGAGCCAGTGCACACCACCTGATCCTAAAGCTTTACTTTTTGTGCCCTGTCTCCTGCGGAGCCGCTATTCCCCATGGTCCTTTCAGGAACCCCAGCATCCACTACGGACTCCGAGAAATAGAATTATCGGTAAGTAAATTCTTATTTTTATTGACCTTAGCTCACATTAAAGACGCAGTCTTATATATGAGAGATGCTCAGAGAGACGTTGGTCTACTAGGTTCGAGAGCCAACGCCATGGCAATTTCTGCTAGGCGAGCCCTGTGGACCCGTCAATGGTCGGGTGATGCCGAATCAAAGAAGCATATGGAAGTTTTGCCGTACAAAGGTGAGGATTTATTTGGGGAAGGTTTTGCGGACCTGGTTTCCACAGCTACCGCGAGCAAATCTACCTTTTTACCTTATGTTTCCCCACATCGAAAGAAAACACCACAATATCAGATGCAGTCCTTTCGGTCGCATAAGTCCAGAAGAGGTCGGGGCTCTTCCTTCCTCGCCAGAGGTAAGGGAAGAGGGAAAAAGCAGCCTGCTACGGCTAGTTCCCAGGAGCAGAAGTCCTCCCCGGCTTCTGCCAAGTCCACCGCATGACGCTGGGGCTCCACTGAGGGAGTCTGCGCCGGTGGGGGCACGCCTTCAACTCTTCAGCCAGGTCTGGGTTCAGTCAGACGTGGATCCTTGGGCAATGGAAATTGTATCCCAAGGCTACAAGCTAGAGTTCAAAGACATGCCTCCTTGCCGATTTTTCAAATCGGCTCTATCGGCTTCTCCCCCAGAGAGGGAGATAGTTTTAGCTGCGATTCAAAAACTATGTCAACAACGAGTGGTGGTCGAGGTTCCCCTAGGTCATCAGGGGAAGGGGTACTATTCAACCGTATTTGTGGTCCCGAAACCGGATGGCTCGGTCAGACCCATTCTAAATTTAAAATCCCTAAACCAGTACTTGAAAAAGTTCACATTCAAGATGGAATCGCTCCGGGCAGTTATTTCCAGCCTGGAGGGGGAAGAGGGATTTTATGGTGTCACTGGACATAAAGGACGCGTACCTTCATGTTCCCATATATCCCCCTCATCAGGCGTACTTGAGATTCGCTGTACAGGACTGCCATTACCAGTTTCAGACGTTGCCGTTTGGGCTTTCCACGGCCTCGAGGATTTTCACCAAGGTAATGGCGGAAATGATGGTACTCCTGCGCAGGCAGGGAGTCACAATTATCCGTACTTGGATGATCTCCTGATAAAGGCGAGATCAAGAGGTCAGTTGTTGGAAAGTGTGGCGCTCTCCCTGAGAGTGCTGCAGCAACACGGCTGGATTCTGAATCTACCAAAGTCACAGTTGGTGCCAACAACTCGGCTATCGTTCTTAGGCATGATTCTGGACACGGAACAAAAGAAGGTTTTTCTCCCAATGGAAAAAGCCCAGGAACTCCAGAACTTGGTCAGAGACCTGTTGAAACCGAAAAGAGTGTCAGTCCATCAATGCACTCGAGTGCTGGGGAAAATGGTGGCGTCCTACGAGGCCATCCCCTTCGGCAGGTTTCATGCCAGGACTTTTCAGTGTGATCTTCTGGACAAATGGTCCAGGTCCCATCTTCATCAGAAAATCAGCCTGTCCCCCAGGGCCAGGGTGTCTCTCCTGTGGTGGCTGCAGAGTGCTCACCTTCTAGAGGGTCGCAGGTTCGGCATTCAGGACTGGGTTCTGGTGGCCACGGACGCGAGCCTCCGAGGATGGGGAGCAGTCACACAAGGAAGAAACTTTCAAGGACTGTGGTCAAGCCAGGAGGCTTGTCTTCACATCAATGTACTGGAATTGAGGGCCATATACAACGGCCTGTGTCAAGCGGAGAATCTTCTTCATGACCTACTGGTTCTGATTCAGTCAGACAACGTCTCAGCCGTGGCTCATGTAAACCGACAGGGCGGAACAAGGAGCAGAGTGGCAATGGCGGAAGCCGCCAGGATTCTTCGCTGGGGGGAAAATCATGTAAGCGCTTTGACTGCAGTCTTCATTCCGGGAGTGGACAACTGGGAAGCAGACTTCCTCAGCAGACACGATCTCCATCCTGGAGAGTGGGGACTTCATCAAGAAGTTTTTGCAGAGATAACAAGTCGTTGGGGACTTCCTCAAATAGACATGATGGCGTCACACCTCAACAAGAAGCTTCGGAGGTATTGTGCCAGGTCAAAGGACGCTCAGGCAGTAGCGGTAGACGCCCTGGTGACACCGTGGGTGTTTCAGTCGGTCTATGTGTTTCCTCCTCTTCCACTCATCTCAAAGATTTTGAGAATCATAAGACAAAAAAGAGTGCGAACAATTCTCATTGCTCCGGATTGGCCTTGAAGGGCCTGGTATTCAGATCTTCAGGATATGCTCACAGGAGATATGTGGCCTCTTCCTCTCAGAGAGGACCTGTTGCAACATGAATACGTCATCTATGAACCGGCAGTATAGTAGGATGTGTTGGGCCCTGTCTCTGTTATCGAAAAACAGTTTTCTTTCTTCCTTAAACATAAAAATGTTAGCCGGCGCTACGCTACTGCCCATTGCACAACCATTTTGCTGTAGGAAGAATTTTCCATCAAATAGGAAATAATTCCTATGCAGTGTCAGGAACAGGAGTTGCATGAAGAGATCCACATCCACGACCTTCACATTCTCATCGATTAAGAATTCTCTGGTAGCTTGTAGCCCCTCATTGTGGGACCAGACTACAGTGCATATTGGCCCAGTGCGTACTACACAGTGGCCAGCCCGAGCCAGGGCACCCATAGGAGTCCATGTAATGAGGATATGAGATTTTATTTGGAAAACAATTACCAAGTCAAGCTGTGCGGGTAGCACACTAGGAGCACGGACACTTTAGCACTAGTTTTGGCACTATTGCACTAACCACTTGTAAGCACGTCAGCACGTGTCCCATGGATACAGCAGCAATGGAGGGTCTACTCTTTGACATGGAGCTTCCCAGCCAGGGTCCCCGCAGTGGACTACAGTTGAATCAGATGCCCCTTCCACCTAAGGGGGGTAAAATTCAGTTTTAACGAAGGTGATGCAGATAGGCTTCTATTTAAGGACGCCCTCCCAGAAGCCGACCTTCAGTTAGATGCCTAGGACACCTTTTTCCAACTGCTGAAATTAAAGAAAATAGAGACTGACTACCTTATGCACGGAATCTCATTGTCACAATACTATCGGGAACAAATGATCCCCATGGGGTTCAGGATAAAGAATGTCCCCACACTAGGGAGGTTTAACCCGGAATTCTGCCAGAAATGGACAGGAATCCTCAATAAATGCAGTCTGGACCTTGTGTTGTTGGTTGTGGAGGAAGTTGGAAGGGAACTGAGATTAACTAAAGAAGATTCTGTCTTTTGAAAAAGATAATTTGAAAACACTCCAGGAAGATCCATCCCAGGACTGGATGAAGAAACTCCAGACCCAATGTGATCAGTACAAAAAGGAATTAATTAGATTTAAGAGGAATAAGCACCTTATTGTAAAAAGCGACTATGAAGACAACCAAGTCTACAGGTGGCTCCTGGGAGGGGACACCCAAAGATCTACCCAGCGGGGTTATACGTTTAAGAAAGACTGGAGAAAGAAGAGAGAAGGAGGTAATAAACTGAGCAACTCCTCCAACAGCGACAGTGAATTCATGGCCCCAGACTCAGATGAAACTACCACCCCAGGTGGCATCCCTTTAGGGGGATAGCAGGCCAAGGCCCAAAGAGCAAGAGGACATCCACCCGCAGAGGGGGCCAGAGCAAGAGATTACAGAAGCCGAGCGGCCAAGAACAAAGTATGATTTTTAATCTCTCGTCCAGGATGTTCACACCACCTAAGATGGCAGTCCTGAACAAAGGGTTGTCTTACATCCCGACGAATAAACATGATGATTTCACATGGAAGCACGATCTGCATAAATTTGCTCGGAAATTAAGACTCCAGGAACATTTCCAAGACTCCAGCAATTCACAAACCACCCCCACGATATTTGACAAATTTTTGTTGGCACGATCAGCTTCAACCTTTGACCCACCTTCAACCAACCACTCCCTGAAGACTTTCACATGTCTGTTGGACGATTCAGTAACCCGGTACATCAAGACCCCCATTCAGCAGAGGAACAACATGACAAGAGAGGAGAGAGAGGCTTTGAGGAACCTAGGCAACTACAAGGATGTCATTTTCCGACAGGCAGATAAAGGAGGGGGTTTAGTAATACAGGATGTAAGTGACTACCGGGAAGAGATCTACAGGCAACTGGGTGACACGCTAACATATAGCAAGTTAGAGGGAGACCCCACCAGCCAATATAAATTAGAACTGGATGCGACCCTAGAGGAGGCCAAACAAGAGGGCAGAATTTCCCCTAAGATGCAAGTAGCGCTTACACAGAAGTTCCCTGTTGTACCGGTCCTGTTCACTACTCCGAAAATCCATAAAAACAGTACAAGGCCACCCGGAAGACCGATCATATCGGCAAGGGATTCTCTGTACCAACCAATTGCACAGTTTTTAGATAGTGTACTACAACCACTGATGGTTAAGCAACCCACGTTCATCAAGGATTTAACAGACTTCCTGGTTAGACTCAACAGCATAGGGACTATTCCACAAGGCACCCAGATTTGCGTGATGGACGTCTGTAGCCTCTATACTAGTATACCCCACAACGAGGGGCTACAAGCTACCAGATAATTCTTAATCAATGAGAATGTGAAGGATGTGGATGTGGATCTCTTCATGCAACTCCTGTTCCTGACACTGCATAGGAATTATTTCCTATTTGATGGAAAATTCTTCCTACAGCAAAACGTTTGTGCAATGGGCAGTAGCGTAGCGCCGGCATACGCTAACATTTTTATGTTTAAGGAAGAAAGAAAACTGTTTTTCGATAACAGAGACAGGGCCCAACACATCCTACTATACTGCCGGTTCATAGATGACGTATTTATGCTGTGGACAGGACCAACGGAGTTATTTAAACAAATGATGGAGGATATTAACATGCAAGCAACGCATATTAAATTTACATACCTCAGTGACTCTGCAAGCATGAATTATCTTGACGTCACAGTAAAAATTACGGATAATCACATCTCTACCACCCTCTTCTCTAAACCAACAGACAAAAATACATTACTAAGGGCAGATAGTCACCATCCAAAACCCCTAATTAGGGGCCTCCCTAGGTCACAGTTATTGAGAACAGCAAGAATCCATAGTGACCATGCTACACTGGAAGCTGAATTGAACAAAGTGGTATAGAGGTTCAAAGTAAGAGTATATGATGCAGTAATGTTACAGGAACAGAAAATGGAAGTCCTTAACCTGGAAAGAGAGAAGCTGTTAACCAAATCTGAGAGGAGTTCCAAAGACGTGATACCATGGACTAGCAAATTTAGTACCTCTAGCCCGGTAGCCCAAAAAGCTACTAAAGCTTTGTGGCCCATAGTGGCAAGTGATGAGAAACTCAGATGTTTCAGATCTAAAAGACCCATGTGCTGTTTTACGAGGGGAAGAAACATCAAAGATAACTTGGTTCATGCCGATATGACAGGTTTTGGAACCGAGACACAGAAGAATTTTCTAACTAAAGCACCAGGGTGCTACAAGTGCCTGGGATGCACAACCTGTAAATCTATGATGGTGGGAACCTCTTTCAAGCATCCAAGTAAGGACCGTACCTTTAATATCTGCCACATCCTGACCTGCACCACGTCCCATATAGTGTACCTCATCTTATGCCCATGTGGGCTTGGTTACGTGGGTAAGACCATCAGAAATCTGCGACAATGGATGGCACTTCACCGTTCCGCCATCTCTGCAGCAATTAAGAGTGGAAGATCGGAGCAATCAGTAGCTGAACATTTTGTGGATAAGCAGCACCCACTAAGTTCATTAAGACATATGGTGATTGATCATGTGCCCAGTAATTTGAGAGGGGGCGACAGGAATGGAAAACTACTAAAACTGGAGGCGAGATGGATCTTCAAGTTAGAGACAACAAAACCGAAGGGCCTCAATGAACAAATTCTGTGGAACTCGTTGGGCAGGAACTGATCCATGAGAAGACATCAAACTATTTAGCCCTTAAGGCCCCACTATATATTATATATATGAGTGCCACACAGGGTTCTAAGAGTAGTTGGTGAAGGGTAGCCTTAGCACCTATCCGCCATTTCCTTCCACCTTTAACACCCTTGGGATGTTGGTTAGAGTTGATATACCACATCTCAAAGTTATCCCCCATTATGAATGTAAATACATCAGTGATAGGTAGACTATGGTGACCTGTGGATTCCACTATGGGGGTATTGGCTGACTCCAAGTCTAGAGTCTCTCGTATTAGAATTGCGGTAACATAAAGTAAACTATGTAGACAGCTGTAACAGATAATGTTCCTTTATTAAAACATGTAAGATTGTGGTCACATGTATTGGTGTTTTATCACTATTTTCACTATTTGCACCTTGTAGGCCCCGGCGCGTTAGCGCATTGGAAAGCGGCTAGGTTGCCTAGACAACCGGGCCAGGGACCAAGCGTGAAGCCATGGCAACGGGAGACCGGAAGCGGCGAGACGGCGCGGATGTGGCGTCACCAGCCCAGCGCCGGAAACCCCTCGGGTCCCGGAGCGAATGAGCAGCGCGGGGAAAACTCTGCCGCACACGTGGTGGACCACAGCTTTAAAGGTAAGAGGTTTGTCACTTTCACTTATTGACACCTTGACAAAGGGGCTACGGGCCCCGAAACATTGGAACTGTGATTTGTTAATACACAGAGTTTTATTTATATAAGCCCTGGAGTGACGCTGTATTTTGTTGGTATGTTATATATATATATATATATATAATATATATATATATATTTATCTATATGGAGACAGTCCCCCAATAAGGCCCTTTGGAGAGACAGAGAGAGAGAATGCCAGCACACATCCAGCGCCACTGGTCACTGGAACAAAATCCCAGTCTGTACAGCGCTTTATATATCAATAATACACTCACAACGCCAAATAAATGTCGTCGTCCCCCTCCCCCCCTCCTTTATGCCCTCTGTACTTGTGTTCAGCAGGGGAGAGTCCGGGGAGCAGCTTCTCTGCAGCGTGCTGTGAGAAAATGGCGCTGGTTAGTGCTGGAGGATCAAGCTCCGCCCCTCAACGGCAGGCTTCGGTCCGCTCAAATTCTTTATACTGGCGGGGGTTTATTTAATATACCTATATATATATAGGTCAGCCAGTGTCCCTTGAGGTTTATTATTGCTGCCCAGGGCGCCCCCCTCTGCGCCCTGCACCCATACAGTGCCGTCAGTGTGTGTGAATGTGGGAGCAATGGCGCGCAGCGTTACCGCTGCGCGGTACCTCAGTGAAGATCTGAAGTCTTCTGCCGCCTTTGAAGTCTTCTTTCTTCTTATACTCACCCGGCTTCTATCTTCCGGCTCTGTGAGGAGGACTGTGGTGCGGCTCCGGGACGAACAGCGAGGATGAGACCTGCGTTCCAACCCTCTGGACCTAATGGTGTCCAGTAGCCTAAGAAGCAGAGCCTATCATTTAAATAGGTCTGCTTCTCTCCCCTCAGTCCCACGATGCAGGGATCCTGTTGCCAGCAGTGCTCCTTAAAATAAAAAAACCTAACAAAAGTCTTTTTCAGAGAAACTCAGTAGAGCGCCCCTGCAGTGCATCCAGTCTCCTCTGGACACAGGATCTAACTGAGGTCTGGAGGAAGGGCATAGAGGGAGGTGCCAGTGCACACCCATCTAAAATCTTTAGAGTGCCCATGTCTCCTGCGGAGCCCGTCTATACCCCATGGTCCTTACGGAGTTCCCAGCATCCTCTAGGACGTAAGAGAAATAGCATTCCTGTTTATTGGTGATCATTTTAAAGCTGACGAACATACCAGGAAAAAAAAGTGGCAAGCGCTCTTTATATAGCGGTGTACATAGGCGGTGCGCAGAACATTTTATTAGGGGGTGCACCATCGGAGGATCGTGCCTATCAGGCGTATTGGCATTCCTTTCTATTACATATGCAGACCCTCCACCATGACCCGACCCACTAGGTACAAAATGCTCTGTTTCTGGACTTCCCTCTTAATTTATGATTTCCATCACCTTTGTTGAACTACTTAAATGATAGGAAAGCTGTTTCTTCACAGGTGATGGCAATAATAAATTAAGAGGGAAGTCCAGAAACAGAGCATTTTGTACCTAGTGGGACGGATCATGTTGGAGGGTATGCATATGCACCTTACCTGTATGTGGTTTATCACAACGGGGAACCTCTGAAGAAATGTATCCTCCCTGGGAATACGGCATCTTCAGTCAGCAATCACTATTCATGTAGGACAGGGCTGGCCAAACCAGTCCTCGAGATCTACCAACGGTTCACATTTTCCAGACCACCTAGCTGGTGCACAGGTGTAGCCATTACTAATTAAGATGTGCTGCAGTCATTCCTAACTGGCAATTCTATAGATCTCCAGGAGGCCTGGAAAACATGAACTGTTGGTAGATCTCGAGGACCGGTTTGGCCAGCCCTGATGTAGGACATAGGTCTGCAAACTCAGCCCTCATTACCCCACACAGTGCATATTTTGCAGGTAACCCTGCAGGTGCACAGGTGTATTAATTACTCACAGACACATTTCAAAAGGTCCGCAGGTGGAGTTAGTTATTTCACTTGTGATTCTGTGAGGAGACCTGCAAAACATGCCCTGTGTGGGGTAATGAGGACCGAGTTTGCAGACCTATGTCCTACATGAATAGTGATTGCTAACTGAAGAGTTTGCCGATCTATGATGTAGGAGATCACATGGTTCGGAGGATGCCTGTTTGTGTAGGAATATAGACAAACAATGGCAGTTGCTCTATCATTCCTGGAGATAATTATATCAGGTGCTAGAAAGGGGGAGGGGTCACAGACAAACGGCAGACAGAGAAAGGGGGTTGCTTTTCCCCCCCCTGGTACATACCTCCCAACATGACCCTCTCCAGGAGGGACAGAATGCTCTGCTCCTGGACTTCCCTCTTAATTTATGATTGTCATCACCTGTGCTGAAACAACTTTCTTATCCAGTACCCTGCTCAACACATGTGCAGACAATCATAAATTAAGAGAAAAGTCTAGGAGCAGAGCATTTTGTCCCTCCTGGAGAGGGTCATGTTGGGAGGTATGCTGGTATGCTCCCAGCACACTCAAAAATTACCTGTAACCATACCTGAACCTATATGGTAATAGAATTTCAGAGAATCGTGTCACTTCCTTCCTTCTGCGTCTCTCACTCACACAATCATCCTCAGCAGTTTCTGACTCGCTCACATATGATAGGAATACTGTATGCAGCTCCTCCTCTGAGTCAGAAATGCAGCAGGACAGCCGGCAAGATGTAAATTCCCCAGTGCTCTGGTATGCTTGCTGTTGCACTAAGTGATCATGTTGACAGATTAGTAGCCTAATACCCCTTTCACACCGCACAAATAACCCGGTATCGACCCGGCATATTGCCGGGTCAACACCGGTCGGCGTTCGGTGTGAAAGGGGCATAGCCGAAATCACGGGTCGCCTGACCCGGCAATTCATCCCGGAAATAAAGCAGTGTTATACCCGGGTTGAATACCAGGTCACTGGCTGTGTAAACAGGCTCCTGGGTCGATGCGTCCCGGGACCCATTTACTACAGCAGGGAGAGGGGGCGCGGAGATGATCTCATCTCACAGCGCCGCCTCTGCCCCCGCCGCCGGGGAGTACTGTGTCTAGGGGGCCGGGGAGATAGGTGGGCAGTGCATGTACCGGGGCAAAATGGTAGTAGTGGGAATCAGGGGGCAATATATGAACAGTAGTGTAAAGCAGGGGGCAAGTTGGGAGTAGTAGTAGTGCAGATTGGGCGGAAGACTCTGAGCAGCAGTAGTGCAGAGCACGAGGACAGGATAGGAGGTGGAGTAGTGGGGGATAGGGGGAGCATCATTTGAGGCTGGAGTGTTGGCCACCAAGGCTTCCGCTGCGTCCATGCAGGCACGCCGTATTCTGTGGTTAAAACCTTGGAAGGTGGACCTAGATTCCAAGAAAACCTTGAAAGTGGCCCCCTTCATGGGGGATATTTTTTGGGGGGAAGAACTGAACAACATTGTGACTCACTTGGTGGCAGCCAAGACAGCTTTTATGCCCCCAACTAAACCTGCTCAGAAGGTTAAAAGTACTACTTTCTCATATGTCCTAGAGGATGCTGGGGTCACTTCAAGAACCATGGGGTATAGATGGGATCCGCAGGAGACATGGGCACTTTAAGACTTTCAAAGGGTATGACCTGGCTCCTCCCTCTATGCCCCTCCTCCAGACTCCAGTTTAGAATCTGTGCCCAGTGAGACTGGATGCTCTCTGAGGATCTCTACTGAGTTTCTCTGAAAAATACTTTTGTTAGGTTTTTTTATTTTCAGGGAGAACTGCTGGCAACAGTCTCCCTGCTTCGTGGGACTTAGGGGAGAGAAGTCAGATCTACTTCTGTGAGTTTCAAGGCTCTGCTTCTTTGGCTACAGGACACCATTAGCTCCTGAGGGTTTGATCACTAGGTACGCCTAGGGGCTTATTCCTAGAGCCGGCCGTCACCCCCCTTGCAGATCCAGAAGTCAGAAGACAGGTGAGTAGAAGAAGCAAAGAAGACTTCAGTGACGGCTTCTGAGGTACCGCACAGCGATCGCACGCTGCGCGCCATGCTCCCACACACAGATGCACTACACGGTGCAGGGCGCGCGGGTTTTCGCCTGGGCAGCATATATACCTCAATATAAGACTGGCAACAGGGGACATAGGTGCCGGGGCACTGTCCTAACCCCAGCCAGTATGAAGATTTTAATAAAAATAGCGGGACTGAAGCGCGCCATTACGGGGGCGGGGCTTAGCCCTCGCAGCTCACACAGCCAGCGACATTTTCTCTTGCAGAGACGCTGGTCATTCCTCACACTGCTGAAAGTATCAGGGTGCAAAACGGGGGGGGGGGGGGGGGAGCACAGTAAAATTGGTGCCATTTATATTTAATATAAAAGCGCTGCAGGTTTGGGGCATTCTATAGTGTTCAGAACTGTTGATTAAGCGCTGGGTTATGAGCTGGCAAACTCTATATGTGTCTCTCTGACATGTTTGGAAAACGTGTGTCGGCATGTCTGAGGCGGAGTGCTTCCCACAAATGCCGCCGACTCCTGATAGTACTTGGTACATGTGTGTCAACATGCAGGTGGATGAATGTTTTTCCCAAGAGAAGACTATATTAGGGACACCGACGTGGGTGGGTGGCCCTGTCGGCACCACCAATATATGACTGGGTAAAAATTGCATATTACTGTGATGCATATCAGAAAGGCTATGTATGTGTATATATATATATATATATATATATATATAGTAAGGTTGCATAAATCGGTGTCATAGACACAGACTTAGAAATATCTATGGATGTCTTGTTCATAGCTATATTTCCCTCAGACCACTCGGGGTCGCAAACAGGTTATTTTGCCCAGTTACTACTCCCTGATACCGACACAGATGCTAATTCCTATGTCGACCATAATGTTTCCTGATGAGATCCGGAAAAAAAAGAGCATTTATAACATGATTAGTGCATAATAAGGACATATTAACGTCACTGTGGACCCTGCTGTTCCGAACAAAGGGATCTATGTGTGTATTTATGTATATATGTATGTATGTGTGTGTGTGTATATATATATATATATATATATATATATATATATACAAACAGAGAACCCAGCACTCACCAAAGTAAACTCACTTATCCTCAACAATTCAATAAATAAATGATGGGGGTTTAGTTGGTGGATTGGCCAATGCACGGAAGCCTGCATACCGATTTTCAATGTACCCCACCTTCATGCAGGTCCTACACTATCACAGAGTCTTAAAACCTGACTACTTCACTGCTGCATCATCTGCCCGCTAGATGTAATGTGTACCTGCCACAGACTTTATGGCTTTTAAAGGCACACTAGTCACCTATTGCACTGGCTCAAAGATGATTGCTAAAGAACTGCTGAGACAGGTTCAGGATAATAAAGTCCACACAGGGGTGCATGAGAAAGCTAGTGGCCACGGTTAATAAGAGCTAACCATAGATTAACCCCTTCATATACACACAGAGGAAAAACCACAGCACTCACCACACCAGAAGCGGGGCACAGCTATGCACTTACCACTCACGGGGTGGGGTGCATGTAACACTGCACTCTCCACCACAGAAGCGGGGTACACAGCTGTACTTACCACTCACAGGGCGGGGTGCATGTAGCCCATGACCACATCACTCTAATAAATACAAACAGAGAACCCAGCACTCACCAAAGATAAGTGAGTTCACTTATCCTCAACAATTCAATAAATAAATGATGGGGGTTTAGTTGGTGGATTGGCCAATGCACGGAAGCCTGCATACCGATTTTCAAGGTACCCCACCTTCATGCAGGTCCTACACTATCACAGAGTCTTAAAACCTGACTACTTCACTGCTGCATCATCTGCCTGCTAGATGTAATGTGTACCTGCCACAGACTTTATGGCTTTTAAAGGCACACCAGAAGCGGGGCATAGCTGTGCCCCGCTTCTGGTGTGGTGAGTGCTGTGGTTTTTCCTCTGTGTGTATATGAAGGGGTTAATCTATGGTTAGCTCTTATTAACCGTGGCCACTAGCTTTCTCATGCACCCCTGTGTGGACTTTATTATCCTGAACCTGTCTCAGCTGTTCTTTAGCAATCATCTTTGAGCCAGTGCAATAGGTGACTAGTGTGCCTTTAAAAGCCATAAAGTCTGTGGCAGGTACACATTACATCTAGCAGGCAGATGATGCAGCAGTGAAGTAGTCAGGTTTTAAGACTCTGTGATAGTGTAGGACCTGCATGAAGGTGGGGTACCTTGAAAATCGGTATGCAGGCTTCCGTGCATTGGCCAATCCACCAACTAAACCCCCATCATTTATTTATTGAATTGTTGAGGATAAGTGAGTTTACTTTGGTGAGTGCTGGGTTCTCTGTTTGTATTTATTAGAGCGATGTGGTCATGGGCTACATGCACCCCGCCCTGTGAGTGGTAAGTACAGCTGTGTACCCCGCTTCTGTGGTGGAGAGTGCAGTGTTACATGCACCCCACCCTGTGAGTGGTAAGTGCATAGCTGTGCCCCGCTTCTGGTGTGGTGAGTGCTGTGGTTTTTCCTCTGTGTGTATATATATATATATATATATATATATATTTATAATAATGCTGAAGTATCATTCTTCATTCTCATGTGCTGAACGCTCTGTTTGAGAAAGTCTGGGTCAGCCCGATTGTTTATTCTTTTCCCGGCGCGGATAGAATAAAGTGGGAGTCACCCCCTGTTCTGCATGGGGCCCTGTCACAAAGCCAGCGGATCATATGTAGAAAGCTACGTTATGTTCTAGTTATGTGTCCACGCGTACGTCAGTTAGACCTGCCATTACATGCACATGGGGGAGTAGTAGTTTTCAAAAATGGTCGGTTGCCTGGTCATCCGTTATAGATACCCTGGGGAGAGATGGGATACTCCTTACGTTGGGACATATCAAGGACGCTGCAGCATGCTTTCGTGTGACTGCAAGGGATAGAGGACTCTTGGGTTCGCGGGCCGATTCCATTGCAGTCTCGGCTAGGAGGGCGTTGTGGATTTACCAATGGAATGCTGAGGCTGACTCCGAGAAGATATGGAGTCTCTTCCCTATGAAGGTGAAGCCTGGTTTGGTGACGGCCTAGTTAATTTGATCTCGGCAAATGCCGCTGGTAAGTGTACCTTCTGGCCCTATGTTCCCTCACAACGGATGATGACGCATAATTGTCGGATGCAGTCATGTCGGCCCAATAGATACTGATTCCCCTTTTCTTTGCAGGTAGAGGAAGGAGAAAAGAGAAGAGGTCAGCAGCCTCTTCAAGGTCACAGGAGCAGAAATCATCCTCTGTTTCTACCAGATCCACCGCATGACGCTGGGACTCTCTTGCGGGAGCCCACACCGGTGGGACCACGTCTAAAACTTTTCAGTCAGTCCTGGAACGGACTTGGACCCGTGGGTTTTACGAATAGTGTACCAAGGGTGCATACTGGAGTTCCCAGGCGTTTTCCCTCAACAATTCTTCAATATTACCGATTCTTCTCTGGACGGGGAGGTAGTATGCGATGCAACACAAGAGTTGTGTCAGGATCAGATCATTGTCCTGGTGTACCCTGTCACAATAGGGAGAAGGCTGTTATTCAAGCCTCTTAGTGCTCCCGAAGCCAGACGGCTAGGTCAGACCAATTCTAAATCTGACATCCCTCAATTTCTACTTAAAGAAATTCAAATCCAAGATGTAATCTCTCAGGGCAGTGATATCCTATCTGTAAAAAGGATAAAGGAGGTCTAATTACATTTCTCTAACGTCCTAGAGGATGCTGGGGACTCCGTAAGGACCATGGGGAGAGACGGGCTCCGCAGGAGACATGGGCACTTTAAGAAAGAATTTAGTTCCTGGTGTGCACTGGCTCCTCCCTCTCTGCCCCTCCTCCAGACCTCAGTTTGATTCTGTGCCCAGAGGAGCTGGTTGCTTTTCGGTGAGCTCTCCTGAGTTTGCTGATAGAAAGTTTTTTGTTAGGTTTTTTATTTTCAGGGAGCTCTGCTGGCAACAGACTCCCTGCATCGTGGGACTGAGGGGAGAGAAGCAGCCCAACTCTCTGAAGCTAGGTCCTGCTTCTTAGGCTACTGGACACCATTAGCTCCAGAGGGATCGGTACGCAGGATCTCACCCTCGCCGTCCGTCCCAGAGCCGCGCCGCAGCCCCCCTCGCAGAGCCGGAAGACTGAAGCCGGGTGAGTATGAGAAGCAAGAAGACTTCACAGGCGGCAGAAGACTTTGTGATCTTCACTGGAGGTAACGCACAGCACTGCAGCTGTGCGCCATTGCTCCACACACCTACACATACTCCGGTCACTGTTAGGGTGCAGGGCGCAGGGGGGGGGTGGGTTGCCCTTGGCAGCATTTGGGACCTCATTCTGGCAAATAAACACATATATACAGCTGGGCGGGGCTTCTCCCTCAGCACTCACCAGCGCCATTTTTTCTCCACAGCACGCTGAGAGGAAGCTCCCCAGGCTCTCCCCTGCTGATACACGGTAGAAGAGGGTTGAAAAGAGAGGGGGGGCGCATAATTAGGCGCAAAAAAGTATATTAACAGCAGCTACTGGGTTAACATTAAGTTACTGTGTTATTCCTGGGTTATATAGCGCTGGGGTGTGTGCTTGCATACTCTCTCTCTGTCTCTCCAAAGGGCCTCGGGAGGGAACTGTCTTCAGAAAGGACATTCCCTGTGTGTGTGGTGTGTCGGTACGCTTGTGTCGACATGTTTGATGTGGAAGGCTATGTGGGAGAGAAGTGGGAGCAAATGAATGTGGTGTCTCCGCCGACAGCACCGACACCTGATTGGATGGATATGTGGAAGGTTTTAAATGATAATGTTAATTCTTTGCATAAAAGATTAGACAAGGCTGATGCATTGGGACAGTCAGCGTCTCAACCCGTGCCTGATCCTATGTCGCAGGGACCGTCAGGGTCTCATAAGCGCCCACTATCCCAAATTGTTGACACAGATACCGACATGAATTCTGACTCCAGTGTCGATTACGATGATGCAAAGTTACAGCCAAAGTTGGCTAAATCACTCCGATATATGATTATAGCAATTAAGGAGGTTTTGCACATCACAGAGGAAACCCCTGTCCCTGACACAACGGTTTATATGTATAAGGGAAAGAAACCTGAGGTAACTTTTCCCCCCTCACACGAACTGAATGAGTTATGTGAAAACGCTTGGGAATCTCCAGATAAAAAAACTGCAGATTTCCAAACGGATTCTTATGGCGTATCCTTAACCGCCAACGGACAGGTTACGATGGGAATCCTCCCCTAGGGTGGACAAAGCTTTAACTTGCTTATCCAAAAAGGTAGCCCTGCCGTCCCAGGATACGGCTACCCTCAAGGATGCTGCTGATCGCAAACAGGAGGGTACCCTGAAGTCCATTTATACACATTCAGGTACCTTGCTCAGACCGGCAATCGCGTCGGCCTGGGTCTGTAGTGCAGTAGCGGCATGGACTGATACCTTATGAGAGGAGTTTGATACCCTAGATAGGGATACTGTTTTATTGACCCTGGGGCATATTAAAGACGCTGTCCTTTATATGAGAGATGCTCAAAGAGACATTAGTCTGCTGGGTTCTAGAATAAACGCTATGTCGATTTCTGCCAGAAGGGTCCTGTGGACGGCAATGGACAGGTGATGCCGACTGAAAACGGCATATGGAGGTTTTACCTTACAGGGGTGAGGAATTGTTCGGTGAAGGTCTATCGGACCTGGTCTCCACAGCTACGGCTGGAAAGTCAAATTTGTTGCCTTATGTTCCCTCACAGCCTAAGAGAGCACCGCATTATCAAATGCAGTCCTTTCGTTCACAAAGAAACAAGAAAGTCCGAGGTGCATCCTTTCTTGCCAGAGGGAGGGGCAGAGGAAAGAAGCTGCACAATACAGCTAGTTCCCAGGAACAGAAGTCCTCCCCGGCCTCTGCAAAATCCACCGCATGATGCTGGGGCTCCACTGGCGGAGTCGGGGCCAGTGGGGGCGCGTCTTCGGAATTTCAGCCACATGTGGGTTCACTCCCAGGTGGATCCCTGGGCAATAGAAATTGTGTCTCAGGGTTACAAGCTGGAATTCGAAGAGGTGCCTCCTCGCCGGTTTTTCAAATCGGCCCTACCGTCTTCCCCCCTAGAGAGGTTGATAGTGTTAAATGCAATACAAAAATTGTATCTTCAGCAGGTGGTGGTCGAGGTTCCCCTCCTTCAACAGGGAAGGGGGTATTATTCGACCATGTTTGTGGTTCCGAAACCGGACAGTTCGGTCAGACACATATTGAATTTAAAATCTCTGAACCTATACTTGAAGAGGTTCAAGTTCAAGATGGAATCGCTAAGAGCGGTCATCGCCAGCCTGGAAGGGGGGGATTTTATGGTGTCACTGGACATAAAGGATGAGTACCTTCATGTCCCCATTTATCCACCTCATCAGGCGTACCTAAGATTTGCGGTACAGGACTGTCATTACCAATTTCAGACGTTGCCGTTTGGTCTCTCAACGGCTCCGAGGATTTTCACCAAGGTAATGGCGGAAATGATGGTGCTCCTGCGCAAGCAGGGTGTCACAATTATCCCGTACTTGGACGATCTCCTCATAAAAGCGAGATCAAGAGAGCAGTTGCTGAACAGCGTATCTCTTTCACTGAAAGTGTTACAACAACACGGCTGGATTCTCAATATCCCAAAGTCGCAGTTGGTTCCTACGACTCGTCTGCCCTTCTTGGGCATGATTCTGGACACGACCCAGAAAAGGGTTTATCTTCTGATAGAAAAAGCCCAGGAACTTATGACTCTGGTCAGGAACCTTTTGAAAACAAGACAGGTGTCCGTGCATCATTGCACTCGAGTCCTGGGAAAGATGGTGGCCTCATACGAGGCCATTCCCTTTGGCAGGTTCCATGCGAGGACTTTCCAATGGGATCTGTTGGACAAGTGGTCCGGATCACATCTACAGATGCATCGGTTGATCACCCTGTCCCCCAGGGCCAGGGTGTCACTCCTGTGGTGGCTGCAGATTGCTCACCTTCTCGAGGGCCGCAGATTCGGCATTCAGGATTGGATCCTGGTGACCACGGACGCAAGCCTCCGCGGTTGGGGAGCAGTCACACAGGGAAGAAATTTCCAGGGTCTTTGGTCAAGTCAAGAGACTTGTCTGCACATCAACATCCTGGAACTACGGGCCATATACAACGCCCTACGTCAAGCGGAGGCCTTACTTCGCAACCAACCAGTTCTGATCCAGTCAGACAACATGACCGCAGTGGCTCATGTAAACCGCCAAGGCGGCACAAGGAACAGAGCGGCAATGGCGGAAGTCACCAGGATTCTTCGCTGGGCGGAGAATCATGTAAGTGATCATTTCGGGAGTGGACAACTGGGAAGCAGACTTCCTCAGCAGACATGACCTACACCCGGGAGAGTGGGGACTTCATCCAGAAGTCTTCACACAGATTGTGAGTCGATGGGAACTGCCACAGATAGACATGATGGCGTCCCGCCTCAACAAAAAGCAGCAGAGGTATTGCGCCAGGTCAAGAGACCCTCAGGCAGTAGCGGTAGACGCCCTCGTTACACCGTGGGTGTTCCGGTCCGTCTATGTATTTCCTCCTCTTCCTCTCATACCAAAGGTGTTGATAATAGTAAGAAGAAAAGGAGTGAGAACAATCCTTGTTGTTCCAGATTGGCCACGACGGACCTGGTATCCAGATCTGCAGGAAATGCTCACGGAAGATCCGTGGCCTCTTCCTCTAAGGCAGGACCTGTTGCAACAGGGTCCCTGTCTGTTCCAAGACTTACCGCGGCTGCGTTTGACGGCATGGCGGTTGAACGCCGGATCCTAGCGGAAAAAGGTATTCCGGTGGAGGTTATCCCTATGCTGATAAAGGCTAGGAAGGAAGTAACAGCACAACATTATCACCGTATATGGCGAAGATATGTTTCTTGGTGTGAGGCCAGGAATGCTCCTACGGAAGAATTCCATCTGGGCCGTTTCCTTCACTTCCTACAAACTGGAGTGGATTTGGGCCTTAAATTAGGCTCCATTAAGGTCCAGATTTCGGCCCTATCCATTTTCTTTCAAAAAGAATTGGCTTCTCTCCCAGAAGTTCAGACTTTTGTTCAGGGAGTACTGCATATTCAGCCTCCGTTTGTGCCTCCGGTGGCGCCTTGGGACCTTAATGTGGTCTTGGGCTTCCTAAAGTCACACTGGTTTGAACCACTGAAAACGGTGGAGTTGAAATATCTCACTTGGAAGGTGGTCATGTTATTAGCCCTGGCTTCGGCTAGGCTTAGCGGCTTTATCACATAAAAGCCCCTATCTGGCTTTTCCATATGGATAGAGCGGAATTGCGGACACGTCCTCAGTTCCTGCCAAAAGTGGTTTCATCCTTTCATATGAACCAACCTATTGTGGTGCCTGTGGCTACACAGGACTTAGAGGATTTCGAGTCCCTTGCTGTGGTCAGGGCTTTGAAAATTTATGTAGCCAGGACGGCTAGAGTCCGAAAAACAGAAGCACTGTTTGTTCTGTATGCAGCCAACAAGCTTGGCGGCCCTGCTTCAAAGCAGACTCTTGCTCGCTGGATCTGTAACACGATTCAGCAGGCGCATTCTACGGCAGGATTGCCGTTACCTAAATCGATCAAGGCCCATTCCAGTAGGAAAGTGGGCTCTTCTTGGGCGGCTGCCCGAGGGGTCTCGGCACGACAGCTGTGTCGAGCTGCTACTTGATCGGGTACAAAAACACCTTTGCAAAATTCTATAAGTTTGATACCCTGGTTGAGGAGGACCTCATGTTTGCTCAATCGGTGCTGCAGAGTCATCCGCACTCTACCGCCCATTTGGGAGCTTTGGTATAATCCCCATGGTCCTTACGGAGTCCCCAGCATCCTCTAGGACGTTAGAGAAAATAAGATTTTACTTACCGGTAAATCTATTTCTCGTAGTCCGAAGAGGATGCTGGGCGCCCGTCCCAAGTGCGGACCTCTTCTGCAATACTTGTATATAGTTATTGCTTCAATAAGGGTTACGTTATTGTTGCATCGGGCGTGAACTGATGCTATGTTATTGTCATACTGTTTACTGGATTGTTATCACAAGTTACACGGTGTGATTGGTGTGGCTGGTATGAATCTTGCCCTTGGATTAACAAAAATCCTTTCCTCGTACTGTCCATCTCCTCTGGGCACAGTTCTCTAACTGAGGTCTGGAGGAGGGGCAGAGAGGGAGGAGCCAGTGCACACCAGGAACTAAATTCTTTCTTAAAGTGCCCATGTCTCCTGCGGAGCCCGTCTCTCCCCATGGTCCTTACGGAGTCCCCAGCATCCTCTACGGACTACGAGAAATAGATTTACCGGTAAGTAAAATCTTATTTTTTTCTCCGCATTAGATTTACCTGAGATTTGCTATTCAGGATGGTCATTACCAATTTCACCAGGGTGATGGCGGTAATGATGGTTCTCCTTCTATAGTACGGAGTCACATTTATCCCATACTGGGATGGTCTCCTGATAACAGCGAGATCAAGAAACCAGTTGGTGCAAAACGTTGCACTCTACCTGGCAGCTCTTCAACAACAGGGTTGGCTCCTGATCTTGCCAGATTCACTGATGGTCCCATCGACGCGGTTGTCGGTTTTGGAATAATACTAGATACTACAGAGACTTTTTCTTCCAGTGGAAAAGGCTCTGGAGATCCAGAGTCTGGTCATGCAAATTCCGAGACCAGCAGGAGTGTCAATCCATCAATACATTAGAAAAGATGGTTGCGGCCTACAAGGCCATTCAGTTGGCAGGTTCCTTGCCAGGGTGTTCTAGTGGGTCCTGTTGGACAAGTGGTCCGGTTCCCACCTACACATGCACCGGAGGATAATCCTGTATTCCAGGACCAGGGTCTCACTCCTGTGGTGGCAGCGCAGTTCTCACCTCCTTGAGGGGTGCGGGTTCGGGATCCAGGAGTGGATCCTAGTGACCACGGATGCATGCCTCCGAGGCTGGGGAGCAGTCACACAGGGCGAAAAATTTCCAAGGAAGATGGTCAAGTTAGGAAACTTGTCGCCACACAAACGGTATAGAGTCAAGGGTCATTTACAGCAGTTTTCTACAAACGAAAAACAGCAGCAATAGCAGAAGCCACTAGTATTTTCCGCTAGAAAAACAAACAAAAAAACAGACAAGCGCTCTGTCAGCGATGTTTGTTCCAAGAGTGGACAACAGGGACGCAGACTTCATCAGCAGACACAATCTCCATACAGGAGAAGGGGGGCCTCCTCCAAGTAGTCATTGAAGAGGTGACATGTCGTTGGGATTTCCTCAAGTAGGCATGATGGCATCTCGTATTCACAAGAAGCTTCAGAGTCCAGGTCAAGGGACCCTCAAACAATAACAGTGAATGCTCTGGTGACACCGCGGGTGTTTTTTAGTCAGTATATGTATTCCCTCCGGTTTCTCTCATTCCAAAGGTTCTGGGATCATAAAAAGTACAGAAATTCGAGTGAGCCTCATTGTCCCAGACTGGCCAAGGAGAGCTTGGTATCCAGATCTAAGGAATTGCTCATAGGAGATCCTTGGCCTTTTCCTTTGTGCGAGGACCTGTTGCGGCGGGGGCCGTGCGTCTATTAGGACGACATGGCGGTTGACCGCTAATTCCTAGTCCGTAAGGGTATTTCCACGGAAGAAGTTCCCACAATTATTCGGGGTAGAAATGGGGTAACGTCTAAAACATTACTACCGTATTTGGAGAAAATAAGTTTCTTGGTGGGAGTCCAAGAAGAATCCTACGGCAGAGTTCAGCTAGGACGTTTTCTCCATTTTCTACAAGCAGGGTGGATGCGGCCTTATTGGTTTTCTTTCAGAATTATTTGGACTCCCTTCAGGCTGTCGTGTAGGGTGTGTTGCACATCCGACATCCTTTTGTGCCCCAGTGGCACCATGGGATCTTAATGTGGTGTTGCAGTACCTTCAATCACATTGGTTTGAACCTTTATGTAAGGTGGAGTGTAATTCCTCACTTGGGAAGTGGTCATCAGGTTGGCTTTGGCATACGCAAGGCGAGTGAGTTAGCGGCCTGATCTCACAAGAGACCTTATTTGAAGATAGAGCAGTGTTTGTAACTCGTCAACGATTCCTACCAAAGGTGGTTTCTTCCTTCTACATGGACCAACCTACTGTGGTGCCTGTGGCTACTGACGCCTTTGCTGAGTCGAGGTCTGTGGATGTGGTTAGAGTTTTGAAGTTTTGTCGCCAGGACGGCTCAGATAGGAAAACAGAGGCTCTGTTTGTCCTGTAGGTTCCCGACAAAGATTGGGGTCCTGCTTCCAAGCAGACCATTGCGCGCTGGATCTGTGGTGTGATTCAGCATGCTCATTCCACGGCTGGATTGCCGTTACTGAATTCAGTGAAGGCCCATTTTACTGGAAGGGTGGGCGCGACCTGGGCAGCTGCCCGGGGGATCTCGGCATTACAGCTTTGCCGAGCAGCTGTTTGGTCAGGTTAAAACACTTTTGTAATGTTTTACAAGTTTGATACCCTGGCCGATGAGGACCTCATGTTTGGTCAATCGGTGCTGCAGAGTCATCCGCACTCTCCCACCCCTTTTAGAGCTTTGGTATAACCCCATGGTTCTTGAAGTGACCCCAGCATCCTCTAGGACATATGAGAAAATAGGATTTTAATACCTACCGATAAATCATTATCTCTTAGTCTGTGGAGGATGCTGGGCGCCCGTCCCAGTGCGTACTGTATCTGCAGTTATTGGTTGTGGTTACACACAGGTTGTGTTACGTTTTTGTCAGCATAGTGCTGAAAATTCTTCATGACGTTGGCTTGTGTTCTATTGAATGCCACGTTCTGCGGCATGCTTGAGGTGTGAGCTGGTAAGATGCTCACCGTGGTTTAACAATAAATTATTTTCCTCTAAATGTTCGTCTCCCTGGGCACAGTTTCCTTAAACTGGAGTCTGGAGGAGGGGCATAGAGGGAGGAGCCAGGTCACACCGTTTGAAAGTCTTAAAGTGCCAATGTCTCCTGCGGATCCCGTCTATACCCCATGGTTCTTGAAGTGACCCCAGCATCCTCTACGGACTAAGAGAAAAGGATTTACAGGTAGGTATTAAAATCCTATTTTCTCTTATCAGTTTTTGCAGGCTGACGGGCAACCCAGGGCTGTTTGGCTTTGGAGGATTTGTAAGGATGAAATTGTCTAGGGAATGACTGTCCGTTAGCCTTTCCTTGTGGACAAAAAGAGCAAAAAATGGGATTTTAATTAACTACCGGTAAATCCTTTTCTCGTAGTCCGTATAGGATGCTGTGGTCCACATTAGTATCATGGGGCATAGACGGGTCCACCAGGAGCCACTGGCACCCCAAGAGTCTGAGAGCATGAACTGGCTCCTCCCTCCATGCCCCTCCCACCAGACCCAGTTTAGAAAATGGGCAGTTTATTTTAGAGTTTATTATTTTACAGGGAGGCTGCTGGCAACAGCCTCCCTGCATCGTGGGACTAAGGGGGGGAGTAGTGTCCGACCTGTGGGGTCTGAGCCACTATCTCCGCTGACAGGACACTGAGCTCCTGAGGGGATAGAACGTTCCCCGCCACAGGGGATTGCTCACCCCGGCATGCCGCCACCCCCTTACAGAGCCAGAAGATCAGTGGTGAATGAGTCACCGGCCCGCATGGCAAGCGGGGAGCCGGTGTGAAGATGGCGGCAACAGGGTATGGAGCACAGTACTAGCTGCGCTCCGGGGCTCAGCGGTACATAGTGCATCGCTGTGAGGGGCGCCCTGAGCCAGCGCTTATGCCCTACACTGGTCACACAGCCTGTCGGGGTCCCGGGATCTCTGCCAGCATGAATCCTCAGGCCAGTATAATCCTATGAAGAGCGGAAAGACAGCACCATTAAAGGGGCGGAGCTTCTCAGAGCGGACCCACCAGTGTTCAGCGCCCTTTTCCTGCCTGCAGAAATGCTGTCAGTGATGTGCAGTCCCTCCAGAGCAACTATCTCTCACGGTACCAGGGGGTTGTAGAAGCAGGGGAGGCTGTGTAAAGACTGTGTAACCTATTAAGGTGCACAGTCAGTGCTGGTTTAGGGTCTCCCTATACCTGGAAAGCGCTGTGTGTGGATTGGCTCCAATCTCTGTGTCTCTCTTGCCAGCAAGGGAGCCTGAATGGTTATCCTCTGATTTCTCAGATTTCTACTAGGGTTGCACAGAATTAATCTGCAACTCAGGTTTTACAGAACTCTATGGCAGTTTGGCCCGGTTCTGTTACCTCAGGGCCCCCCTCAGGAGGTTCCCATAAACGTGCTCTTACACAGATTATGCAGGATGACACGGATACCGTCTCTGACACGGCAGATAGCGATGGGGATGTGCTTAGGGGGGCAGCATCTCTTGCTAAAGGGGTGCAGTTGATGATATAGGCTATAAGAGATGTGTTGAATATTGCAAATACAACACTGGAGCAGGTTGAGGAGGCTTACTTTACTGACAATAAGAAAGCCTCGCTAACCTTCCCTGCGTCCAAATAATTAAATGCTATTTTTGGGAAAGCATGGGAAAACCCGGAGAAAAATTTCCAGATCCCTAGAAGGGTTCTGGTTTATTTTCTCTTCCCTGAGGAGGATAGGAAAAAATGGGAAAACCCACCCATAGTGGACGCGTCTGTATCCAGACTCTCAAAAAAGGTGGTTTTACCTGTTTCAGGATCTACCGCCTTAAAGGAGCAGGCTCATTGCAAAATTGATACTATGCTCAAATCCATATACACGGCTTCAGGGGCGATACTACGGTCTACTATTGCCTGTGCATGGATTTCCAAAGCAATAGTAAAGTGGTCAGGCACGTTGCTTGAGGAATTGGATACTATGGATAAAAGTGACGTAGAATTGTTTTTACGTAACATTCAGGATTATGCAGGATTTATGCTGGAATCCATGAAGGAACTGTGTTCAGTGGCTGCAGGAATTTCTTCCATGTCTGTCTCAGTGCGTCGAGGACTGTGGCTGCGCCAATGGTCTGCCGATGCGGAATCCAGGAGAGGTGTGGAGATCCTACCCAACACAGGTCATGCTCTCTTTGGGGAAGCGTTGGATGCGTGGATCTCCATGGCTACAGCAGGTAAGTCACCTTTTCTTCCCCCAGCTGCACCTGCTGCGAAGAAACCTTTTCCTCAGCGACTTCACAGTCCTTTCGTGTTAATAAAACAAGAAAGGCCAAACCGTCCAACACCTTCTTTAGAGGAGGTCAGCCAAAATCCAAGAAGCCTGCTGCCGCAGGTTCCCGGGAACAGAAACCTGCTACGTCAAAGTCCTCAGCATGATGGTGGGCAGTGCGGCCTGGAGGTAGGGCCGGTGGGGGCGAGACTCAGACATTTCAGTCATGTCTGGTTGTCGTCCAGTCTGGATCCCTGGGTACTACATATTGGCTGTAATTTCAAGATCTCCCTCCTCACCGGTTCTTCATATCAGGCTTGCCAGCTTTGCCGGCGGACAGGGCTACCCTACAGGGAGCCATCCAGAAGCTGGTGGAGGCACAGGTTATCGTACCAGTCCCTCCCCAGATGCAAAACAGTTACTATTCAAACCTTTTCGTGGTACCGAAACCAGATGGTTCGGTCAGGCCCATTCTGTATTTAAAATCACTAAACCCCTTTCTGAGGGAGTTTAAGTTCAAAATGGAGGCTCTAAGGGCAGTGATATCAGGTCTGGAGGAGAGGGAGTTCCTGGTATCCCTGGATATCAAGGATGCGTACCTCCACATTCCGATTTGGCTGCCGCATCAAGCTTATCTTCGATTTGCACTGTTGGACTGTCATTTTCAGTTCCAGGCCCTGTCATTTGGCCTCTCCAAAGCACCGAGGGTATTCACCAAGGTGATGGCAGAAATTATGGTTCTCCACATACAGGGGGTGAACATTATTCCATATCTGGACGATCTGCTGATAAAAGCATCATCCAAGGAGAAACTGTTACGGTCCATAGCTTTCACGACCCAGCTTCTCAGGGAACATGGGTGGATCCTGAATCTTCCAAAATCACATTTGGAACCAACCAGGAGGTTGTCTTTTCTGGGAATGACCCTCGACACAGAGGAAAAAGCGTTGGTGATACAAACAATGGTCCGGGATGTCCTGTAGCCAACCCGGGTGTCGGTTTATCAGTGCATTCGCCTCCTGGGGAAGATGGCGGCCTCTTACAAGGCTCTGCTGCACGGGAGGTTTTACGCTCGGTCCTTCCAGCTGGATCTCCTGGAAAGTGGTCGGGATCCCATCTACACATGCACAAGAGAATACATCTGTCGCCAAAGACAAGGATTTCACTCCTCTGGTGGCTGCAATTACATCACCTTCTGGAGGGCCGCAGGTTCGGGATTCAGAACTGGATCCTTCTAACCACGGATGCAAGTCTCCGGGGCTGGGGCGCAGTCACTCAAGGGGAAACCTTCCAAGGTGTCAGGAATCGGCGTTCAGCAACGTCTCACATACTAGCGTGCTGGTGTGCAGGCCTCCGGAGGTCATGGCCCCAGTCGCGGCTGCATGGATGTGCTGACCGCGAGTGTCGTTTTCCATGACGCTGTCTGCCCCTGATTCAAGTCCCAAGTGTGCCTTGCTGTGTGCCGGTGTCCGTCCGTGTGGGTACCGCCATGACACCTGCTCTCAACTGACCCAGGCATCCAATCCAGTCCTGTGCTTACCCTCAGCGTTCAGGAACCAATCACCACAGAGCAAGGGGTATAAAGTTCGTTCCGTGGCTCAGACACATCGCCTCGGACAACGAGTCACATCGGTGCCTCAAGTTCTCCTGGTTCCCGTGTTCCTGTCTTCAGTAGTTCCCTGTGATTCCTCTCATCGCTTCTTTTCATCATCCTGCATTCTTTTCATTCTGCTACAGACTCCAGCCACAGCTCATCAGCAGTAAGAGACTCTCCTCAGGTGTTGTTCCACTGCTTACCTGTGTACCTTGTTTACACTATACAACTTATGCAAGCTTGTTGTAATGGGACTGTCTCCTACCTGGGCCCTGTGTGGTAATAAGAACTGATCTATACAGAGACTGTGTGCTTTACAAATATTGCCATATTACCGGAGTTCTGTTTCTCAAATCATACATATTCAGTTACCAATTATTCTACGTTTTTGTTATCAGAGACTTTATTTGCTTCAAATCCTCTGCATTCAGCCATCAGGTTGTTTTCCATATACATTTGTGTTGCCAGAGACTTTTTACCTTGGATTCTGTTACCGTTTATTATTTTCTTGTTGCCATTACCAATGCCAAATACCATATGTTGTTACATCCTTGCTCTGTGACCTCTTAGGTTAGTAAACATCAGCGCATATGCGCAGGACTTTTATTCTGCCTCCACGTTTTATATTCTGTATCAACACTGACCCACTAGTGCCCCCTCCGGGGACAGATAGAATCAGAAACCTGACAGTTTGTCCGAAGCCCATGGATCCGGATGGTGGTCAGAGTGTGGGGTCAGGGGCGCTCCAAAGTCTGGTGTCCCAACTAGATGGTCAAGAGGCTGCACAGCAGCAGATTATACAATTCTTACAAGGAATGTCTTCCCGATTGGACACTCTGCAACAGTCCTTTTCTACTCCAGTTCCTCCAGTGTCATCTCCAGTTCCTGTTCCAGTTTCCAGTTCCTCAGTTTCGAGTTCTCCAGTTGCTCCTGCTTCAATGGCTCGTATTCATCTTCCTTTACCAAGCAGATTTGACGGTAATCCCAAGATGTGTCGTGGATTCCTGAATCAATGTGAAGTCCACTTTGAATTGCTGCCACAGAACTTTCCAACACCCAGGGCAAAGGTAGCATACATTGTCTCTCTTTTGTCTCACCCTGCCCTGAATTGGGTTTCCCCGCTGTGGGAGCGAGCAGATACTCTGTTGAATAACTATACAGAATTTGTTTCTGCATTCCGATGCATCTTTGATGAACCTGGGCGCACAACCTCCGCTTCTTCAGACCTCCTTCAGATTCGCCAGGGAAAACGTACTGTCGGTCAGTACGACATCCAGTTCCAGACATTGGCATCAGAGGTGAAGTGGACCAACCAGGCGCTGGTTGCCGCCTTCTGGCATGGTCTTGCCGACCGTATAAAAGATGAGTTAGCTACTCAAGATCTTCCGGAGCAACTGGAGGCCTTGATTTCCTTATGTGTTAAGTTGGGCTTACGTTTACGCGAGCGAGCCAGTGAACATTCCCGAGGTGATCTTCGCAAGCATCGAGTTATGCCTCCTGTACAATATTTACCCCTTACTGCTGATGAACCCATGCAGGTAAACAAGTTTCGTTTAAC
The DNA here is from genome assembly GCF_028390025.1 of Pseudophryne corroboree. Lineage (NCBI taxonomy): Eukaryota > Metazoa > Chordata > Amphibia > Anura > Myobatrachidae > Pseudophryne > Pseudophryne corroboree. Next base: position 709,272,292 of record NC_086445.1, read on the forward strand.
ACCTGAGGAGCGGTCAAGAAGGTTAAGGGAAAGGCTGTGTCTCTATTGTGCTGCTGTTGGTCATCTGATTGGTTCCTTCCCTGCTCGTTCGGGAAACGTCAGGTCCTAACTTGTAAAGGAGGAGTCAAGTTAGGTGCCTTAAACAAAGCTCCTTCATCTCAAGATCTCATACTGCCTGTTACCCTGGAAATTCAGAGTGGTCTCCAGCCTTTGTCTGCCTTAGTGGATTGTGGAGCTGCTGGGAACTTTATTACACAAGCTGCAGTGGATAAATTTAGTCTTCCAGTCTTAAAGCTGTCTCATCCAGTTTATCTTACTGCTGTGGATGGAAGTCGTATTGCTGAAGGTTCCATCACTCAGCAAACTAAGCCTGTAGTCCAAGGAGTGGGCTTTCTTCATTCTGAGCTCATTGAATTCCTGGTCATACCAAAAGCTACCTATGAGATCCTACTGGGTATGCCCTGGCTCCAGTTGCACAATCCACAATTCGACTTGTCTACATTACAGTTAACGGCATGGAGCCCTTCCTGTTTTCATTCATGTCTAGCTTCAGTACATCCAATGAGATCTTCAAGCGTGAAACTTCAGTCTGGTCTTCCAGAGGCCTATCAGGAATTCGCTGACGTCTTCAGTGAAAAAGCTGCTGATATCTTGCCTACCCCTTGAGAATGGGATTATCCTATTGATTTAGTTCTAGGAAGTAAGCCACCTAGAGGTCGCACTTACCCTCTCTCAGTTCCTGAGACTCAAGTAATGAGTCAATATATAAAGGAGAATTTACAGAAGGGGTTTATCCGTCCATCCAGCTCTCCAGCCGGTGTGGGGTTCTTATTCGTTAAGAAGAAAGATGGATGATTACGCCCTTGCATTGATTATCGGTATTTAAATGACATCACAATTAAAAACAGCTACCAGTTGCCCCTTATTACAGAGTTGTTCGACAGAGTTAGAGGTGCTTGCATCTTTACTAAATTAGATCTCCACGGGGCATACAATCTCATCAGGATCCGAAGTGGCGACGAGTGGAAGACCGCCTTCAATACTCGCGATAGCCACTACGAATATCTAGTGATGCCCTTTGGTTTGAGTAATGCCCCGGCTGTGTTCCAGAACTTTGTCAATTACATCTGCACCACCTACAGTGCAGCATGGTTTTGCCCAGTTGCACAGTTATTTTTTTTATTTTTTATTTTGCTATGCTTCCAAAGCAGGCCCTTTGTCATCAAAATTTTTATTTTCAATATTTTTAAAGCCAGCACTGGGAAAGTACAATAATGGATAATATTTTTCAAAACGCCACTGATGTATAGTTCCTGTACAGTGAGAAACTGACAAATAGAAAATCACACATCTGAGACACTGATCTCATGAGCAACTGTACTATGCTTCATTACACAAGTGAGAAAATTCAGTTTAAGGAGGGAATCTAAAAATACAGAAAGGAAAATGAAAGCCGACAATATAAAATAACATTTCAGGGTATGTTAATATCTTTTTTTTTTCTGCTTTTTATTCTTGTTTTTTTTTTACATAAATTTTTATGCAGACAATAAACATGGGCCTAATTGTTTATCTCATATTCAGATTTAATCCCTCAAGACAGTTATAATTATCTAAGCTGATAGCAGTACATGGTAAAAAGTAGGGTTTGTCACAATAATTTAAATACTTACAGTATGTCATAGTATACCCTCTCCAAAGAGTGCTGCAGTGATTGTTAAAGATAATCTACTGTTTCAATGTGCACAGTGCGAGCAACATTGTAACTGTAACTGTTTTTAATAAAAAAAAAAAAAACCACACAAAGTTATGCTAGAACAGACCCCTGCACTATGGGCCTAATTCAGACCTGATTGCTGGGCAGTCCTGCGATCGGATAGTCTCCGCCTACAGGGGGAGTGTTTTTTCGCTGTGCAAGTGTGCGATCGCATGTGTAGCAGAGCTGCACAAACTGATTTTGTGCAGTCTCCGTGCAGCCCAGTACTTACTCTTCCAGTGTGATGATCGGGACTGGAGCCGACGTCACACCCCCTTCCTGAAAACGCTTGATCCTGCCTGCGTTTTTCTGATCACTCCATGTAAATGGTGAGTTGACACACACAAACGGCCTCTCCCTGTCAATCTCCAAGGGAAACGCCTGTGCGAATGGATTCTTTGCACCATCCCGTCGCAGGGCGCTGATGCCCGTTGCAGCCTTGCGATGCGCCAGTGCAGTGTGGTGCATGCGCAGTTTGAATCTGATCGCCAGCTGTGCGAATACGCACTGCAGCGATCACATCTGCATTACCCTTATAGCTGTAGTCTTGCAATAAACACCAACGTACAGTGCTAGCAACCAGCAGCAGGGTTCTCCATGAACATGGAGAGTGACTGAGGTGTGGTAGGGGGTAGGCTTTTGAGGTGGCTCTGGACAGTGTAGTAAAGACACATGACGTATGGTGACACGGGCGGTATGCCAGCATTTGACATCACTAAAGATGGCGGTGAGTACTTTTCCTATTGCAAAGCTTCTATGTAGTGGGGTGCCCATCAGAGACCAGTTTCAGGACCAAGGCGCGGCACTCTAGGTGCTAGATCCTAAGATAAACACCAGAGAGGACAAGGAGCTGCAATTGGTGAGGGATGAAGGTCTGATCTGGAAGTAGCCATTTTCTGGCATTGACAGGATTGAATCTGAAAGATTCAAACTGAGCCAATGGTATTGGAGCATCTGAATGTGCTGTGAGATAATCACAGTTTGCGGCTGGCCAGCCAATCCAGACCCTAACACCACTTTTTCAACATCTGTGTATCACCAGCTCAAGGTTGCCAGGGAAACAGCACCATCATTATGCGTGGCACATATGGGGTGCTGAGCTTTGGGATCCCAGTTAGCGGTCCGCACTCAGTGGTCACCTCATAGACATACCCTGTACTCCAATAATTTCAGGTTCTGTACACAGACCCTGCTCCTCGATATTATATGCATCTGCACAAAAACCTTCTGCCCCAATAATTTCACTTGCAGAACACAGACAGCTCCAGGCCACAGTGCAGGTAATAGAGATAAAAATATAGTAAAACCGAGAAGCAGGGAGGGAAAGTGGAGAGAGATGGAGGTGCAATTGATATTAGGGGGAAATATATGGGTATGGGGAGAAATGTAGAAAAAGAGAGGTAGGCATAAAGAGTTGAGAAAGCAAAGGAGAGATGAAATGAGAAAGATGGGGTAGTAGAGAGGAGGTGGGGAGAGGGTGCAGAGACTGGGGGAGAGCATTTTTGTAAAGAGTAAAAGGCCTAGGCACTTTTACGAGACAGGTTGTCTGTTGTTTGCATTGCTTTCATGATGGAAACACTAGCTGTCAAGATTCAACAAACACAAATGTCTAATGCATAAAAATCTCCCTTTGTGCTGACGATGTCTCTATCCCCCCTTCAGATATCCCTTTCTGAATTCTTAAACAATTTGACACAATGGTCGGCTCGTAATGAAGTCTGATTTCAGTGGCTGTGTGGGATGGCGGTCGAACTCGGAAGTTTATTAAAGGTGCAATCATTTATAAGGCTAAACCATGCCTTGTAAATTATTTACCCCTGTAAAAAAAAATGTTTGAGTTCGGTCGGCATCACACACGGCTGCAGAATTCGGACTTCATTATATCTAATAATTTTAAATTGAAATACTTGATCTTTCCTCATATGTCTTATAATCGCATCATAGTAATTACAGTATACATTCCAGTGGCACACCAACAATGTTAGATATCTCTGTTTCTTTTTTGACTACATACTATAACCAATTATTCACTTCTAATTTTCCCCTTCTTCTAGCAAATAGTAAATGAAATCTATCCAAATGAGAAAAACTGATTTTAACCTGGACTAGAATTCTACACTGGATGTTCTATCGTGCCTACATGTACTGTACTTTATGCTTTGCAAACGCTACCAATTCTTATCCCAGCAGTATATTACTGAACCTTTTTTAAATCTTACTGAAATAGTCACCAAATTTGTTAATAAAATGCATATCCTCAATAAACATATGCATTGGGGTGTTGGTGCTAATGACTTCCTTACACATTACAGGGCTGTTATCATACCCACTGTGTTTTACTACAATCTTCTCCATAACACATGAATCTGGTTAGACACAGAGGCCAATATCACAAATTTATATCCCCCTCAACGCTCTTTTGGCATCACTTGGAACAAAAATCTCCCTTATCTTTCTCTGACGTCCTAAGTGGATGCTGGGACTCCGTAAGGACCATGGGGAATAGCGGCTCCGCAGGAGACTGGGCACAACTAAAAGAAAGCTTTAGGTCTACCTGGTGTGCACTGGCTCCTCCCTCTATGACCCTCCTCCAGACCTCAGTTGGAATCTTGTGCCCGGCTGAGCTGGATGCACACTAGGGGCTCTCCTGAGCTCCTAGAAAAGAAAGTATATTTTAGGTTTTTTTATTTTCAGTGAGATCTGCTGGCAACAGACTCACTGCTACGAGGGACTAAGGGGAGAAGAAGCGAACCTACCTGCTTGCAGCTAGCTTGGGCTTCTTAGGCTACTGGACACCATTAGCTCCAGAGGGATCGAACACAGGGCCCGACCTCGATCGTCCGGTCCCGGTGCCGCACCGCCGTCCCCCTTACAGAGCCAGAAGCAAGAAGATGGTCCTGAAAATCGGCGGCAGAAGACTTCGGTCTTCAACAAGGTAGCGCACAGCACTGCAGCTGTGCGCCATTGCTCCTCATGCACACCTCACACTCCGGTCACTGATGGGTGCAGGGCGCTGGGGGGGGGCGCCCTGAGCAGCAATATTAACACCTTGGCTGGCAAAAAAATCACAATATATAGTCCTAGAGGCTATATATGTGAAAAATACCCCTGCCAGAGATCCATAAAAAAGCGGAAGAAGTCTGCCGAAAAAGGGGCGGGGCCATCTCCCTCAGCACACTGGCGCCATTTTTCCCTCACAGCTCCGCTGGAAGGATCGCTCCCAGGCTCTCCCCTGCAGTTTCAAGACTACTAAGGGTAAAAAAGAGAGGGGGGGCACTAAATGTAGGCGCAGCAGTATATATATATAAGCAGCTATAAGGGAAAATCACTCAGTTATAGTGTTCATCCCTGTGTTATATAGCGCTCTGGTGTGTGCTGGCATACTCTCTCTCTGTCTCCCCAAAGGGCTTTGTGGGTTCCTGTCCTCTGTCAGAGCATTCCCTGTGTGTGTGCGGTGTGTCGGTACGGCTGTGTCGACATGTTTCATGAGGAGGCTTATGTGGAGGCGGAGCAGATGCCGATAAATGTGATATCACCCCCTGCGGGGCCGACACCTGAGTGGATGGACTTGTGGAAGGAATTACGTGAAAGTGTCAACTCCTTACATAAAAGGTTTGACGACATACCAAATATGGGACAGCCGGCTTCTCAGCCTGTGCCTGCCCAGGCGTCTCAAAAGCCATCAGGGGCTCTAAAACGCCCGCTACCTCAGATGGCAGACACAGATGTCGACATGGATACTGACTCCAGTGTCGACGACGATGAGACTAATGTAACTTCCAATAGGGCCACACGTTACATGATTGAGGCAATGAAAAATGTGTTGCACATTTCTGATGTTACCCCAGGAACCACAAAAAAGGGTATTATGTTTGGAGAAAAAAACTACCAGTAGTTTCTCTGACGTCCTAAGTGGATGCTGGGACTCCGTAAGGACCATGGGGAATAGCGGCTCCGCAGGAGACTGGGCACAACTATAAAGAAAGCTTTAGGTCTAACTGGTGTGCACTGGCTCCTCCCACTATGACCCTCCTCCAGACTTCAGTTAGAATCTTGTGCCCGGCTTAGCTGGATGCACACTAGGGGCTCTCCTGAGCTCCTAGAAAGAAAGTATATTTAGGTTTTTTATTTTACAGTGAGATCTGCTGGCAACAGACTCACTGCAGCGAGGGACTAAGGGGAGAAGAAGCGAACCTACCTAACAGGTGGTAGTTTGGGCTTCTTAGGCTACTGGACACCATTAGCTCCAGAGGGATCGACCGCAGGACCCGACCTCGGTGTTCGTTCCCGGTGCCGCGCCGCCGTCCCCCTTACAGAGCCAGAAGCATGAAGAGGTCCGGAAAATCGGCGGCAGAAGACTTCGGTCTTCACCAAGGTAGCGCACAGCACTGCAGCTGTGCGCCATTGCTCCTCATGTACACCTCACACTCCGGTCACTGATGAGTGCAGGGCGCTGGGGGGGGGCGCCCTGAGGGCAATATATGACACCTTGGCTGGCAAATCTACATCATATATAGTCCTAGAGGCTATATAGATGTAAAAATACCCCTGCCAGTATTCCAGAAAAAGCGGGAGAAGTCCACCGGAAAAGGGGCGGGGCCATCTCCCTCAGCACACTGGCGCCATTTTTCCCTCACAGCTAGCTGGAAGGAAGCTCCCTGGCTCTCCCCTGCAGTCTGAAAACTACAGAAGGGTAAAAAAGAGAGGGGGGGCACTAAATTTAGGCGCAGGATATATATATATATATATATATATAGATATATAAAAAGCAGCTATAAGGGAAAACACTCATTTATAGTGGGATCCCTGTGTTATTTAGCGCTCTGGTGTGTGCTGGCATACTCTCTCTCTGTCTCCCCAAAGGGCTTTGTGGGGTCCTGTCCTCTGTCAGAGCATTCCCTGTGTGTTTGTGGTGTGTCGGTACGGCTGTGTCGACATGTTTGATGAGGAGGCTTATGTGGAGGCGGAGCAGATGCCTGTAAATGTGATGTCACCCCCTGCGGGGACGACACCTGAGTGGATGGTGCTGTGGAAGGAATTACGCGACAGTGTCGACTCCTTGCATAAAAGGTTTGACGACATACCTAATGTGGGACAGCCGGCTTCTCAGCCTGTGCCTGCCCAGGCGTCTCAAAAGCCATCAGGGGCTCTAAAACGCCCGCTACCTCAGATGGCAGACACAGATGTCGACACGGATACTGACTCCAGTGTCAACGACGATGAGACTAATGTAACTTCCAGTAGGGCCACACGTTACATGATTGAGGCAATGAAAAATGTGTTGCACATTTCTGATGTTACCCCCGGTACCACAAAAAAGGGTATTATGTTTGGAGAGAAAAAACTACCAGTAGCTTATCCTCCATCTGAGGAGTTAAATGAAGTGTGTGAAGAAGCGTGGGCTTCCCCTGATAAGAAGCTGGTCATTTCTAAGAGGTTACTAATGGCGTACCCTTTCCCGCCAGAGGATAGGTTACGTTGGGAAACATCCCCTAGAGTGGATAAAGCGCTCACACGCTTGTCAAAGAAGGTGGCACTACCGTCTCCGGATACGGCCGCCCTGAAGGAATCTGCGGATAGAAAGCAGGAGGCTATCCTGAAATCTATATATACACACACAGGTGTTATACTGAGACCAGCTATTGCTTCAGCATGGATGTGCAGTGCTGCAGCTGCATGGTCAGATTCCCTGTCAGAAAATATAGATACCCTAGACAGGGACACTATATTGCTAACCGTAGAGCATATAAAAGACGCACTTTTATACATGAGGGATGCACAGAGGGATATTTGCCGGCTGGCATCCAAAATTAGTGCAATGTCCATTTCTGCCAGGAGAGGGTTATGGACTCGGCAGTGGACAGGAGATGCAGATTCCAAAAGACACATGGAAGTTCTGCCTTATAAGGGTGAGGAGTTGTTCGGGGATGGTCTCTCGGACCTCGTTTCCACAGCAACAGCTGGGAAGTCTACATTTTTACCCCATGTTCCCTCACAGCCAAAGAAAGCACCGTATTATCAGGTACAGTCCTTTCGGCCCAATAGGGGCAAGCGGGTTAAAGGCGCGTCCTTTCTGCCCAGAGGCAGAGGTAGGGGGAAAAAGCTGCAGCATACAGCCAGTTCCCAGGAGCAAAAGTCCTCCCCCGCTTCCTCTAAGTCCACAGCATGACGCTGGGGCTCCACAGGCGGAGCCAGGTACGGTGGGGGCCCGTCTCAAATATTTCAGCAATCAGTGGGCTCGCTCACGGGTGGATCCCTGGATTTTTCAGATAGTATCTCAGGGGTACAAGCTGGAATTCGAGACGTCTCCCCCCGCCGTTTCCTCTGCCTTGCCAACCACTCCCTCAGGCAGGGAGGCAGTGTTACAGGCAATTCACAAGCTGTATTCACAACAGGTGATAGTAAAGGTACCCCTACTTCAACAAGGACGGGGTTACTATTCCACAATGTTTGTGGTACCGAAACCGGACGGTTCGGTGAGACCCATTTTAAATTTGAAATCCTTGAACACATATATAAAAAAATGAAAGTTCAAGATGGAATCGCTCAGGGCGGTTATTGCAAGCCTGGACGAGGGGGATTACATGGTATCACTGGACATCAAGGATGCTTACCTGCATGTCCCCATTTACCATCCTCACCAGGAGTACCTCAGATTTGTGGTACAGGATTGTCATTACCAATTCCAGACGTTGCCGTTCGGTCTATCCACGGCTCCGAGGGTCTTTACCAAGGTAATGGCCGAAATGATGATACTCCTTCGAAAGAAGGGAGTTCTAATTATCCCGTACTTGGACGATCTCCTGATAAAGGCGAGGTCCAAAGAGCAGTTGTTGGTCGGGGTAGCACTATCTCGGGAGGTGCTACAACAGCACGGCTGGATTCTAAACATTCCAAAGTCACAGCTGGTCCTTACGACACGTCTACTGTTCCTGGGGATGGTTCTGGACACAGAACAGAAAAAAGTGTTTCTCCCGGAGGAGAAGGCCAAGGAGCTGTCATCTCTAGTCAGAGGCCTCCTAAAACCAAAACAGGTGTCAGTGCATCACTGCACGCGGATCCTGGGAAAGATGGTAGCTTCCTACGAAGCGATTCCATTCGGCAGGTTTCATGCAAGAACCTTTCAGTGGGACCTGTTGGACAAGTGGTCCGGATCGCATCTTCAGATGCATCGGCTGATAACTCTGTCTCCAAGGACAAGGGTGTCTCTGCTGTGGTGGCTGCAGAGTGCTCATCTTCAAGAGGGCCGCGGATTCGGCATACAGGACTGGGTCCTGGTGACCACGGATGCCAGCCTTCGAGGCTGGGGGGCAGTCACACAGGGAAGAAACTTCCAAGGACTATGGTCAAGTCAGGAGACTTCCCTACACATAAATATTCTGGAACTAAGGGCCATTTACAATGCCCTAAGTCAGGCAAAACCCGTGCTTCAAAACCAGCCGGTACTGATCCAGTCAGACAACATCACGGCAGTCGCCCATGTAAACCTACAGGGCGGCACGAGAAGCAGGACGGCAATGGCAGAAGCCACAAGGATTCTCCGATGGGCGGAGAATCACGTGTTAGCACTGTCAGCAGTGTTCATTCCGGGAGTGGACAACTGGGAAGCAGACTTCCTCAGCAGGCACGACCTCCACCCGGGAGAGTGGGGACTTCATCCAGAAGTCTTTCAAATGATTGTAAACCGTTGGGAAAGGCCACAGGTGGACATGATGGCGTCCCGCCTAAACAAAAAGCTAGAAAAGTATTGCGCCAGGTCAAGAGACCCGCAGGCGATAGCTGTGGACGCTCTAGTGACACCGTGGGTGTACCGGTCGGTTTATGTGTTCCCTCCTCTTCCTCTCATACCAAAGGTACTGAGGATAATACGGAGAAGAGGAGTAAGAACTATACTCATTGTTCCAGATTGGCCAAGAAGAGCTTGGTACCCGAAACTTCAAGAAATGATCTCAGAGGACCCATGGCCTCTACCGCTCAGACAAGACCTGCTGCAGCAGGGGCCCTGTCTGTTCCAAGACTTACCGCGGCTGCGTTTGACGGCATGGCGGTTGAACACCGGATCCTGAAGGAAAAGGGCATTCCGGAGGAAGTCATTCCTACGCTGATTAAAGCTAGGAAAGAAGTAACCGCAAACCATTATCACCGCATATGGCTAAAATATGTTGCGTGGTGTGAGGCCAGGAAGGCCCCAACGGAGGAATTTCAGCTGGGCCGTTTCCTGCACTTCCTACAGTCAGGGGTGACTATGGGCCTTAAATTGGGTTCCATTAAGGTCCAGATTTCGGCTCTATCTATTTTCTTCCAGAGAGAACTGGCTTCACTACCTGAAGTTCAGACTTTTGTTAAGGGAGTGCTGTATATTCAGCCCCCTTTTGTGCCTCCAGTGGCACCTTGGGATCTCAACGTGGTGTTGGATTTCCTAAAGTCACATTGGTTTGAGCCACTGAAAACCGTGGATTTGAAATATCTCACGTGGAAAGTGGTCATGTTGTTGGCCTTGGCTTCGGCCAGGCGTGTATCAGAATTGGCGGCTTTGGATAGGGCAGAATTGAGGACTCGTCCCCAGTTTCTCCCTAAAGTGGTATCAGCTTTTCATCTGAACCAACCTATCGTGGTGCCTGCGGCTACAAAAGACTTGGAGGCTTCCAAGTTGTTGGACGTAGTCAGGGCCCTGAAAATATATGTTTCCAGGACAGCTGGAGTCAGAAAGACTGACTCGCTATTTATCCTGTATGCGCCCAACAAGTTGGGTGCACCTGCTTCAAAGCAGACTATTGCTCGCTGGATCTGTAGTACGATTCAGCTTGCACATTCTGCGGCTGGACTGCCGCATCCTAAATCAGTGAAAGCCCATTCCACGAGGAAGGTGTGCTCTTCTTGGGCGGCTGCCCGAGAGGTCTCGGCTCTTCAACTTTGCCGAGCAGCTACTTGGTCGGGGTCAAACACGTTTGCTAAATTCTACAAGTTTGACACCCTGGCTGAGGAGGACCTAGAGTTTGCCCATTCGGTGCTGCAGAGTCATCCGCACTCTCCCGCCCGTTTGGGAGCTTTGGTATAATCCCCATGGTCCTTACTGAGTCCCAGCATCCACTTAGGACGTCAGAGAAAATAAGAATTTACTCACCGGTAATTCTATTTCTCGTAGTCCATAGTGGATGCTGGGCGCCCATCCCAAGTGCGGATTGTCTGCAATACTTGTATATAGTTATTGCTTAACTAAAGGGTTATTGTTGAGCCATCTGTTGAGAGGCTCAGTTGTTATCACACTGTTAACTGGGTATTGTATCACGAGTTATACGGTGTGATTGGTGTGGCTGGTATGAGTCTTACCCGGGTTTCAAAATCCTTCCTTCTTGTGTCAGCTCTTCCGGGCACAGTATCCTAACTAAAGTCTGGAGGAGGGTCATAGTGGGAGGAGCCAGTGCACACCAGTTAGACCTAAAGCTTTCTTTATAGTTGTGCCCAGTCTCCTGCGGAGCCGCTATTCCCCATGGTCCTTACGGAGTCCCAGCATCCACTACGGACTACGAGAAATAGAATTACCGGTGAGTAAATTCTTATTTTTTCCCCAATCTGAGGAATTAAATGAAGTGTGTGAAGAAGTGTGGGCTTCCCCCGATAAGAAACTGGTAATTTCTAAAAGGTTACTAATGACGTACCCTTTCCCGCCAGAGGATAGGTCACGTTGGGAAACATCCCCTAGGGTGGATAAAGCGCTCACACGCTTGTCAAAGAAGGTGGCACTACCGTCTCCGGATACGGCCACCCTAAAGGAGCCTGCTGATAGGAAGCAGGAGGCTATCCTGAAGTCTGTATATACACACACAGGTATTATACTGAGACCAGCTATTGCTTCAGCATGGATGTGCAGTGCTGCAGCTGCGTGGTCAGATTCCCTGTCGGAAAATATTGATACCCTATACAGGGACACTATATTGCTAACCGTAGAGCATATTAAAGACGCAGTCTTATACATGAGAGATGCACAGAGGGATATTTGCCGGCTGGCATCTAAAATAAGTGCAATGTCCATTTCTGCCAGGAGAGGGTTATGGACTCGGCAGTGGACAGGTGATGCAGATTCTAAAAGGCACATGGAAGTTTTGCCTTATAAGGGTGAGGAGTTGTTCGGGGATGGTCTCTCGGACCTAGTTTCCACAGCAACAGCTGGGAAGTCAGCATTTTTACCCCATGTTCCCTCACAGCCAAAGAAAGCACCGTATTATCAGGTACAGTCCTTTCGACCCCATAAGGGTAAGCGGGTTAAAGGCGCGTCCTTTCTGCCCAGAGGTAGAGGGAAAAAGCTGCAGCATACAGCCAGTTCCCAGGAGCAAAAGTCCTCCCCCGCTTCCTCCAAGTCAGCCGCATGACGCTGGGGCTCCACAGGCGGAGCCAGGTACGGTGGGGGCCCGTCTCAAATACTTCAGCAATCAGTGGGCTCGCTCACGGGTGGATGCCTGGATCCATCAAGTAGTATCTCAGGGGTACAAGCTGGAATTCGAGACGTCTCCCCCCCCGCCGTTTCCTCAAATCTGCCTTGCCTACAACTCCCTCAGGCAGGGAGGCAGTGTTAGAGGCAATACACAAGCTGTATTCCCAGCAGGTGATAGTCAAGGTGCCCCTCCTTCAACAAGGACGGGGTTACTATTCCACAATGTTTGTGGTACCGAAACCGGACGGTTCGGTGAGACCCATTTTAAATTTTAAATCCTTGAACACATATATAAAAAAATTCAAGTTCAAGATGGAATCGCTCAGGGCGGTTATTGCAAGCCTGGACGAGGGGGATTACATGGTATCACTGGACATCAAGGATGCTTACCTGCATGTCCCCATTTACCATCCTCACCAGGAGTACCTCAGATTTGTGGTACAGGATTGTCATTACCAATTCCAGACGTTGCCGTTTGGTCTGTCCACGGCACAGAGGGTATTTACCAAGGTAATGGCCGAAATGATGATACTCCTTCGAAAAAAGGGAGTTTTAATTATCCCGTACTTGGACGATCTCCTGATAAAGGCGAGGTCCAGGGAGCAGTTGTTGGTCGGGGTAGCACTATCTCGGGAGGTGCTACAACAGCACGGTTGGATTCTAAATATTCCAAAGTCACAGCTGGTCCCTACGACACGTCTACTGTTCCTGGGGATGGTTCTGGACACAGAACAGAAAAAAGTGTTTCTCCCGGAGGAGAAGGCCAAGGAGCTGTCATCTCTAGTCATAGACCTTCTAAAACCAAAACAGGTGTCGGTGCCTCACTGCACGCGAGTCCTGGGAAAAATGGTAGCTTCCTACGAAGCAATTCCATTCGGCAGGTTCCATGCAAGGACTTTTCAGTGGGACCTGTTGGACAAGTGGTCCGGATCGCATCTTCAGATGCATCGGCTGATAACCCTGTCTCCAAGGACCAGGGTGTCTCTGCTGTGGTGGCTGCAAAGTGCTCATCTTCAAGAGGGCCACAGATTCGGCATACAGGACTGGGTCCTGGTGACCACGGATGCCAGCCTTCGAGGCTGGGGGGCAGTCACACAGGGAAGAAACTTCCAAGGACTATGGTCAAGTCAGGAGACTTCCCTACACATAAATATTCTGGAACTGAGGGCCATTTACAATGCCCTAAGTCAGGCAAAACCCCTGCTTCAAAACCAGCCGGTACTGATCCAGTCAGACAACATCACGGCAGTCGCCCATGTAAACCGACAGGGCAGCACAAGAAGCAGGACGGCGATGGCAGAAGCCACAAGGATTCTCCGATGGGCCGAAAATCACGTGTTAGCACTGTCAGCAGTGTTCATTCCGGGAGTGGACAACTGGGAAGCAGACTTCCTCAGCAGGCACGACCTCCACCCGGGAGAGTGGGGACTTCATCCAGAAGTCTTCCAACTGATTGTAAACCATTGGGAAAGGCCACAGGTGGACATGATGGCGTCCCGCCTAAACAAAAAGCTAGAAAGATATTGCGCCAGGTCAAGAGACCCTCAGGCGATAGCTGTGGACGCTCTAGTGACACCGTGGGTGTACCGGTCGGTTTATGTGTTCCCTCCTCTTCCTCTCATACCTAAAGTACTGAGGATAATACGGAGAAGAGGAGTAAGAACTATACTCATTGTTCCGGATTGGCCAAGACGAGCTTGGTACCCGGAACTTCAAGAAATGATCTCAGAGGACCCATGGCCTCTGCCGCTCAGACAGGACCTGCTGCAGCAGGGGCCCTGTCTGTTCCAAGACTTTCCGCAGCTGCGTTTGACGGCATAGCGGTTGAACACCGGATCCTGAAGGAAAAGGGCATTCCGGCGGAAGTCATTCCTACGCTGATTAAAGCTAGGAAAGAAGTGACCGCAAACCATTATCACCGCATTTTGCGAAAATATGTTGCGTGGTGTGAGGCCAGGAAGGCCCCAGCGGAGGAATTTCAGCTGGGCCGTTTTCTGCACTTCCTACAGTCAGGGGTGACTATGGGCCTAAAATTGGGTTCCATTAAGGTCCAGATTTCGGCTCTATCGATTTTCTTCCAGAGAGAACTGGCTTCACTACCTGAAGTTCAGACTTTTGTTAAGGGAGTACTGCATATTCAGCCCCCTTTTGTGCCTCCAGTGGCACCTTGGGATCTCAACGTGGTGTTGGATTTCCTAAAGTCACATTGGTTTGAGCCACTTAAAACCGTGGAATTAAAATATCTCACGTGGAAAGTGGTCATGCTGTTGGCCTTGGCTTCGGCCAGGCGTGTGTCAGAATTGGCGGCTTTGTCATGTAAAAGCCCTTATCTGATTTTCCATATGGATAGGGCAGAAATGAGGACTCGTCCCCAGTTTCTCCCTAAGGTGGTATCAGCCTTTCATTTGAACCAACCTATCGTGGTGCCTGCGGCTACTAAAGACTTGGAGGCTTCCAAGTTGTTCGACGTAGTCAGGGCCCTGAGAATTTATGTTTCCAGGACAGCTAGTGTCAGGAAAACTGACTCGTTGTTTATCCTGTATGCACCCAACAAGCTGGGTGCTCCTGCTTCAAAGCAGACTATTGCTCGCTGGATCTGTAGTACGATTCAGCTTGCACATTCTGCGGCTGTACTGCCGCGTCCTAAATCAGTGAAAGCCCATTCCACGAGGAAGGTGGGCTCTTCTTGGGCGGCTGCCCGGGGGGGTCTCGGCTCTACAACTTTGCCGAGCAGCTACTTGGTCGGGGTCAAACACATTTGCTAAATTCTACAAGTTTGACACCCTGGCTGAGGAGGACCTAGAGTTTGCCCATTCGGTGCTGCAGAGTCATCCGCACTCTCCCGCCCGTTTGGGAGCTTTGGTATAATCCCCATGGTCCTTACGGAGTCCCAGCATCCACTTAGGACGTCAGAGAAAATAAGATTTTACTCACCGGTAAATCTATTTCTCGTAGTCCGTAGTGGATGCTGGGCGCCCTTCCCAAGTGCGGATTGTCTGCAATACTTGTATATAGTTATTGTTTAACTAAAGGGTTATTGTTGAGCCATCTGCTGAGAGGCTCAGTTGTTGTTCATACTGTTAACTGGGTATAGTATCACGAGTTATACGGTGTGATTGGTGTGGCTGGTATGAGTCTTACCCGGGATTCAAAATCCTTCCTTATTGTGTCAGCTCTTCCGGGCACAGTATCCTAACTGAGGTCTGGAGGAGGGTCATAGAGGGAGGAGGCAGTGCACACCAGGTAGACCTAAAGCTTTCTTTTAGTTGTGCCCAGTCTCCTGCGGAGCCGCTATTCCCCATGGTCCTTACGGAGTCCCATCATCCACTACGGACTACGAGAAATAGATTTACCGGTGAGTAAAATCTTATTTTTTCCTACATTAGCCTTCTCTTTATCAGTTTGGAATCACACCACTAAGTCATACAAACTGCTTTCCAGTGCCTTGTTAATTATTCTCTTGAGTAACCTTCTTGTTTGCAGAATGGACCAGTTGTGAGATCAGATTCTTGGCAGATATAGCACCATTACAATCTTTGCCCATATTTGCAGTTCTTCAAATTAGACTTCACTTTGGTTCTCAGTCCCTCTACCCAACTGAATCTTATTGAATGCAAAAATCGTCACCTAAGTTTATGATCTCATACCTTTACCACTTTAGTTTTGCAACTAGTCTCTCAAATGTCATCACCAGTTTAACTGGGAGGACACAAGTGAAACCATCAATCCTGAGACACGGGCTAAAATTTATCTAAATGCTTAACTTGTGCTAAAGATGGTGAGAATACCTGTGAAGTGTAAACTGTACAATAAGTGATATCTTTTATTTCTCTTACGTCCTAGAGGATGCTGAGGTCCTCATTAGTACCATGGGGTATAGACGGTGCACCAGGAGCCATTTGCACTTTAAGAGTTTAATAGTGTTTGCTGGCTCCTCCCTCTATGCTCCTCCTACCAGACTCAGTTAAGAAAATGTGCCCGGAGGAGCCAGTCACAGCTAGGGGAGCTCCTGAGCTTCCTTGGTAAAAGAGTTTTTTAGAGTTTATTTCTTTACAGGAGGCTGCTGGCGACAGTCTGCCTGCATCGAGGGACTGAGTGGGAGGGGGAGGGCAGTGCCCACCCTGCGGGGGCTGAGTCACTACCTCCGCTGACTGGACATTGAGCTCCAGAGGGAACGATTGCGACCCGCCATAGGGGACCGCTCGCCCCAGCAGCCAGCCGCCACCCCCTTTCAGAGCTGAAGTTGGCGAGTAAGTCACTGCCCCCCCTCACAAGCGGTGGGTCAGTGTGAAGAAGGCGGCTTGTGGGTAGGGAGCACGGCTCAGCGGTACTGAGGTGCGACGCTTGGAGGGGCGCCCTGAGCCTGCTCCAGACCCTAACTGACCTGACCAGCCTGTCGGGGTCCGCGGATCTTGGAAAATCCTCTGAAAAATCCTCCAGGCCAGTATAATCTAAAGAAGAACGGGAAGCCGTCACCATTGCGGGGGCGGGGCTTCTCCTCAGAGCGGACCCAGCAGCGTTCAGCGCCATTTTCCTGCCTGCAGCTCCCTGCTAGCGGATGTCCAGGTCCCTCCAGAGCACATCCAGCGATCTGTACGGTACCAGGGGGGTGTAGATGGGAGGGGTGTCTGTGAAGGGCTGTGTCACCTATTAAGGGACTCAGTCAGCGCTGGTGTGGGGTCTCCCTATACTTGTTATAGTGCTGTGTGTGGGTTGGCTCCAATCTCTGTGTCTCTCTGCCATTCTTGGGGTGGAAACTCTGTCTGCCCAGTACCCTGTGTGTTTGTGGGGTGTTTGGTGGGTGTGTGACAACATGTCTAGGGACACTGTTTCATATGCTGCAGATGATTTGTCTTCCCAGGAAGACTCCATTTCATGTAATCAGGATTGCACTGTTGTAGCGCAGATCCCAGCTAGAGAGCCAGAATGGTTAGTCTCTCTATGGGGGACTATTTCTCAAATTTCAGATAGGGTGGCTAGGACTGAACATGCCACTCAAGTCCTGCAATCCTCTATGGTTGTTTGGTCTGATACTGCTTCCTCGGGGTGCCCTGCGGTACATTCTCAGAAACGTGTGCTTGCAATGCTTATGCAGGATGAGACGGACACCGATTCTGACACTGCAGATGGTGACGGGGATGTGTTGAGGGGGACAGCATCACTTGCTAAGGGGGTGCAGTTGATGATTCAAGCTGTAAGGGATGTTTTACACATTTCTGACACAGCTCCTGAGCAGGTGGAGGAGGCCTTTTTTTAAAGATAATAAAAGCACCCCCTCACTTTCCCGGCATCCAAAGAATTAAACGCTATCTTCCTAAGAGAGTCTTGGTTGCTTTTCCCTTCCCAGAGGTAGATAGAAAGAAATGAAAGTCCCCGCCGATAGTCGACGCCTCTGTTTCCAGGCTATCCAAAGAGGTGGTGTTGCTGGTCCCGGGATCTAGAAGGACTCGGCAGATCGCAAGATGGATGATATGCTAAAATCCATTTACACGGCTTCAGGGGCTATATTGCGGCGTACTATAGCCTGTGTTTGGATTGCAAAAGCTATTGCCAGGTGGTCTATCAATCTACAGGAGGAGTCGACTACGCTGGATAAAGGTGACATTGATTTATTTTTACGTAATATTCATGGGTTCCATGGCTGCGGGGATCTCCTCCATGTCCGTCTCGGCCCGTAGGGGTCTGTGGCTGCGCCGCTGGTCTGCGGACGCGGCATCCAGGAAGAGTGTGGAGGGCCTACCATATACAGGACAGGCTCTCTTTGGGGAGGCGCTGGATGCGTGGATTGCCACGGGTACCGCAGGTAAGTCTCCTTTTATCCCCTCAGCTGTACCGGCTATGAAGAAGCCTTATACACCAGCCACATCACAGTCCTTTCGGCCCGCAAGGCCTAGAAAGAACAAGCCTTCGAACACCTTCTTCAGAGGTGATCGTGCCAAAGGAAAGAAACCTGCTCCCGCAGGTTCCCAAACCCAGAAGCCCGCTTCTGATACCCCTAAGTCATCCGCATGACGGTGCACAGCTAGGCCTGGAGGAAGGTCAGGTGGGGGCAAGACTCCGGCAGTTCAGTCACGTCTGGGTGTCGTCTGGTCTGGACCCCTGGGTCCTGGATATAGTGTCCAGAGGGTACAGACTGGAGTTTCAGGATCCCCCACCTCACCGTTTCTTCAAGTCAGGCTTGCAGACAGAACAATTCTTCTGGAGGCCATCAGAAAATTGGTGGTGTCAGAGGTCATTGTTCCAGTTCCACCTCAACAGTGGAACAAAGGTTGTTATTCGAACCTTTTTGTGGTACCGAAATCATATGGTTCGGTACGACCTATTCTGAACTTAAAGTCTTTGAACCCTTATCTCAGGGAGTTCAAATTCAAGATAGAATCTCTGAGAGCTGTCATCTCGAGACTGATGGAGGGGGAGTTCCTGGTGTCTCTGGACATCAAGGATGCATACCTCTACATTCCCATTTGGTCGCTGCATCAGGCATATCTCCGGTTTGCACTGTTGGACGATCACTATCCATTCCAGGCGCTGCCGTTTGGCCTCTCCACAGCACCAAGGATCTTCACCAAGGTGATGGCGGAGATTATGGTTCTCCTCCGCAAGCAGGGGGCGAACATAATTCCATATCTGGACGATCTCCTGATCAAGGCGTGGTCCAGGGAGAGGTTGTTGTGATCCATTGCACTCACGACACAGCTGCTCAGGAAGCACGGTTGGATCCTGAACCTTCCAAAGTTTCATCTGGAGCCAACAAGGCGGCTGTCTTTCCTTGGAATAATCCTCGTCACGGAAGTGCAGAGGGTATTTCTCCCGGTGGAGAAAGCCTTGGTTATTCAAACAATGGTCCGGGATGTGTTAAAGCCTACCCGGGTATCGATACATCAGTGTTTCCACCTTCTGGGGAAGATGGTTGCCGCTTACGAGGCTCTGCAGTACGGCAGGTGTCATGCTCGACCTTTTCAGCTGGATCTCTTGGATCAGTGGTCGGGCTCTCAGCTACACATGCACAAGAGGATACGCCTGTCTCCGAAAGCCAGGATTTCGCTCCTCTGGTGGCTACAACTTCCTCACCTTCTGGAAGGCCGAAGGTTCGGAATTCAGGACTGGATCCTTTTAACCACAGATGCAAGTCTAAGAGGTTGGGGAGCAGTCGCTCTAGGGGAAACCTTCCAAGGAAGGTGGTCGAATCAAGAATCTCTTCTCCCAATTAACATCCTGGAGCTAAGGCCCGTGTACAACGCCCTTCTGCATGCAGCACACCTTCTACAGGATCGGACTGTTCGGGTGCAGTCGGACAACGTGACCACAGTGGCCTACATAAACCGACAAGGCAGAAAGAAGAGCAGTGCTGCCATGTCAGAGGTGTCAAGATTCCTCCTCTGGGCAGAAAAGCACGCTGTAGCGATGTCGGCAATCCTCATTCCGGGAGTAGACAACTGGGAAACAGACTTCCTCAGCAGACACGATCTACATCCAGGGGAGTGGGGCCTCCATCCGGAGGTGTTCGAGGAGGTAACCGGCTGGTGGGGGGTTCCTCATATAGACATGATGGCCTCCCGCCTCAACACGAAGCTGGGGAGGTACTGTTCCAGGTCGAGAGACTTGCAGGCAGTGGCGGTGGGCGCACTGGTAACACCGTGGGTGTTCACGTCAGTGTATGTGTTCCCTCCACTTCCTCTGATTCCAAAGGTCCTTCAGCTGGTAAGAACAAAGGTTCTGGCAATCCTTATTGCTCCGGACTGGCCAAGGAGGGCTTGGTATGCTGATCTGCTGGATCTTCTGCTGGAAGATCCAAGCCCTTACCTCTTCGGGAGGATCTGCTGCTGCAGGAGCCGTTCGCCTATCAAGACTTACCATGGCTACATTTGACGGCATGGTGGTTGAACGCCAGATCTTAGCCCGGAAGGGTATTCCGAGTGAGGTCATTCCTACCCTGATTCAGGCTAGGAAGGGGGTGACGTCTAAACATTACCACCGTATTTGGAAGAAATATGTTTCTTGGTGTGAAGCCAGGAAATTTCCTGCGGGGGAGTTTCAGCTTGGACGTTTTCTCCTTTTCCTGCAAGCGGGAGTGGATATGGGCCTGAGATTGGGATCCGTCAAGGTCCAAATCTCTGCTTTGTTTATCTTCTTTCAAAAACAAGTGGCTGTCCTCCCTGAGGTTCAGACCTTTTTGAAAGGGGTTGTGCACATCCAGCCTCCCTTTGTGGCACCAACGGCACCCTGGGATCTTGATGTGGTGTTGCAGTTCCTACAATCAGCATGGTTTGAGCCTCTACTGGAGGCTGACATCAAGTTTCTCACGTGGAAGGCGGTCACTCTGTTGGCCTTGGCTTCTGCTCGACGCGTGTCGGAATTGGGGGCTTTATCTTGCAAAAGTCCTTGTCTGATCTTCCATGAAGACAGGGCGGAACTTAGGACTCGTCCACAGTTCCTGCCTAAGGTTGTATTGGCTTTCCATATCAACCAACCTATTGTGTTGCCAGTGGCTACTGACTCCTCAATTGCTTAAAAGGCCTTGGATGTTGTACGGGCACTGAAGATCTATGTGAAGAGGACTGCTCGTCATAGGAAATCTGACTCTATTTGTCCTCTACGATCCCAAGAAAATTGGGTGTCCTGCTTCTAAGCAGTCGATTTCGCACTGGATCAGGTTCACTATCCAGCATGCGTATTCTACAGCAGGATTGCCGTGTCCGAAATCGGTTAAGGCCCACTCTACTCGTAAAGTGGGTTCTTCCTGGGCGACTGCCCGGGGTGTCTCGGCCTTACAGCTGTGCCGAGCTGCTACTTGGTCTGATTCGAACACGTTTGCCAAGTTTTACAAGTTCGATACTCTGGCCTCTGATGACCTCAAGTTTGGTCAGGCAGTATTGCAGGAGCCTCCGCGCTCTTCCTCCCGTACTGGGAGCTTTGGTACATCCCCATGATACTAATATGGACCCCAGCATCCTCTAGGACATAAGAGAAATTAGGATTTTAATTACCTGAACGGTAAATCCTTTTCTCGTAGTCCGTAGAGGATGCTGGGTGCCCGCCCAGCACTTCGTTTTCCTGCATTGGTTTATAGTTCAGTACTACCTGGTTCCAAGGTAAGTTCTCCTGTTATTTACTGTTTCTCATACGTCCTAGAGGATGCTGGGGACACTTCAAGAACCATGGGGTATACATGGGATCCACAGGAGATATGGGCACTTTAAGACTTTGAATGGGTGTGAACTGGCTCCTCCCTCTATGCCCCTCCTCCAGACTCCAGTAAGACTCTGTGCCCAGGCAGACTGGATGCACACTGAGGAGCTCTACTGAGTTTCTCTGAAAAGACTTTGTTAGGTTTTTTATTTTCAGGGAGGACTACTGGCAATAGTCTCCCTGCATCCTGGGACTTAGGGGAGAGAAGTCAGACCTACTTCTGATGAGTTTAAAGGCTCTGCTTCTTGGCTACAGGACACCATTAGCTCCTGAGGGTTTGGAACACTAGGTATGCCTAGGGGTTCACTCCCAAAGCCCGCCGTCACCCCCCTTACAGAGCCAGAAGGCAGAAGACAGGTGAGTAGAAGAAGATCTGAAGAATTCAGTGACGGCTTTGAGGTACCGTACAGCGATCGCGCTGCGCGCCATGCTCCCACTCACACAGCGGCACTGCAGGGCGCAGGGGGAGGGGGGCGCCCTGGGCAGCATAAAAACCTCCTTTTCAGCTGGCAGAAGTGGAATAGAGTGCCTAGGCACTAAGTCCGAACCCCCGCCATAATTATTTATTTACAATATAGCGGGGCTGAAGCGCGCCATTACGAGGTCGGGGCTTAGCCCTCACAGCTCTCATCAGCGCCATTTTCTCTCACAGAAGCTGCAGAGACGCTGGTCCTTTCCTCCTGCCACTGTACAAGTAACAGGGTGCAAAACGGTGGTGGTGGGGGGGTCACAGTAATTTGGTGCAGTTATAAGTTATCATAAAAGCGCTACAGGTCTGGTGCTTAACATTAAGTTTTCAGAACCGGGATCGAGCGCTGGGTTGTGAGCTGGCAAACTTCCTCTGTGTTTCTCTGACAGGCTTTACTGTGGGTCTGTCCCCTATTTGCCCTGTGTGTCTGTGGGTGTCGGTGCACGTGTGTCGGCATGTCTGAGTGCTCTTCCCAGGAGGAGACTGTGTTAGGGGCAGAAACGGCTGTGGGAGTGACCCTGTCGGCACCGCCGACCCCTGATTGGGTAAATGTGTTGAATGCCTTAAATGCTAATGTGGCTCTTATTAATAAGAGATTGGATAAATCTGATTCCCAGAATCAGGCATGGAAGAAGTCTGTGGAGGATGTGTTATCACAGGTCCAAACCCCCTCGGGGTCACATAAACGTTCGTTCGCTCAGTTGGCGGACACAGATACTGACACGGACACTGACTCCAGTGTCGACTATAATGAGACCAGATAAGACCCAAAGTTGGCTAAGAACATTCAGTACATGATTGTGGCAATAAAAGAAGTGTTACGTATCACTGAGGACCCTGCTGTTCCTGATACTAGGGTCTGTATGTATAAGGGAAAGAAACCTGAGGTAACGTTTCCGCCCTCTCATAAACTGAATACGTTTTTTGAAAAAATGTGGGAAAATCCTGATAAAAGGTTTCAGATTCCCAAAAGGATCCAAGTGACATATCCGTGGTTCCCCTCTGGGGATAAGGATAAATGGGAGTCATCCCCCATTGTGGACAAGGCCCTGTCAAGGTTATCAAAAAAGGTGGCGTTACTGTCTCCAGACACGGCAGCCCTTAAGGAGCCTGCAGATCGTAGACAGGAAAATACGTTAAAATCCATTTACGTCACCACAGGTGCTCTGCTCAGACCAACCATTGCATCTGCATGGGTGAGTAGTGCTATCAAAAAGTGGACAGATAACTTGTCATCTGATATAGATACCCTTATATCAGGGATGCCGCAGCATACCTGAAGGAAGCGGCAAGAAATATTGGTATTTTGGGATCAATAGCCAATGCTATGGCTATTTCAGCTAGGAGGGCATTGTGGATTCATCAATGGAATGCTGATGCTGACTCAAAGAAAACTATGGAGTCTCTCCCATATAAAGGTTGCGTCTTGTTTGGTGGCGGTCTCGCTGATTTGGTATCTACGGCTACCGCGTGTAAATCTTCATTTTTGCCTTATGTTCCTCCACAACAAAAGAAAACTCACCAGTTTCAGATGCAGTCCTTTCGGCCAAATAAATACAAAAAGGGACGAAGTTATTCCTTCCTTGCTAATAGAGGAAGAGGTAAAGGTAAAAGATCTCCTGCCGTGGCAGGGTCCCAGGAGCAGAAGTCCTCCCCGGCTTCTGCCAAATCCACCGCATGACGCTGGGGCTCCTCTGCGGGAGTCCGCACCGGTGGGGGCACGTCTCCAACTCTTCAGTCAGTTCTGGGTCCGTTCGGGCCTGGACCTTTGGGTGTTAGAAATAGTGTCCCAAGGGTACAAACTAGAGTTTCAAGACGTTCCCCCTCAACAATTTTTCAAATCGGCCTTACCAGCTTCTCCTCCGGACAGGGAGGTGGTATGCGATGCAATACAAAAGCTGTGTCAAAATCAAGTGATTATCAGGGTGCCCCCATCACAACAGGGAAAGGGCTTTTATTCAAGCCTGTTCGTGGTCCCGAAGCCGGACGGCTCGTCAGACCAATTCTGAACCTAAAATTCCTCAATTTCTATCTAAAAAAGTTCAAATTCAAGATGGAGTCTCTCCGAGCAGTGATCTCCAGTCTGCAAGATGGGGATTTTATGGTGTCGGTAGACATAAAGGATGCCTACTTACACATCCCCATATATCCTCCGCATCAGGCTTACCTGAGATTTGCCTTTCAGGATTGTCATTACCAATTTCAGACGTTGCCGATTGGTCTGTCCACGGCTCAGAGGGTTTTCACCAAAGTAATGGCGAAAATTATGGTTCTCCTGCGCAAGCAAGGAGTCACAATTATCCCGTACTTGGACGATCTCCTGATAAAGGCGAGATCCAGGGACCGATTGCTGCAGAGCATTACGACTTCCTTGTCAGTTCTACAAGAACATGGTTGGCTCCTAAACTTGCCGATGTCACAGTTGAGTCCGACAAAACGACTGTCGTTTTGGGGAATGATTCTGGACACGGAATTACAGAGAGTTTCCTTCCAGAAGAGAAGGCTCTGGAAATTCAGAGTCTGGTCAAACAAATTCTGAAACCAGCGAGAGTGTCAATCCATCAATGCACTCGGTTGCTGGGAAAGATGGTGGCGGCCTACGAGGCCATTCCATTTGGCAGGTTCCATGCCAGAGTGTTTCAGTGGGATATGTTGGACAAGTGGTCCGGATCCCATCTGCACATGCACCGGAAATTAATCCTGTCCTCCAAGACCAGAATCTCGCTCCTGTGGTGGATGTACAGCTCTCACCTCCTAGAGGGACGCAGGTTCGGGATCCAGGATTGGATCCTAATGACCACGGATGCGAGTCTCCGAGGCTGGGGAGCAGTCACACAAGGGGAAACTTTCCAGGGAAAATGGTCAAGCCAGGAAGTTTATCTACATATAAACGTGTTGGAGTTAAGGGCCATTTACAACAGCCTTCTTCAAGCGGAACGACTTCTTCGCAACCTGCCTGTCCTGATACAGTCGGACAAAATAACAGCGGTAGCGCACATAAACCGCCAGGGCGGAACAAAGAGCAGAGCGGCGATGGCAGAGGCCACAAAAATTATCTGCTGAGCGAAAAGACATACAAGCGCTCTGTCAGCGATATTCATTCCAGGAGTAGACAACTGGGAAGCAGACTTCCTCAGCAGACACAATCTCCATCCAGGAGAGTGGGGTCTTCATCAAGAGGTCTTCGCAGAAGTGACAAGTATTTGGGGGATTCCTCAAATAGACATGATGGCGTCACACCTCAACAAGAAACTTCAGAGATATTGTTCCAGGTCGAGAGACCCTCCAGCAATAGCAGTGGACGCCCTAGTGACACCGTGAGTGTTTCAGTCGGTGTACGTGTTCCCTCCGCTTCCACTCATTCCAAAGGTACTGCAGATCATAAGAAGGACAAAGGTTCAGGCGATCCTCATTGTTCCGGAGTGGCCAAGAAGGGCTTGGTATCCAGATCTTCAGGAATTAATCGTAGTAAATCCTTGGCCTCTTCCTCTACGAGAGGATCTGTTACAGCAGGGGCCGTGCATGTATCAAGACTTACCGCGGCTACGTTTGACGGCTTGGCGGTTGAACGCCGGATTCTAGTCCGAAAGGGTATTCCTAGTGAAGTCATTCCCACACTTCTTCGGGCTAGAAAGGAAGTAACGGCGAAACATTATCACCGTATTTGGAGAAAATATGTGTCTTGGTGTGAGCCCAAGTGGGTTCCTACTGAAGAATTTCAGCTATGCTGGTTTCTCCATTTTCTGCAAGCAGGTGTGGATGCGGGCCTAAAGTTGGGCTCAATTAAAGTACAAATTTTGGCCTTATCAATTTTCTTTCAAAAAAAATTGGCTTCCCTTCCGGAAGTTCAGACTTTCGTGAAAGGTGTGCTGCACATCCAACCTCCATTTGTGCCCCCGGTGGCACCGTGGAATCTTAACGTGGTGTTGCAGCTCCTTCAATCACATTGGTTTGAACCTTTACAAAAGATAGAGTTGAAATTTCTCACTTGGAAAGTGGTCATGCTGTTGGCCTTGGCATCCGCAAGGCGGATGTCTGAGTTAGCGGCCTTGTCTCATAAGAGCCCATACTTATTCTTCCATGAAGATAGAGCAGAGTTGAGGACTCGTCAACAGTTTCTTCCAAAGGTGGTTTCATCGTTCCACATGAACCAATCTATTGTGGTGCCTGTGGCTACTGCCGCTTTCGCTGAGTCAAAATCCCTCAATATGGATAGGGCTTTGAAGATTTGTGTCGCCAGGATGGCTCAACTTAGGAAAACAGACACTTTATTTGTCCTGTATGCTCCCAACAAGATAGATTGGGAATCCTGCTTCTAAGCAGACTATTGGGAGTTGGATCTGTACTACAATACAGAATGCTCATTCTACGGTTGGTTTGCCGTTGCCAAAATCAGTGAAGGCCCACTCTACCAGAAAGGTGGGCTCATCCTGGGCGGCTGCCCGGGGGGGTCTCGGCGTTACAACTTTGCCGAGCAGCTACTTGGTCAGGTGCAAACACATTTGCGAAATTTTACAAATTTGACACCCTGGCTGAGGAGACCCTCAGGTTTGGTCAATCGGTCCTGCAGAGTCACCCGCACTCTCCCATCCGTTCTGGAGCTTTGGTATAACCCCATGGTTCTTGAAGTGTCCCCAGCATCCTCTAGGACGTATGAGAAAATATGATTTTAGTACCTACCGGTAAATCCTTTTCTCCTAGTCCGTAGAGGATGCTGGGTGCCCGTCCCAGTGCGGACTCTATCTGCATTACTTATTAGTTATTGGTTATGTTACACACGAGTTGTGTTTCTGTTATGGTCAGCCTGTTGCTGACATTGTTCATGCCGTTGACTGGATTTCTGTTAAATGCCATGTTGTACGGCGTGTTTGTGGTGTGAGCTGGTATGTATCTCACCTTAGTTTAACAATAAATCCTTTTCCTCAAAATGTCCGTCTCCCTGGGCACAGTTCCTATAACTGGAGTCTGCAGGAGGGGCTTAGAGGGAGGAGCCAGTTCACACCCATTCAAAGTCTTAAAGTGCCCATGTCTCCTGCGGATTCCGTCTATATCCCATGGTTCTTGAAGTGTCCCCAGCATCCTCTACGGACTAGGAGAAAAGGATTTACCGGTAGGTATTAAAATCCTATTTTCAGTGCTGTTTCAGATGTTGCTGACGTTTCCGGCATGTTTGCCGGATTTGTTTGTTATGTGAGCTGGTATGAATCTCGCCACTATCTGTGTAATTCCTTCTCTCGAAGTATGTCGTCTCCTCGGGCACAGTTTCTAGACTGAGTCTGGTAGGAGGGGCATAGAGGGAGGACCAGCCCACACTATTAAACTCTTAAAGTGCCAATGGCTCCTGGTGGACCCGTCTATACCCCATGGTACTAATATGGACCCCAGCATCCTCTATGGACTACGAGAAAAGGATTTACCGTTCAGGTAATTAAAATCCTTTTTTAAATCCTTTCACATCATCCCAACACCTGTCCTCTTTGTTGGAGATTCTGTAGTTCTAAAGGCAGGTTGGGTATGAAATGTCGGTGATCGAGTTGCCTGCGGTCACGTGACCGACCGCGGCATCCCGGTAGTGAGCATTTTGACACAGGACGAGGGTAAGTATTTTTCTCTTACGTCCTAGAGGATACTGGGGTCCACATTAGTATCATGGGGTATAGACGGGTCCACTAGGAGCCATTGGCACTATAAGAGTTTGAGAGTGTGGGCTGGCTCCTCCCCCTATGTCCCTCCTACCAGACTCAGTTTAGAAAATGTGCCCGGAGGAGCCGGTTACAGCTAGGGGAACTCTATAGGAGTTTCTCTGGCTTTTTGATTTTAATAGAGTTTAGGCACAAGGAGGCTGCTGGCAACAGCCTCCCTGCTTTGTGGGACTAAGTGGGGGAGTATTGTGTGCCCTAAGGGGTCTGAGCCACTATTTCCGCTGACAGGACGTTCTGCACATCCAACCTCCCTTTGTGCCGCCTACGGCACCATGGGATATTAATGTGGTGCTACAGTTTCTCCAGTCGGATTGATTCGAGCCTCTTTAGGAGGTTGAGGTCAAGTTTCTCACATGGAAGACTGTCACTTGTTGGCCTTAGCTTCTGCTAGGCGTGTGTCGGAGCTGGGGGCTTTGTCTTGTACGAGCCCCTACTTGATCTTCCATGAAGATAGAGCTGAGCTCCGGACACGTCAGCAGTTCCTTCTGAAGGTTGTATCGGCATATCAACTAACCTATTGTGGTGCCAGTTGCTACTGACTCCTCAATTTCATCAAAGTCCTTGGATGTTGTAAGGGCTCTGAAATCTATGTGAAGAGGACTACTCGTCACAGAAAATTGGTCTCTCTGTTTGTTCTGTATGATCCCAAGAGACTTGGGTGTCCTGCTTCTAAGCAGACGATCTCTCGCTGGATCAGGTTCACTATCCAGCATGCGTATTCTACGGCCGGATTGCCGTGTCCTACGTCAGTTAAGGCCCACTCTACTCGTAAGGTGGGTTCTTCCTGGGCAGCTGCCTGGGTCTCTCGGCTTTACAGCTTTGCCAAGCGGCTACTTGGTCGAGATTGAACACGTTTGCAAAGTTCTATAAGTTCGATACCTTGGCCGCTGAGGACCTGAAGTTTGGTCAATCACTAATGTGGACCCCAGCATCCTCTAGGATGTAAGAGAAAATAGGATTTTAACTACCTACCGGTAAATCCTTTTCTCGTAGTCCGTAGAGCATGCTGGGCGCCTGCCTATCGCTTCGTGATCCTGCAGTGGTTACCTAGATCAGTACTGTTTAATTCTTGGTTAAGTACTGTTTTGTTACTTGGTTAAGTAATCTTGTTCAGCCGTTGCTGAGTTTTCAAGCAGGTTAGCTTGGTTTGCCTGAATCTCGCCACTATCTGTGTAAAATCCTTCTCTCGAAATTGTCCATCTCCTCGGGCACAGTTTCTAGACTAAGTCTGGTAGGAGGGGCATAGGGGGAGGAGCCAGTCCACACTCTCAAACTCTTAAAGTGCCAATGGCTCCTAGTGGACCCATCTATACCCCATGGTACTAATGCGGACCCCAGCATCCTCTACGGACTACGAGAAAAGGATTTACCGGTAGGTAATTAAAATCCTATTTACTCATCTCCCCTACCCTAACCCTCCAGGGATGTCGGTTAGGGATAACCCTCCACGGGTGTCGGCTATGGTTAATCCTGTGGGGGTGTTATCTGTGGCTAACCCCCATCCTAGTGCCTAACCCTAAGCCCCCTAGTGCCTTACCCTCCCCGCCCTCCCAGACCCTAACTCCCACCCCGATACTCACCTTTGGGATGTTGGCTTTCGGTGTCCCAGCACCGGTTTCCTGAGGGGTGTCAGGATTCTAGCGTCGGTCACATGATCGCCAGCATCCTGACTGCTGGGATGATAAACACATCTGCCTAAAGGCACTCTGTCCCTTATATGGAAGTCATGTCCAAATGAATTTGAACAGCATCTGATTGCGCAGGTTAATATGAGTCCTGAATAACCTTTCCTACTACTGAATGATATCCCTTACACACCCTGAAACTCATCACACATATTTTAACTGCCTCTAAATGCCAAGTTGCCTTATTGCATATTGGGAAAACCAGATTTCCCCTAATTGCTGTCTGTTATCAATAGAATCCGGCATGTTTATCACATAGAGTATATATTCAATATTCTATACGAAAACTCCACTAAATTTGCTACCATATGGACCTCATGGAATGCTTACTATGGAGATTCACACACTCTCTACGGGACTCTCCTCATTATTGAAATCTCGTGACTTCACACACTTTGCTCCTTTTTTCATTCTTCCCGCATATATGGAGCGTTAATATTATATCATGCTTTCTATTACATATTCCATTATGATATATATCAGATCAGCTCGTCCCACCTGTTGTTACCTTTCTATGGGGGTAATTCCAAGTTGATCGCAGCAGGGAAATTTTTAGCAGTTGGGCAAAACCATGTGCACTGCAGGGGGGGCATATATAACATTTGCAGAGAGAGTTAGATTTGGGTGAGTGATTTTGTTTCTGTGCAGGGTAAATACTGGCTGCTTTATTTTTACACTGCAAATTAGATTGCAGATTGAACACACCCCACCCAAATCTAACTCTCTCTGCACATGTTAAATCTGCCTACTCTGCAGTGCCCATGGGGGGTAATTCCAAGTTGATCGCAGCAGGAATTTAGTTAGCAATTGGGCAAAACCATGGCCCTCATTCCGAGTTGATCGGTCGCAAGGCGAATTTAGCAGAGTTACACACGCTTAGTCTACGCCTACTGGGAGTGTATCTTAGCATCTTAAAAGTGCGAACGAAGTTTACGCAATATTGCGAACAAAAAAAACTTAGCAGTTTTAGAGTAGCTCCAGACTTACTCTGCCTGTGCGATCAGTTCAGTGCTTGTCGTTCCTGGTTTGACGTCACAAACACTCCCAGCGTTCGCCCAGACACTCCCCCGTTTCTCCGGCCACTCCTGCGTTTTTTCCGGAAACGGTAGCGTTTTCAGCCACACGCCCATAAAACGCCGTGTTTCCGCCCAGTAACACCCATTTCCTGTCAATCACACTACGTTCGCCGGTGCGAACAAAAAGCCGTGAGTAAAAATCCTTTCTTCAAAGCAGAATTACTTAGCGCAGTCGCAGTGCGAACATTGCGCATGCGCTCTAAGCTGATTTTCACTGCGATGCGAAAAAAAAGAACGAGCGAACGACTCGGAATGAGGGCCCATGTGCACTGCAGGGGAGGCAGATTTAACATGTGCAGAGAGAGTTAGATTTGGGTGGGGTGTGTTCAATCTGCAATCTAATTTGCAGTGTAAAAATAAAGCAGCCAGTATTTACCCTGCACAGAAATAAAATAACCCACCCAAATCTAACTCTCTCTGCACATGTTAAATCTGCCTCACCTGCAGTGCACATGGTTTTGCCCAATTGCTAACTAAATTCCTGCTGCAATCAACTTGGAATTACCCCCATGGTTTTGCCCAACTGCTAAAAATTTTTCCTGCTGCGATCAACTTGGAATTACCCCCTATGTTCATTCCTGTTTGTTACTTCTTATCTTGATATGTTATTACCTCCCCATGTACTTAAAATGGGTAACAGGGTTATTATGTTCCATATTTTAAAATGTTTACTATATAATAACTTGCAGCAACCACTCCATTAATGATTTTTTTTCTCTTATAAAATGGTTATTGAATATTGGTGATTTATTTAGGTTTAGAACCTTTTAAGAAATGTATTTGAATTTTAAACATGATTTTAAAAAAATATGCCTAGAGGGTGTCTTTCACCTTCCACCCTCCAGTGGACATCTCTGAATGAGGTGCTACCATC
Organism: Pseudophryne corroboree; assembly: GCF_028390025.1. Lineage (NCBI taxonomy): Eukaryota > Metazoa > Chordata > Amphibia > Anura > Myobatrachidae > Pseudophryne > Pseudophryne corroboree. The sequence goes on from NC_086445.1 coordinate 709,303,475, forward strand.
TAAACTAATCTCTAGTGGCCAAACCACTGAATATTTACCCAGTTAAAAGCAAAAAAAGATCTATGGAAGCCACAGAAACAGTATTCAAAAAAAGACCTTACAGATGTGTCCTCATACTTTATAGCTGCAGTTGCGCCAAACAGTCCCTCTTAGGGGGGTATTCAATTTATATTCAATTAGCGGGTGTTTGTGACTACTTTTGTCCCATTTTCGACATTCCCATCTGACATGCCAATCCGAAAGTCAAATTGGCATGGGCGAAAACGGGACAAAAAACTGTCCTACCTGAAAGCGGGGATTGCTGTGGCCTGTGTGTCTCCCCTCCTTGGATTGCCGGTGGTGACCTCTGGATTCAGATGCAGCCTCGGCTCTGGTGCTCTGCCCTGCACTCTCTCCCTCCTGCCTGCCCGCTCCCCTCCCTGGATTGCTGGTGGTGACCTCTGGGTTCAGATGTGACCGCGGCTCCAGTGCTCTGCCCTGTGCTCTCTCCCACCTGCCTTCCCGCTGTCCTCCATGGATTGCCGGTGGTGACCTCCGGGTTCGGCCGTGGCTCCGTTGCTCGGGCCTGCACTCTCTCCCTCTGCCTTCCCGCTAGGAAACCTGCCTGCTTTCAACCCAGGTTTTTGTCTACCTCGGACCCTATCCTGGCTGGTCGCCTGCCGGTCCCCACAAGAGCCTGGGATTTGAGCTCCGGAGTTGACTGCAGATTCCACTTGATTACAAGTCGAATCTGCATCAGCAGCAAACTGTCAAAAACAGCTGCGTTGTCATTGAAAACACGTGGATCGGCGAGTAACTAGCCAATCAACGTGTTTCCGACAAATGCCGTTTTTCCGACAGTCAAAAAATGACACTTTCATTTAATAGGTCGAATGCACATTCGACCTAAAAACTGTCAAAGTGCAGTTTGTCCGACTGTCGGAACAACCGACACCAATTGAATACACCCCTTAGCGTGCAAGGTCCCGTGAGAGTCTACCAGCGTTGGGCATCTTTTTTGCCATAAATGCATCTTAGTCGCAACACAAGTTGTCTGGGACACACCAAACGTGCAGATTAATTTGATATGCGGCACTTGCATATATGTGTATCTCTGAACCTATTCTGTATATGGACTTTTCTCCAATACAAGTTCCATTGTGCTTCATACACAGACTCAGTCACACACAATATACTAGTGCCATATACTGTGCCGGATTACCAAATAGGCAGAGTAGGCACCGGCCTATGGGCCTCATACCTTTTTGGGGCCCTGTGACAACGGATCAAAATAATATTGATATACTTGATCATAAAAGAAAATAACAATCAAACTTTCTTAAATTGTTTCCAAAACATAGAAAATTAATCAACTCAAAGAAACAAAAACTTTACATTCAAATCTCTATAGACAAAAATTTTGCCTAGGGGCCTCCACAAGGTTTAATCTGGAACTGGTCATATATGAAATGAATCTGTCTCATGGTGCGTCCTCGTCACATCACTTTGTAACTAAGATGCATTTCCGGCCCAAAAAAATGCCTGACGCTACTAGAGGTGCACGGGACCTGGTGGCTCACTTGCACCAGGCATCTCATGTTCTTTGGAGTATTGAGGCTAGATGTATGAGTACACATCTGCATGAACAATACAAAATTAATACCAAATATGTTCATCTAGCATAAGTAGCTAACACTTTTTATTTTACTGTGAGTGTTCCCTTGTGGAAAACATTCCTTCAAATTCCAATAAGGGGGTTATTCCGAGTTGTTCGCTCGGTAAAAATCTTCGCATCACAGCGATTTTCCGCTTAATGCGCATGCGCAATGTCCGCACTGTGACTGCGCCAAGTAAATTTGCTATGCACTTAGGAATTTTACTCACGGCATTTTCATTGTTCTGGCGATCGTAATGTGATTGACAGGAAATGGGTGTTACTGGGCGGAAACAGGCCGTTTTATGGGCGTGTGGGAAAAACGCTACCGTTTCCGGAAAAAACACAGGAGTGGCCGGAGAAACGGGGGAGTGTCTGGGCGAACGCTGGGTGTGTTTGTGACGTCAAACCAGGAACGACAAGCACTGAAATGATCGCAGATGCCGAGTAAGTCTGGAGCTACTCAGAAACTGCTACGAGGTGTGTGATCGCAATATTGCGAATACTTCGTTCGCAATTTTAAGATGCTAAGATTCACTCCCAGTAGGCGGCGGCTTAGCATGAGCAAATCTGCTAAAATCCGCTTGCGAGCGAACAACTCGGAATGACCCCCAAGGTCATTATTTTTACATGTTACTATTAGACAATATTTATACACTCAATTACGTTTTTTAAGACTTTTTTTTTTTCATTCTTTTCACATAATAGAAAATAAATATACACTTTAAATTATACATTTTTAAAATGCAGGAATATACAGAATAGCAGTTTCATGTGAGATGTGCAATTTTTAATGGAAGTTTAATTTTATAAAAAAAATGTGATGAGCACCTGTATTATTAATTTTATATAAAACTGACACTAGCCCATTGTCTATCAATGTTTTTGTAGAGTGATTGTGTTTAAAAAGAATAATTTCCACGTTTTTATGATATTGTTGCAATTATTGTCCAATACAAAATAAAGCGTAGGAGCAAGCAAGCGAAATAAGTGGCCATCTTGCGGTTGGGAAAGCAGGCATGTATTTTAAGAGCTAGTCATTCTTATCTAAAGTGACTAGTTCAAACTCAATTTATTTCCTCTTTTCACCCCTTTGAAATTCTTGTACGTGATCAGTGAGATTGTTCCGAAGAGAACTGCCTGTCACTGTACCCAGATCAGCCTTAAATTGAGGGCATGAGCTGTGTCCTGCATTAACACCTGGGAGCAGCAGACTCTGTCAGCTAGGAAAATGCATGGCATGTTACTAGAAGCATGGTCCTATATAAGAATCAAATACCAGGAGCAGTGTAAGCAATTTAACTATTTCCCTAGATATGCATTCTGTTTACATACAGTATCTGGGATACTGTACATGTAATAAGTAAAATGTAAATTTCTCTTACGTCCTAGAGGATGCTGGAGACTCTATAAGGACCATGGGGTATAGACGGGCTCCGCAGGAGACATGGGCACTATAAAGAACTTTTAGTATGAGTGTGCACTGGCTCCTCCCTCTATGCCCCTCCTCCAGACCTCAGTTAGATTTTGTGCCCAGAGGAGATTGGGTGCATTACAGAGGAGCTCTCCAGAGTTTCTCTAAATAAAGAATTTTGTTAGGTTTTTTATTTTCAGGGAGCACTGCTGGCAACAGGCTCCCTGCGTCGTGGGACTGAGGAGAGAGAAGCAGACCTACTTAAATGATAGACTCTGCTTCTTAGGCTACTGGACACCATTAGCTCCAGAGGGAGTCGGAACGCTGGTTATACCCCGCCGTTCGTCCCGGAGCCGCGCCGCTGTCCTCCTCGCAAAGCCAGAAGACAGAAGCCGGGTGAGTATAAGAAGAAAAGAAGACTTCAAGGCGGCACAAGACTTCAGATCGCCATTGCTCCCACACACTACACACACAGTACAGGCACTGATGGGTGCAGGGCGCAGGGGGGGCGCCCTGGGCAGCAATAAACCACGGCTATGGCATACAGACTGCGGAGTCAGTAAATAGAGAGATCCCCCGCCATTTTTTTGGTATTGAAGCGGGACCGAAGCCCGCCGCTGGAGGGGGCGGAGCTTGATCCATCAGCACTAACAGCGCCATTTTCTCCACAGAACGCTGCAGAGAAGCTGGTTTCCCGGACTCTCCCCTGCTGAACTCGGTGACAGAGGGCTGAAAAAGAGGGGGGGGCATTTTCAAGTGAGTGTATTACACATTTGATTAATAATAAAAAGCGCTATCTGGGTTATTTCCAGTATCTGTAGGCGCTGGGTGTGTGCTGGCATACTCTCTCTCTGTCTCTCCAAAGGGCCTTGTTGGGGAATTGTCCCCTTATAGATATATTCCTGTGTGTGTGTGTGTGTGTGGGGGGGGGGGTGTCGGCATGTCTGAAGCGGAAGGCTCGTCCAAGGAGGAGGTGGAGCGAATGAGTGGTGTGTCTCTGTCGGCAATGCCGACTCATGAGTGGATGGACATGTGGCATATGTTAAATGCAAGTGTGACCTCATTACATAAGAGACTGGACCTGGCAGAGTCCAGGGATAAAGCAAGGAGTAAATCCACGGATTGGTCTGGGTCACAGGGCCCGTTGGGGTCTCAAAAACGTCCCCTATCCCAAATAGTTGACACTGATACCGACACGGATTCTGATTCCGGTGTCGATTACGATGATGCAACATTGCACCCAAGGGTGGCAAAAGGTATTCAGTGTATGATTGTTGCAATGAAAGAGGTTTTGCATATCACAGATGATCCCTCTGTCCCTGACACGAGGGTGCGCATGTATAAGGAAAAGAAACCTGAGGTAACTTTTCCCCCTTCTCATGAGCTTAACAAGTTGTTTGAAAAAGCTTGGGAAACTCCAGATAAAAAACTGCAGATTCCCAAAAGGATTCTGATGGCATATCCTTTCCCTGCTCAGGGCAGAGTGCGTTGGGAATCCTCTCCCAGGGTGGACAAGGCTTTGACACGCCTGTCTAAGAAGGTGGCGCTACCGTCTCCGGACATGGCAGCCCTCAAGGATCCTGGTGATCGCAGACAGGAGACTACTTTAAAGTCTATTTATGTGCATAAAGGTGTTTTGCTCAGACCGGCATTAGCATCGGCATGGGTATGTAGCGCAGTTGCTGCATGGACAGATACCTTGTCAGAGGGCCTTGATACCCTAGACAGGGATACCATTTTATTAACATTAGCCCACATTAAAGACGCAGTCTTATTTATGAGGGAAGCTCAAAGAGACGTTGGGATACTGGGTACCAGAGCCAATGCCATGGCTATTTCTGCGAGACGAGCTTTATGGACCCGCCAATGGACGGATGATGCAGACTCCAAGAAACATATGGAGGTTTTACCTTACAAGGGTGAAGTGTTGTTTGGGGAGGGGCTCGCGGCCCTGGTTGCCACAGCTACCGCGGGTAAATGTACCTTTTTACCTTTTGTTCCCTAACAGCAAAAGAAAACTCCACAGTATCAGATGCATTCCTTTCGGTCGCATAAGGCCAGAAGAGGTCGGGGCTCCTCCTTCCTTGCCAGAGGTAAGGGTAAAGGAAAGAGAACACCTGCAGTGGCTAGTTCCCAGGAGCAGAAGTCCTCCCCGGCTTCTACAAAATCCACCGCATGACGCTGGGGCTCCCCTAAGGGAGTCCGCACCAGTAGGGGCACGTCTTCGACTTTTCAGCCCAATCTGGGTTCTTTCAGAAGTGGATCCTTGGGCAATCGAAATTGTTTCCCAGGGCTACAAGCTGGAATTCGAATAGGTGCCCCCCCCCCCCCCCCCCCGATTTTTCAAGTCGGCCTTGCCAGCTTCGCCACCGGAAAGGGAAGTAGTGTTAGCTGCAATTCAAAAGCTGTGTCAACAGCAAGTGGTGGTCCAGGTTCCCCTGGTTCAACAGGGAAAAGGGTATTATTCAACCCTGTTTGTGGTCCCGAAGATCTAAAATCCCTGAACCTGTACTTAAAAAAGTTCGAATTCAAGATGGAATCGCTCCGAGCGGTCATATCCAGCCTGGAAGGGGGGGATTTTATGGTGTCACTAGACATAAAGGATGCATACCTTCATATCCCCATAAACCCTCCTCATCGGGAGTACCTGAGATTCGCTGTACAGGACTGTCATTACCAGTTTCAGACGTTGCCGTTTGGGCTTTCCACGGCCCCGAGAATTTTCACCAAAGTAATGGCAGAGATGATGATGATCCTGCGCAGGCAGGGAGTTACAATTATCCCATACTTGTACGATCTCCTGATAAAGACGAGATCGAACGACAAATTGCTGGAGAGCGTGTTGCTTTCCTTGAAAGTGCTGCAACAGCACGGTTGGATTCTCAATCTGCCAAAGTCACAATTGGTTCCAACAACTCGGGTATCGTTCCTAGACATGATTCTGGACACGGAACAAGAGAGGGTTTTTCTCCCATGGGAAAAAGCCCAGGATCTCCAGAACATGTTCAGAAACCTGCTAAAACCAAAAAGAGTGTCTGTTCATCAATGCACTCGAGTTCTGGGAAAAATGGTGGCTGCCTACGAGGCCATCCCCTTCGGCAGGTTTCATGCGAGGACTTTTCAGTGGGACCTTCTGGACAAGTGGTCCGGGTCTCATCTACAAATACATCAGAAAATAACCCTGTCCCCCATGGCCAGGGTGTCTCTCCTGTGGTGGCTGCAGAGTGCTCACCTTCTAGAGGGTCGCGGGTTCGGCATTCAAGACTGGGTTCTGGTGACCAGGGACGCGAGCCTCCGAGGTTGGGGAGCAGTCACACAAGGAAGAAATTTTCAGGGACTATGGTCAAGCCAGGAGGCTTGTCTACACATCAACGTACTGGAATTGAGGGCCATATACAACGGCCTACAACAAGCGGAGACTCTTCTTCGGGGCCTCCCGGTTCTGATTCAATCAGACTACGTCACAGCCGTGGCTCATGTAAACCGCCAAGGCGGTACAAGGAGCAGAGTGGCAATGGCGGAAGCCATCAGGATTCTTCGCTGGGCGGAAAATCACGTAAGCGCTCTGTCAGCTGTCTTCATTCCGGGAGTGGACAGCTGGGAAGCAGACTTCCTCAGCAGACATGATATCCATCCAGGAGAGTGGGGACTTCATCAATAAGTTTTTGCAGAGATAACAAGCCTTTGGGGAATTCCTCAAATAGACATGATGGCGTCACGCCTCAACAAAAAGCTTCGGTGATATTGTGCCAGGTCACGGGACCCTCAGGCAGTAGCGGTAGACGCCCTAGTGACACCATGGGTGTTTCGGTCGGTCTATGTGTTTCCTCCTCTTCCTCTCATCTCAAAAATATTGAGACTCATAAGACAAAGGAGAGTGCAGGCGATACTCATTGTCCCAGATTGGCCTCGAAGGGCCTGGTACTCAGATCTTCAGGAAATGCTCACAGAAGATACGTGGCCTCTTCCTCTCAGGGAGGACCTGTTACAGCAGGGGCCATGTGTGTTCCAAGACTTACCGCGGTTACGTTTGACGGCATGGCGGTTGAGCACCGAATCCTAGCTGATTCCGGAGGAAGTCATCCCTACTCTACTAAAGGCTAGGAAGGAGGTGACGGCAAAGCATTATCACCGTATTTGGAGGAAGTATGTATCTTGGTGTGAAGCCAAAAATGCTCCTACGGAAGATTTCCATCTGGGCCGATTTCTCCACTTTCTACAGACAGGAGTGGATATGGGCCTGAAGTTAGGCTCCATTAAGGTACAGATTTCGGCCTTATCTATCTTCTTTCAGAGGGAATTGGCTTCTCTCCCAGAAGTCCAGACGTTTGTGAAGGGAGTGCTGCACATACAGCCCCCCTTTGTGCCCCCAGTGGCTCCGTGGGACCTTAACGTGGTCTTAAAATTCCTGAAGTCTCATTGGTTTGAACCTCTTCAAACAGTTGAGTTAAAATTTCTCACATGGAAGGTGGTCATGTTATTGGCCTTGGCGTCTGCAAGGTGGGTGTCCGAATTGGCGGACTTGTCCCACAAGAGCCCCTATTTGGTTTTCCATGAGGATAGAGCTAAGTTGAGGACGCGTCCTCAATTTCTGCCAAAAGTGGTTTCTTTATTTCATATGAACCAACCTATTGTGGTGCCTGTGGCTACGGAGGACTGGGAGGACTCCAAGTCCCTGGATGTAGTCAGGGCCTTAAAGATTTATGTAGCCAGGACGGCTAGGGTTAGGAAAACAGAGGCTCTGTTTGTCCTGTATGCAGCCAACAAGGTTGGCGCTCCTGCTTCTAAGCAGACTATTGCTCGCTGGATTTGTAACACGATTCAGCAGGCTCATTCTACGGCTGGATTGCTGTTACCAAATTCAGTAAAGGCCCATTCCATTAGGAAGGTGGGCTCTTCTTGGGCGGCTGCCCGAGGCGTTTCGGCATTACAGCTTTGCCGAGCAGCAACTTGGTCGGGTTCAAACACTTTTGCAAAATTCTACAAGTTTGATACCCTGGCTGAGGAGGACCTTGTGTTTGCTCAGTCGGTGCTGCAGAGTCATCCGCACTCTCCCACCCGGTTTGGAGCTTTGGTATAAACCCCATGGTCCTTACGGAGTCCCCAGCATCCTCTATGACGTAAGAGAAAATAAGATTTTAAACCTACCGGTAAATAGTCCGTAGAGGATGCTGGGCGCCCGTGCCAGTGCGGGCTAAATCTGCAAGACTTGTATATAGTTGTTGCTTTCATAAGGGCTATGTTACAGTTGGAATCAGTCTTTGACTGATACTGTTTTTTGTTCATACTGTTGACTGGTTGCGTATATTCCAGGTCATATGGTATGATTGGTGTGGGCTGGTATGAATCTTGCCCTTAGATTAACAAAATCCTTTCCTCATATTGGGGGTCATTCCGAGTTGTTCGCTCATTAAAAATCTTCGCATCGCAGCGATTTTCTGCTTAATGCGCATGCGCAATGTCCGCACTGCGACTGCGCCAAGTAAATTTGCTATGCACTTAGGAATTTTACTCACGGCATTTTCATTGTTCTGGCGATCGTAATGTGATTGACAGGAAATGGGTGTTACTGGGCGGAAACAGGCCGTTTTATGGGCGTGTGGGAAAAAACGCTACCGTTTCCGGAAAAAACGCAGGAGTGGCCGGAGAAACGGGGGAGTGTCTGGGCGAACGCTGGGTGTGTTTGTGACGTCAAACCAGGAACGACAAGCAGTGAAATGATCGCAGATGCCGAGTAAGTCTGGAGCTACTCAGAAACTGCTACAAGGTGTGTAATCGCAATATTGCGAATACATCGTTCGCAATTTTAAGATGCTAAGATTCACTCCCAGTAGGCGGCGGCTTAGCAAATCTGCTAAAATCCACTTGCGAGCGAACAACTCGGAATGACCCCCATTGTCCTCTGGGCACAGTTCTCTAACTGAGGTCTGGAGGAGGGGCATAGAGGGAGGAGCCAGTACACACCCATACTAAAAGTTCTTTATAGTGCCCATGTCTCCTGCGGAGCCCGTCTATACCCCATGGTCCTTACGGAGTCCCCAGCATCCTCTACGGACTAGGAGAAAAAGATTTACCGGTAGGTTTAAAATCTTATTTTCTGCAGCGGGGTACACTGGTATTCCACAGGGAATAACATTGGGGTGTAGAGTTGGATCTTGATCCGAGGCACCAACAGGCTAAAAAACTTTGACTGTTCCCAGGATGCACCACACTGCCTCCTCTCTATAACCCCTCCGTGCACAGGAGCTCAGTTTTAAAGTTGGTGTCTGCATAGCAGGTCACTAACAGGCGAGGGCTGCGTTAGGCAGCCCTGAAGAATTCAAGAAGAAAGCTTTTTGAAGACTGAGCAGCAGCACTTTGATGTCCTTAGGACATGCTGTGCTGTGGCTCCATCACCTCCCCTCTGTGGTGCTGTCTCTGTGGCGCTGTATACTCACTCGGCCAGGTTCCGGGTACTTACAGCAGAGACGCACCGGTATCTTGGCACACCGCCGCTGCTCATCTCCAGGATCGCGTGGCTGCAGGACATGGGGAGGAGGTAAGAGGGTCCCACAGGTGGGACCCGCCGGGTTGAAATTGTGATCCCGTGCAGTCTTTAGGAGACAGACCACTTCGGCTGGCGTGGACACTGTACGGCTCAGGGACCCCACTATATCCACTGGGGCTATAGGAGCACAGGTTACTTTTTATACAGGCTCCGTTTATACCGGTGGTGAAGTCCAGCAAAAGGGGGATAGAGCGCTGACCTGTAGCCCCTCCCCCCAGCTCCGGGCGCCATCTCCCGCAGATGTTCCCGCCCTGGTGCTGCTGTCACTTTCTCCCTCAACGCCCTGCTGAGACCAGGCGCCATTTCTACTTCAGGGCTGCTCTCCACGGTATTGCTGGGTGCTGTCTCCTCTGTGTAGCCGCCTGTCACAGCACCGTGCATATACAGACACTTGAGTATTCTACATGTCATATAGACAGCGTTAGTTAAGAAATACTGTAAGTGTGCTTCTAACAGAATAGGTGGTATATGTAAGGATTATATCTCTGAACCACCTCGATTTGATGACCCCTTAGGTACCCGTGAGAGTAACTCTTAACACAAAGAGTAAGCACGCAGCTGTAGTTAAGAATCACTCTGTTTATTGTAAAAATTACAGCGTACTATATAGATAAGAAACATGGGTGTATACAATATGTGCAAGCATATGATTGGATAAATAGAAGTAGCATACGACATTACATGCAGGATATTTAGTAACACACAGAAGTAGAAGTAACAGGTTTGATCTGGTATGTAACTGTCCTTGAAGATAAGACACAAACAAGCCTTATATTGTATGAACAGACAAGGGCATCCTGTAGAGAGTGCGTACGTGTCTATTCAAGCACATAACAGTTCATATAGCATGTTTAACCCTTCAATCCCCTCTTAGAATCATATATTTATATAACATGATTCTTTACATGGAGCTTTTTATTTCTATATTCAGTTAGGTATTGCTTATAGGCTGCAGGGGAGTTAGGAGGGATTGTAAGGACGGCTTTATACATAAGCGAGTTTTCAATACCTTTTGTGGCGAGTTTTCTGCAGCAGGGTATAATGCAAAAGAAAACAACACAAAAAATTGCTATCACAATCAATATGTAGATTCCTAGTTGAACAAGACCCTGTTTCCAATTTTCAAACCAATCAAAGTATTGGCTCCAGGGGTTGTCAATACCAGAATTTCTTTTTTAGCTCTATGGATAAATCATCTAGTTTTTTTATGGCTAGGGTAACTTTACCATTTGGCCCTGTGTTGTCAGGGATAAAGGTACAACATCCTTCTACCTGTTTTATGTAGACACAAACTCCACCCTTTTCAGCCAGTATCATGTCTAAGGCCATACGGTTTTGGAATGTCATTTGAGAGGTGGCTTCTAATTGTTCAGCTATACCTTTGAGTGCAACTTTGGTATCATTAATGAATCTCTGTTGGTTATAGTAGATATAATTGATCCATGCAACATTTTTATTGGCAGTTATTATAGGGATTAAGGATTCAAATCCTGCAGCTACTTCATCTCTAGCTTTGAATTCGTCTGGCACCCCTCTTGGGACCCCAATTGTGTCAATATAAACATGTGGATCGAAGCTACCTATTGGAGTTTCCCTTTTTCTTCTATGTGTGGGAGCAGTGTTTAAGGTAGGGGAACCTTCATTAGTTGGGAGTATGTGTAATGGCATAATTATTTTGGCTAAGGCACATTGACCTTTCCATGGGATATTTAATCTAGTTCTGAGTTTTAAATCTCCACAGATATAATAAATGTCCCCTAGGGACTTGGTTTGATTAACTAGGATGGTGTTACGTGTTTCTGAGCAGTATCCAGGAGGAAAATTTTTTAAAATCCTTGCCAGAGTGGCTAGTGGAGTTGAAGCAGGTGTAGTTACCTGGGTATATGGTTATTGTGTTACCAGGGTTGGGGTTTTTGTTTTTTGAGAGTATGGGGTATTCCTTTTTCCACATTTCACATTGGCTGTCATTGGTTTTGGTGCCGTTGTAAAGGCTGAAAAAACAACTTTCTTGTTCTAGGGGTATATTAAGGGGCACGGTGCCTAGGTGAGGCCTAGATCTGCCACAAACATAGCAGTTACTTTTATTATGTTTATTGGCGCTATATTTCATCCATTCTAACCAGAAATTGATGTCAGAGAAACCAGTTTCAATAGCTAGGGTGTCTTCAAAGGTGGGATTGTTAATGGCTATCATATCCTTGAAGGTAGCTATATGAGGCCTTAGGGGTTTACCTTGGGGGATAGCTTTAGACTGATACGCTGGATTGTTAAACATGTCCCATAAATGAAAGCTTTGCCTTTCGCTATAGTACCTTGTTCCCCACCATATTCCAACTACATAGGTACCTTTATCTGCTCTGCTGGGGCGTTCTATGTTTAATCTGAACCTATATGCACTTGGGCCCTCGTCCATCTTAAAGATAGACATTCTAGAGAGTATAGGTATTCCACCAGGTTGGCTCCATCTATTTAAGGCATCTGATGGTCTGTACCCCCAGTCAATTCCTGTGTTCCACCCCACAGATCCCCAGGAATCACAGTTGTATCCCCACCATGAATCAGTAACACAAATATAAACTGTCTCAGATATTCCTGATTTTCTTTTTTTGTGTATAGAGTGTTTTGCTTCAGCAAGCTTGGAGAACATAAAGTAATCTAAGACATAGGTGGCTACGTGTGTGTTGGAGGAGTTATACCATAAGGTGGTCACCCCTTCCTTTTGTGAGATGTTAACCTCAGTTCTTACAGGGAAGTGTTAGGACTGTGATGAGGGTTAGGATAACACATGCCCAGCGGGGTCCGTGGTTCACAATCATCTTCTCCATGTGTGAGGTCATCTTGGTTGGAGGTCAGGGCTGTCTGCCCCCGTTAGTACCTCTCCTCGTTGGAGGTCAGGGCTGTCTGCCCCCATTAGTACCTCTCCTGGACTTGCTTCGCGGTTTGGGCTGGGTATCTTCTTTACTCGGGATGCATGGATCCAGGTGGGCCCCTCCTCAGTAAGGACAGCTGTTCTGGTCACTGCTACAACTTCTGTCTCTGGACCATAGGCAAAATCTCCTGGACCTTTGTTCCTGGGGAGCACTTTCACAATGACCTTGTCTCCGACCTGGAAAGGATGTGCTGGTTCCTGTGGGTTAGAAGGATTTTTACAAGCAACCTTATGTTCAATCTCATCTAGTTTTGTTATGAGGGACCTGACGTATTCTTCCCTTATGAGCTCTAAGTCTCCTTCCAGTACTAGTATGATAGGGAGGGCTTGCTTGAGGTATACATGGTTTCCCCTCTTTGCAGATTAATCCTGTTTTAGGATTCTTCTGCATTATTGGAAACAACCAATCAGCTAAATCTTTGGGGGAGGCAGAAACTTGGAGTTCAGTAAATCGATACTGATCATCTATCATGGGTGGGGTCATGACGGCCATGGCTTGGTATGTGGAGTCATTTGGTCTAGCACAAGAGCCGTCAACAGAAACATGGTCAGAGCCAGGAACAGGTATGGGGGACATGTCCAGTCTGGGAGATGTCTCAGTCTCTATGGTCAGACAGCAGTCATGGTCGTCGGGCAAGTCATCTTGGGGACCTTTGAGACCAAGAAGAGCGTTTAGAATAGGGGCAGGACCTGAAGTTGTATTAGCATACTTGATGGTGAGGGAGGGATTTCCCAGCAATTGTACTTCATAGCCACTAAGGCGTTGGGCAGACATGTGTTGTGTATGTAATCCTTTAAGAATGGCCAAAACATCATGGGTTGTGTGAAGTACAGTGGTGTGTCCTAGGGTGAGTGTAGTTGCCATTTCAGCTACCATTGCACAGGCCGCTAGTGCCTGAAGACAGGCAGGCATACCTTGGACCGACACAGGCATTACTTTGGAAAAGAATGCCACGGGGCGCAGCTTGCCTCCATGAAATTGAGTCAGTACCCCCGCCATGGTTTTACAGTTGTCCCTTGCATATAAATGAAACGGCAGTACATAGTTTGGGAGGCCCAGTGCCGGACTTTTTACCAACATACATTTTAGACTTTCATATGCAGTTAACATTTCTTGTGACCATTGAATCTGTTTAGGTTTGTCATTGAGAGTGGCTTGTCTCAAGATATTGTCATAGTAGGAACAATCAGATATCCACTGTCTGCAATAATTAATCATGCCCAGAAAGGATAGCATTTCCTTCTGAGTAGTTGGGGTGACCAGGCCCAATACAGACTGAATGCGTTGTGGACTGATTTTCCTTTCTCCCTCTGTGAGTACAAAACCCAAATAATCGACATGCTTTTTTTACACCATTGCATTTTTGTTTTAGACACATTCACAGAGCCAGTTTAACAGTGATATACCATCCTGTCGGCAGGCCTCCTCCGTTTGACTACAGAGAAGCAGATCATCTGCATACTGTAGCAGGACAGAACCATAGGGGGGGTGCCAGGGAACTGCTTGCCCTCAAAAGAAAAAGCAAAAAGTAATTGTGTCTGAGGGTCCACTGGTATGCTGAAAAATGCATTTTTTAAATCAATTACTGGGAAAAATGCAGCGTGTACAGGGATGGCTGAGATGAGTGAGTTTACATCAGGTACAATAGGTGCAATGGGAACAATTAGCTGATTAATTGCCCTAAGATCTTGTACAAACCTTATAGTCCCATCTGATTTAGCTACAGGGTTAACTGGTGTGCAGTATGGGGATACTACATGTTTGAGAATGCCTTGCTTTAAGAATTGCTCTACCATGGGCTTTAGACCATCCATTTTTTCTTTAGACAATGGATATTGTTTCTGGTAAACGGGGTGTACATTAGGTTTCAGTGTGGCCTTGTATGGTGTGCAAGATATCAGTCCTGTGTCGAAGGGACCTTCTGCCCACACAAGGGGGTCTATTGTATCTAGTTCAGTGGTCTCAGTGAGCACGGGGAAGTGTGGTGAGGTTATGTCCATACCCCCACCAGTAGGGGTGATGATTATCTGTAGTTCAGTAAGGAGGTCTCCTCCCAGCAAGTTAACTGGACAGTCAGGTATGACAGTGAATGAGTGAGTCCCTATGTAATGTCCCCGTGGTGTGTCAATAGGGATAGGTACAGTGGAGTAAGCTTTTGTGGGTATCCCATTGATTCTTATTGCATGAAAGTCGGGACACCCTCCTCCGGGCCCCGTCAGCGGGGCTGTCCCTACCAGTCAATCTGGAACCTTGGGGGGTCCCTGGGAACGTTGCTAAGGGGGGCAGATTCAGTTGATGGCTGCCTAGGTTTGTTAAGGGGGTAGGGGCAGTCCCTAGCCCAGTGTCCATCCTTGCCACAGTTAAAGCAGGATGTATGTCGTCTGTTTGGAGGTGCAGGGGGACCCCTATTATGTGGGGTGTCCCGCTGGGGGCGAGGGTTCCTGTGTTGCCTCCGGAGGTTCTGAAAACTGTGGGTCAGTACGTTTTGAGTAGTCTTTTTAATGTCAAAACAGCCTGCTGCTTCCTTCTCATATAAATGTTTACTGAATTCCTCAATGTTGTCTGAGGTCCAACTAGAAACACTTTGTTTTACTGTCAAGGTCACAGAAGGCAGCAGGTTGTTTATAAATGTGGAAATAAGTAAGCTGTCAGTATTTACTAGGGTGAGACCTGCTTCCTCTGACCAGCATTTTTTTAAAACTCTTCCAGAATTCAGTCACATTCTCACTAGGTTTCTGTTTGCAAGCTACTGCTAGGGACGAGCGGGTTTTAAACACTGCGTCCAGATGTTCACTCAGTTCATCCCACTAAATTGTCTAGCCAGGGGTTAACAAGGTAGTAATTTGTAGGGGAGACACGAGCAACATATTCCTTGCAGGTCTCTCCCGGGAGGGGAGGGGGGTATTCAGTCTCTTTACTCTGATCTGATCCCATATTACCAATAAGTAACTAACGTGTCTAAACTGAATTAATAACAATCTTTATCATAAAAAAAACATAGATTGTTCCAAACACAGTGTCATATAGTGCGTGTACACTTACCACCCACGCAATATATTTCTAAAAGAATTCACAAATAACAGGGAAGGGGAACAATAGTCTATGTATGCATTCAGCTGATCTGATCATAGATCATTGGTAACATGTGGGAGTGCATATTTCCTACACAAACTACCGGGAACAGAAAACAACAACAGTACAACTTGTGATACCAAATGTACGTACACTTACCACCCGTACAATTAATATCTCTGCAATCGTGGACAATGTTATTTGTTACAAATCAACTTTCAAATGTACTTAAAATCACTGTAAACAACAATGTCCTCTGACACTCAGCGTCCGTGCACTTACCACCCGTTCACTGAGTGTCCTTAATAGAAAAATTACAATATGAGTACTTATAAGACAGACATACAAATATTTAGGTGATCAAATCGAGGAGGCGTTGTTATTTGGACCCCTGGTCCATCTATGGTATCCCGGATACCTGTGCCTTTAAAGATTATATGGACCCCTGGTCCTTCTATGGTATCCCTGATACCTTTGCCTTTAAAGATTATATGGACCCCTGGTCCTTCTATGGTATCCCTGATACCTTTATGTGGCGCCCGGCGCCTTTAAGAAAACAAGTTTCTTTTCTGCCAAGTCCCGGACTTGGATTGTATTTCTTGTCACGTGTTCCCGGAACACGAAATGAGTTCAGATCTAGTAGTAATCGCAATCCCTGAACGGAAAAGACAGACAATAAAATTCTCTATCTTACCGGGCAGGGGACGATCGCCTAGATTCCGGCTACGAGCCCCCAAACTGTAAGGATTATATCTCTGAACCACCTCGATTTGATGACCCCTTAGGTACCCGTGAGAGTAACTCTTAACACAAAGAGTAAGCACGCAGCTGTAGTTAAGAATCACTCTGTTTATTGTAAAAATTACAGCGTACTATATAGATAAGAAACATGGGTGTATACAATATGTGCAAGCATATGATTGGATAAATAGAAGTAGCATACGACATTACATGCAGGATATTTAGTAACACACAGAAGTAGAAGTAACAGGTTTGATCTGGTATGTAACTGTCCTTGAAGATAAGACACAAACAAGCCTTATATTGTATGAACAGACAAGGGCATCCTGTAGAGAGTGCGTACGTGTCTATTCAAGCACATAACAGTTCATATAGCATGTTTAACCCTTCAGTATACATCCAGTATTGCTTTGCATCGTTATATCTCTCTGCATATACATAGCTGCTATGATATGTAAATTGCCTATCCAGTGCAGTATTATTTTTGTGTTTGTGACTGAGTGCTTTGTGTTTGTGACTGAGTGTGCCATATAGCTGCTTTGTGTGCTCTCCTTTTAAGTGTATCACACCCTTGCTGTCACTGTATTCTGAGCCCTGTGAGGATAAGTGTGTCAGGCTCCACATTTATTTATATATATATATATATATATTTATTTTTCTCTGACGTCCTAGTGGATGCTGGGAACTCCGTAAGGACCATGGGGAATAGCGGCTCCGCAGGAGACTGGGCACAAAAGTAAAGCTTTAGGACTACCTGGTGTGCACTGGCTCCTCCCCCTATGACCCTCCTCCAAGCCTCAGTTAGATTTTTGTGCCCGGCCGAGAAGGGTGCACACTAGGGGCTCTCCTGAGCTTCTTAGTGAAAGTTTAGTTTTAGTTTTTTTATTTTCAGTGAGACCTGCTGGCAACAGGCTCACTGCATCGAGGGACTAAGGGGAGAAGAAGCGAACCTGCCTGCTTGCAGCCAGCTTGGGCTTCTTAGGCTACTGGACACCATTAGCTCCAGAGGTACCGAACACAGGCCCAGCCTCGGAGTCCGGTCCCAGAGCCGCGCCGCCGGCCCCCTTACAGAGCCAGAAGCAAGAAGAGGTCCGGAAAAATCGGCGGCAGAAGACATCAGTCTTCAACAAGGTAGCGCACAGCACTGCAGCTGTGCGCCATTGCTCCTCAGGCACACTTCACACTCCGGTCACTGAGGGTGCAGGGCGCTAGGGGGGGGCGCCCTGAGCAGCAATGTAAAACACCTTGGCTGGCGAAAATACACCACATATAACCCCCAGGGCTATATGGATGTATTTTAACCCCTGCCAGAATTCACCAAAAAGCGGGAGAAAAGGCCGCCGAGAAGGGGGCGGAGCCTATCTCCTCAGCACACGGGCGCCATTTTCCATCACAGCTCCGCTGGAAGGACGTCTCCCTGACTCTCCCCTGCAGTCCTGCACTACAGAAAAGGGTAAAAAAGAGAGGGGGGGCACTAATTTGGCGCAGTTTTGATAATAACAGCAGCTATAAAGGGAAAAGCACGTTATATAGTGGTATTCCTGTCTATATATAGCGCTCTGGTGTGTGCTGGCATACTCTCCCTCTGTCTCCCCAAAGGGCTAGTGGGGTCCTGTCCTCTATCAGAGCATTCCCTGTGTGTGTGCGGTGTGTCGGTACGATTGTGTCGACATGTTTGAGGAGGAAAATGAGATGGAGGCGGAGCAATTGCCTATAATAGAGTTGTCACCCCCTAGGGAGTCGACACCTGAGTGGATGAGCTTATGGAAGGAATTGCGTGACAATGTCAGCTCTTTACGAAAGACAGTTGACGATATGAGACAGCCGGCTACTCAGCTTGTGCCTGTCCCGGGGTCTCAAACGCCATCAGGGGCTCTAAAACGCCCGTTACCTCAGATGGCAGACACGGATACTGACTCCAGTGTCGACGATGATGAGACAAATGTAACTTCCAGTAGGGCCACACGTTACATGATTGAGGCAATGAAAAATGTTTTGCATATTTCTGATAATACAAGTACCACTAAAAAGGGTATTAACTGCCTGTAGTTTTTCCTGTATCCGAGGAATTAAATGAAGTGTGTGATGAGGCGTGGGTTTCCCCCGATAAAAAACTGATAATTCCTAAAAGGTTCTTGGCATCATACCCTTTCCCGCCAGAGGATAGGGCACGTTGGGAAACACCCCCTAGGGTGGATAAAGCGCTCACACGCTTGTCTAAACAGGTGGCACTACCCTCTCCTGATACGGCCGCCCTAAAGGAACCTGCCGACAGAAAGCAGGAGAATATCCTAAAATGTATATACACTCACACGGGTGTTATACTGCGACCGGCAATCGCCTCAGCCTGGATGTGCAGTGCTGGGGTGGCGTGGTCGGATTCCCTGACTGAAAATATTGATACCCTAGATAGGGACAGTATATTACTGACTATAGAGCATTTAAAAGATGCATTTTTATATATGCGTGATGCGCAGAGGGATATTTGCCGACTGGCATCAAGAGTTAGCGCGCTGTCCATTTCTGCAAGAAGAGGGTTATGGACGCAGCAGTGGTCAGGTGATGCGGATTCCAAAAGGCACATGGAAGTATTGCCTTATAAGGGGGAGGAGTTATTTGGGGTAGGTCTATCAGACCTGGTAGCCACGGCAACTGCTGGAAAATCCACATTTTTACCCCAGGTAGCCTCTCAACATAAGAAGACGCCGTATTGTCAGGCGCAGTCCTTTCGGCCCCATAAGGGCAAGCGGGCAAAAGGCTCCTCATTTCTGCCCCGTGGCAGAGGGAGAGGAAAAAGGCTGCAGCACACAGCCAGTTCCCAGGAACAGAAGCCCTCTCCCGCCTCCGCAAAGTCCTCAGCATGACGCTGGGGCTTTGCAAGCGGACTCAGGCACGGTGGGGGCCCGTCTCAAGAAGTTCAGCGTGCAGTGGGCCCACTCGCAAGTGGACCCCTGGATCCTTCAGGTGGTATCTCAGGGGTACAAATTGGAATTCGAGACGTCTCCCCCTCGCCGTTTCCTAAAGTCTGCATTACCGACGTCTCCCTCAGACAGGGAGGCAGTATTGCAAGCCATTCACAAGCTGTATTCCCAGCAGGTGATAATCAAGGTACCCCTCCTGCAACAGGGAAAGGGGTATTATTCCACACTGTTTGTGGTACCGAAGCCGGACGGCTCGGTAAGACCAATTTTAAACCAAGGGTACCTCAGGTTTGTGGTACAGAATTGTCACTATCAGTTTCAGACGCTGCCGTTTGGCTTGTCCACGGCACCCCGGGTCTTTACCAAGGTAATGGCCGAAATGATGATACTCCTTCGAAGGAAGGGAGTTTTAGTTATCCCTTACTTGGACGATCTCCTGATAAGGGCAAGATCCAGGGAACAGTTGGAAGTCGGGGTAGCACTATCTCAGATAGTGTTGCGGCAGCACGGTTGGATTCTCAATATTCCAAAATTGCAGCTGATCCCGACGACACGCCTTCTATTCCTAGGGATGATCCTGGACACAGTCCAGAAAAAGGTTTTTCTCCCGGAGGAGAAAGCCAGGGAGTTATCCGAGCTAGTCAGAAATCTCCTAAAACCAGGCCAAGTCTCAGTGCATCAATGCACAAGGGTCCTGGGAAAAATGGTGGCTTCCTACGAAGCAATCCCATTCGGCAGATTCCACGCAAGAACCTTCCAGTGGGATCTGCTAGACAAATGGTCCGGGTCGCATCTTCAGATGCATCAGCGGATAATTTTGTCACCAAAGACAAGGGTGTCTCTCCTGTGGTGGTTGCAGAGTGCTCATCTTCTAGAGGGCCGCAGATTCGGCATTCAGGACTGGGTCCTGGTGACCACGGATGCCTGCCTGAGAGGCTGGGGAGCAGTCACACAGGGAAGAAATTTCCAGGGCTTGTGGTCAAGCCTGGAGACATCACTTCACATAAATGTCCTGGAGCTAAGGGCCATCTACAATGCTCTAAGCCTAGCAAGACCTCTGCTTCAAGGTCAGCCGGTGCTGATCCAGTCAGACAACATCACGGCAGTCGCCCACGTAAACAGACAGGGCGGCACAAGAAGCAGGAGGGCAATGGCAGAAGCTGCAAGGATTCTTCGCTGGGCGGAAAATCATGTGATAGCACTGTCAGCAGTGTTCATTCCGGGAGTGGACAACTGGGTAGCAGACTTCCTCAGCAGGCACGACCTCCACCCGGGAGAGTGGGGACTTCATCCAGAAGTCTTCCACATGATTGTGAACCGTTGGGAAAAACCAAAGGTGGACATGATGGCGTCCCGCCTCAACAAAAAACTAGACAGGTATTGCGCCAGGTCAAGGGACCCTCAGGCAATAGCTGTGGACGCTCTGGTAACACCATGGGTGTACCAGTCAGTGTATGTGTTCCCTCCTCTGCCTCTCATACCCAAGGTACTGAGAATTATAAGACGGAGAGGAGTAAGAACTATACTCGTGGCTCCGGATTGGCCAAGAAGGACTTGGTACCCGGAACTTCAAGAGATGCTCACAGAGGACCCGTGGCCTCTACCTCTAAGAAGGGACCTGCTCCAGCAGGGACCCTGTCTGTTCCAAGACTTACCGCGACTGCGTTTGACGGCATGGCGGTTGAACGCCGGATCCTGAAGGAAAAAGGCATTCCGGATGAAGTCATCCCTACCCTGATCAAAGCCAGGAAGGATGTAACCGCACAACATTATCACCGTATTTGGCGTAAATATGTTGCGTGGTGCGAGGCCAGGCAGGCCCCTACAGAGGAATTTCAACTGGGTCGTTTCCTGCATTTCCTGCAAACAGGACTGTCTATGGGCCTAAAATTAGGGTCCATTAAGGTTCAAATTTCGGCCCTGTCGATTTTCTTCCAGAAAGAACTGGCTTCAGTTCCTGAAGTTCAGACGTTTGTCAAGGGGGTACTGCATATACAGCCTCCTTTTGTGCCTCCAGTGGCACCTTGGGATCTCAATGTAGTTTTGGGGTTCCTAAAATCACATTGGTTTGAACCACTCACCACTGTGGACTTAAAATATCTCACATGGAAAGTGGTAATGCTGTTGGCCCTGGCTTCGGCCAGGCGTGTGTCAGAATTGGCGGCTTTATCCTATAAAAGCCCTTACCTAATTTTTCATACGGACAGGGCAGAATTGAGGACTCGTCCTCAATTTCTCCCTAAGGTTGTTTCAGCGTTTCACCTGAACCAGCCTATTGTGGTACCTGCGGCTACTAGGGACTTGGAGGACTCCAAGTTGCTGGATGTAGTCAGGGCCCTGAAAATATATGTTTCCAGGACGGCTGGAGTCAGAAAATCTGACTCGCTGTTTATCCTGTATGCACCCAACAAGCTGGGTGCTCCTGCTTCTAAGCAGACTATTGCTCGTTGGATTTGTAGTACAATTCAGCTTGCACATTCTGTGGCAGGCCTGCCACAGCCTAAATCTGTAAAAGCCCATTCCACAAGGAAGGTGGGCTCATCTTGGGCGGCTGCCCGAGGGGTCTCGGCTTTACAACTTTACCGAGCAGCTACTTGGTCAGGGGCAAACACGTTTGCTAAATTCTACAAATTTGATACCCTGGCTGAGGAGGAATTGGAGTTCTCTCATTCGGTGCTGCAGAGTCATCCGCACTCTCCCGCCCGTTTGGGAGCTTTGGTATAATCCCCATGGTCCTTACAGAGTTCCCAGCATCCACTAGGACGTCAGAGAAAATGAGAATTTACTTACCGATAATTCTATTTCTCGTAGTCCGTAGTGGATGCTGGGCGCCCATCCCAAGTGCGGATTGTCTGCAATACTTGTACATAGTTGCTGTTACAAAAATCGGGTTTTTGTTGTTGTGAGCCATCTTTTCAGAGGCTCCGCTGTTATCATGCTGTTAACTGGGTTCAGATCACAGGTTGTACGGTGTGATTGGTGTGGCTGGTATGAGTCTTACCCGGGATTCAAAATCCTTCCTTATTGTGTACGCTCGTCCGGGCACAGTATCCTAACTGAGGCTTGGAGGAGGGTCATAGGGGGAGGAGCCAGTGCACACCAGGTAGTCCTAAAGCTTTACTTTTGTGCCCAGTCTCCTGCGGAGCCGCTATTCCCCATGGTCCTTACGGAGTTCCCAGCATCCACTACGGACTACGAGAAATAGAATTATCGGTAAGTAAATTCTTATTATTTCTCATATGTCCTAGAGGATGCTGGGGATGCTTCAAGAACCATGGGGTATAGACGGGATCCGCAAGAGACATGGGCACTTTAAGACTTTAAAAGGGGTGTGAACTGGCTTCTCCCTCTATGCCCCTCCTCCAGACTCCAGTTAGATTATGTGCCCAGTGAGACTGGATGCACACTGAGGAACTCTCTAGAGTTTCTCAGAAAAAGACTTTATGTTAGGTTTTTTATTTTCAGGGAGACCTGCTGGCAACAGGCTCCCTGCCTCGTGGGACTGAGGGGAGAGAAGCAAACCTACTTCTGTGAGTTTCGAGGCTCTGCTTCTTAGGCTACGCCTAGAAGCTCGTTCCCGGAGCCGCGCCGTCACCCCCCTTGCAGAGCCAGAAGTCAGAAGACGGGTGAGTAGAAGAAGAACAGAAGACTTCAGTGACGGCTTTGAGGTACCGCGCTGCGCGCCATGCTCCCACACACACAGTGGCACTACATTGTGCAGGGCGCAGGGGGAGGGCGCCCTGAGCAGCATGAAACCTCACTAAATGGACTGGCAAACGAGGCTTACAGTGACTGCGCACTAAAACCAGACCCCCGCCAGTATAAAGATGTGAAAAATAGCGGGGCTGAAGCGCGCCATTAAGGGGGCGTGGCTTAGCCCTCACAGCTTTAATCAGTGCCATTTTCTCTTCACAGAGCTGCAGAGACGCTGGTCCTGGCCTCCTACACTGCTGTACAAGTAACAGGGTGCAAAACGGGGGGGGGGGGCGCACAGTAATTTGGTGCTGTCTTATTAGTTTAGAAAGCGCTAACAGGTCTGAGGCATTATTTTAATCATTTCAGTACCGGGATAGGCGCTGGGTTGTGAGCTGGCAAAACTCCCTCTGTGTTTCTCTAACAGGCTTTGCTGTGGGTCTGTCCCCTATAGCCCCAGTGTGGTTGTGTTGTCGGTATGCATGTGTCGACATGTCTGAGGCTGAGTGCTCTTCCCAGGAGGAGGCTGGAGTGGGGACAGAAAAGACTGTGGGAGTGACCATGCCGGCACCGCCGACGGCTGACTGGGTAAATGTTTTGAGTGTTTTGAATGCAAATGTGGCTCAATTGAATAAGAGATTAGATAAATCTGAGTCTCAGAACCAGGCATGGAGAAAATCCATGGAGGATGCATTATCACAAGTTCAGACTCCCTCAGGGTCACAGAAGCGTTAATTTACCCAGATAGCGGATACAGTTACCGACACAGACTCTGACTCCAGTGTCGACTATAGTGATGCCAGATTGAATCCTAAACTGACTAAGAGCATTCAGTACATGATTGTGGCGATAAAAGACAAATTACATATCACGGAAGACCCTGCTGTTCCTGAGACGAGGGTCTGTATGTATAAAGGAAGGAAACCTGAGGGATCGTTTCCTCCCTCTCATGAACTGAACACTCTTTTTTAAAAAGCTTGGGAAAATCCTGACAAGAAGTTACATGTTCCCAAGAGAATACCGGTGGCATATCCGTTCCCCTCTGGGGACAGGGAAAAGTGGGAGTCCACCCCCACTGTGGACAAAGCTCTATCACGTCTGTCCAAAAAGGTGGCGCTTCCGTCTCCTTACACGGCAGCCCTAAAGGATCTTGCGGATCGTAAGCAGGAAAATACACTGAAATCCATTTATGTCACTACAGGTACGCTGCTGAGGCCTGCCGTTGCATCGGCATGGGTGAGTAGCGCTATTGCAAAGTGGGCAGATAACTTGTCATCTGATATAGATTCCCTGGATAGAGATAGCATTCTAGGTTATTTCAGGGACGCTGCAGTCTACCTAAAGGAAGCTGCAAGGGAAATTGGCCTTTTGGGATAAAGGGCCAACGCCATGGCAGTCTCGGCTATGAGGGCATTGTGGATTCATCAATGGAATGCTGATGCTGACTTTAAGAAGGCTGTGGAGTATCTGCCATATAAAGGTGGTGTCTTGTTTGGTGATGGCCTCGCTGACCTGGTATCTACGGCTACCGCGGGTAAGTCATCGTTTCTACCTTATGTCCCTGCTCAACAAAAGAAAACGCCCCACTATCAGATGCAGTCCTTTCGGCCCAATAAATACAAAAAAGGACGAGGGTCTTCCTCCCTTGCTACTAGAGGAAGGGGAAAAAGGTCACAGGCTGTGGCAAGTTCCCAAGAGCAGAAGTCCTCCCCGGCTTCTACCAAATCCACTGCATGATGCTGGGGCTCCTCTGCGGGAGTCCGCACCGGGGGGGGGGGGGCACGTCTCCAACTCTTCAGGTCTGGGTTCGCTCGGCCCTGGATCCTTGGGTATTAGAAATAGTAGCCCAAGGGTACAAATTGGAGTTTCAAGACGTGCCCCCTCACCGGTTTTTCAGATCGGCCTTGCCAGCTTCTCTTCCGGAAAGGGAGGTAGTATGCGCTGCAATACTAAAGCTGTGTCAGAATCAAGTCATTGTCACGGTACCCCCGTCACAACAGGAAGAAAGCTTTTATTCGAGCCTGTTCATGGTCCCGAAGCCGGATGGCTCAGTCAGACCGATTCTGAACCTAAAATCCCTCAATTTCTATCTGAAAAAATTCAAATTCAAGATGGAATCTCTCCGAGCAGTGATCTCCAGTCTGGAGGAGGGGGATTTTATGATGTCGGTCGACATAAAGGATGCCTTCTTGCACGTCCCCATATATCCTCCACATCAGGCTTATCTGAGGTTTGCTGTTCAGGATTGTCATTACCAATTTTTCAGACGTTACCGTTTGGTCTGTCCACGGCTCCGAGGATTTTCACCAAGATTATTGTGGAAATTATGGTTCTCCTGCGCAAGCAGGGAATCACAATTATTCCGTACTTGGACGATCTCCTGATAAAGGCGAGATCCAAGGAGCAATTACTGAAAAATGTTACGCTCTCCCTGACAATTTTGCAACAACATGGTTGGTTCCTAAACTTGTCAAAATCACAGTTGGTTTCGACAAAGTGGCTGTCATTCTTGGGTATGATTCTGGATACAGAATTACAAAGAGTCTTTCTTCCAGTGGAAAAGGCTCTGGAAATACAGAACATGGTCAAACAGATTCTGAAACCGGCAAGAGTGTCGACTCTTCAATGCACTCGGTTGCTGGGGAAGATGGTGGCGGCCTACGAGGCCATTCAGTTTGGCATGGTATTTCAGTGGGACCTGTTGGATAAGTGGTCCGGGTCTCACCTGCACATGCACCGGAAAATAATCCTACCTTCCAGGACCAGAATTTCTCTCCTGTGGTGGCTGCACAGTTCTCACCTTCTGGAGGGACGCAGGTTCGGGATTCAGGATTGGATCTTGTTGACCACAGATGCAAGTCTCCGAGGCTGGGGAGCAGTCACACAGTGGGAAAATTTCCAGTTAAAATGGTCAAGCCAGGAAGCTTGTCTGCACATAAACATTCTGGAATAAGGGCCATTTACAACGGCCTTCTGCAAGCGGAACATCTTCTTCGCGGTCTGCCCGTCTTGATTCAGTCAGACAACATAATAGCAGTGGCGTACATAAACAGCCAGGGTGGAACAAAGAGCAGAGCGGCAATGGCGGAGGCCACAAAAGTTCTTCGCTGGGCGGAAAAACATGCAAGCGCTCTGTCAGCAGTCTTCATTCCAGGTGTGGACAACTGGGAAGCAGACTTCCTCAGCAGACATGATCTCCATCCAGAGGAGTGGGGTCTTCATCAAGAGGTCTTCATCAAGAGGTCTTTGCAGAAGTGACAGGTCGTTGGGGAATTCCTCAAATAGACATGATGGCGTCTCGCCTCAACAAGAAACTTCAGAGATATTGTTCCAGGTCGAGGAACCCTAAAGCAATAGCGGTGGACGCCCTAGTGAGACCATGGGTGTTTCAGTCGGTCTATGTTTTCCCTCCACTTCCACTCATTCCAAAGGAAATAAAGATCATAAGAAGAACAAGGGTTCAGGCGATACTCATTGTTCCAGACTGGCCAAGGAGGGCCTGGTATCCGGATCTTCAAGAATTGCTCATAGAAGATCCCTGGCCTCTTCCTCTACGAGAGGACCTGATACAGCAAGGACTGTGCGTGTATCAAGACTTACCGCGGCTGCGTTTGACGGCATGGCGGTTGAACGCCAAATCCTAGCCTGAAAGGGTATTCCCAGTGAAGTCATTTCCACCCTTCTTCAGGCTAGAAAAGAAGTAACAGCGAAGCATTACCACCGTATTTGGAGAAAATATGTGTCTTGGTGTGAATCCAAGAAGGCTCCTACGGAATAATTTCAGCTGGGGCGTTTTCTCCACTTTTTGCAAGCAGGTGTGCATGCGGGCCTAAAGTTAGGCTCCATTAAAGTACAAATTTCGGCCTTATCAATTTTTTTTCAGAAAGAATTGGCCTCCCTTCCAGAAGTTCAGACCTTCGTGAAAGGCTTGCTCCACATCCAACCTCCCTTTGTGCCCCCAGTAGCACCATGGGATCTTAATGTGGTGTTGCAGTTCCTGCAATCTCATTGGTTTGAACCTTTACGTAAGGTTGAGTTGAAATTCCTTACTTGGAAAGTAGTCATGCTGTTGGCCTTGGCATCCGCAAGGCGGGTGTCTGAATTAGCGGCTTTGTCTCATAAAAGTACCTATTTAATCTTCCATGCAGATACAGCGGAGTTGAGAACTTGTCAGCAATTTCTGCCAAAGGTGGTTTCATCGTTTCACGTAAACCAGCCTATTGTGGTGCCAGTGGCTACTGAAGCCTTGGCGGAATCGAAGTCTCTTGATGTGGTCAGAGCTTTGAAAATTTACAGATGTATCCTCATACACTGTTGCTCATAGCGCGCTATTTAGGGTCCTGAATCATGAGTTGTAATAACGTTATGGCATGCGTTGTGTCCCACGCCATGTAATACACAGTTTCACCGCTAGGTGGCGAATGCTCCATGTTAAGCACGGTGCCGCGCGTTCACAAAGAGTAGAACACATCACAACACATCATATATTTACCTGGAGTGCCTACTGATATTGTGGTCAGCAGTGGCATAACGGTTACAGTGTCTGCCTGCAATGCATGCATCCCGTGTTTGAATCCTGGTAAGGCCAGAAATTTTTTGGGGGGGATTTATATATACAAAGTCTAAATTTTTGAGACTTTGTGATAGTGTAGGACCTGCATGAAGGTGGGGTACCTTGGCGAGCGGTATGCAGGCTTCCGTGCATTGGCCAATTCACTAACTAAACCCTCATCATGTATTTATTGATGTTGTGCGGATAAGTGAGCTTGCTATGGTGAGTGCTGAACTTTCTGTTTGTATATATATATATATATATATATATATAAATAAATTTTTTTTTTTTTTTAATGAAATAAACTTATTTGGTCTGTTTATTCTTTCCTGCTGAGCTCGTTGTAACAAAGCACTAACCCTAACCACGGTGTACCTGTTCACTATCAATATTGTCGTTACATTGGGGAAAATATCTTTTATTGGTGAACAGGCTCGGACTGGCCCACCGGGGAACAGGGCAAACCACCGGTAGGCCCCACTGCCTGGGGGGCCCTCCTCCTCTAGGGATCAGGTTCTAAACTGTGCACTTGAATTATATATTATACATATGTTACCTTATACCGCACAGGATTATGATGTATTCTCTACAGTACATTGCTGTCATTAATCTGGCACATTATCATGCATGCACTAGCATTAATTACTATATAAATTATCAAGGAGTCCAGACCAGGTACTCTATATTGGTTAGCCAAACCTCTGTGGTGGCTGGCCACACCCCCTTTGGAGGCTGGCCACACCTCTAATCATGGGCCCCTACCACTGCATTCCCCCGGTGGGCCCTTCGTGCTCCAGTCCGACACTGTTGGTGAAGCATAAACAGCATGTACATTTCGGACATCATTTCCGGTTCATTTGCTTCACATAGCCTTAAATATGTAATGCACACTGCCACTGTATCTCTATGTCATTAATGTGACATCTTGGAAGGCTCCATTATGGTTTGTACACAGACACCGGATAAAATCCGTTAATAGTACAACACATCATATATTTACCTGGAGTGCCTACTCATAGCATGGTCAGTGGTGGCATAATGGTCACAGTGTCTGCCTGCAATGCGTGCATCTTGTGTTTGAATCCTGGCGAGACCAGATTTTATTTTATTTTTTGGTGGATTTATTTATATATTTTTTTTAATGAAATAAACTTATTTGGTCTGTTTATTCTTTCCCGCTGGGCTCCATTATGTTTTGTACACAGACACCGGACAAAATCCATTAATAGTACAACACATCACATCACATCATATATTTACCTGGAGTGCCACTCATATAGCATGGTCAGCGGTGGCGTAATTGTTACAGTGTCTGCCTGCAATGCGTGCATCCCATGTTCAAATCCTGGTGAGACCAGAATTTTTTTTGTGTGGATTTATTTATATATTTTTTTTAATGAAATAAACTTATTTGGTCTGTTTATTCTTTCCTGCTGAGCTCGTTGTAACAAAGCTCTAACCCCAACCACGGTGCACCCGTTCACTATCAATATTGTTGTTACATTGGGGAAAATATCTTTTATTGGTGAAGCATAAACAGCATGTACATTTCGGACATCATTTCCGGTTCATTTGCTTCAAATGGCCCTAAATATGTAATGCACAATGCCACTGGATCTCTATGTCATTAATGTGACATCTTGGAAGGCTCCATTATGGTTTGTACACAGACACCAGACAAAATCCGTTAATAGTACAACACATCACAACACATAATATATTTACCTGGAGTGCCCACTCAGAGCATGGACAGTAGTGGCATAATGGTTACAGTGTCTGCCTACAATGCGTGCATCTTGTGTTTGAATCCTGGCGAGACTGGAATTTTTTTTTTTGTGGATTTATTTATATATATTTTTTTTATGAAATAAACTTATTTGGTCTGTTTATTCTTTCCCGCTGGGCTCCATTATGTTTTGTACACAGACTCCGGATAAAATCTGTTATGGGTACAACACATTGCGGGCAGCGGGGAAGCGAATTCAGTGTGCATGCATTGTGGATGGTGACTGTATTTCTCATCCTGCGGAGCTCACTGTCAAAATGGTGCACAGGGCAAGAATGTTTTCCAAGCAGGAGCTCTTCATCCTGGTGCACCATCTTGACAGGCCTCTGACCGATGATAGGGAGAGATCCCAGGCATATGCCAGGTCCAGAGAAGAGATCTGGTCTACAGTGCACAGGGAGAGGAGTATAACATCTATGGAGAGGTGATGGTGCGACCTGGTTAGACGGGAACCGCAGAGGCTGCAAAGACTGAGGGCCAAGGTCAATAGAGGTACAGTACAGTATTTTATTTCTATCATTCCATTTTTACAGTACAGTATGGGTTCTGGTATGAATGGTCGACCATGTTAAGGTCGACAATCATTAGGACGACCACTATTGGTCAACAGTGACATGGTCGACATGGACACATGGTCGACACATGAAAATGGTCGACACATGAAAAGGTCAACATGGATTTTTGGACTGTTTTTGGTGTCGTTTTCTTCTTAAAGTGACGGGGAACCCGAATTAGTGTACCGCGTTCCCTTGCATGGCTCGCTTCGCTCGCCATGCTGCGGGCAAGGTGCCTCGCTCCGCTACCGCTGCACTTAGCACATGTTAATATTCCCAATCGTAGTCCACATGGATGGTAAAGGATGAAAAATTTCAAAATCTATTTTTTAAAAAAAAAAGCCATATCGACCTTTTCATATGTCGACCTGTCATGCGTTGACCATTTTTATGTGTCGACCATGAGTCCATGTTGACCATGTCACGGTCGACCTAATGACTGTTGACCTTAACATGGTCGACCATCCTAACGGATACCTACAGTATGTACTACAGTAGTGTTCACTCTAGGATTTTTTTAGGGCAGGGTGCTGATCATGGGGAGGGCACTTACAAGCACCAGAAACCTCTGAGTTGTAGCACAGGTATAGGATAAATACCGCAGCACTTTCCCAATGAAGGTTCCGGATTCCTGGAGCAGGATTGATTTCTAGGAATAAAACATAATGGAAAAGGCTAAGATACGTGGGAAAAACCAAAAGAGTCTTGAAGATTAGAATTTTAGAGCATACCCGGAACATAAAAAAAACGGGTTCTAAATCATAGTGTCCCCCAACACTTTACAGAATGCCACAATGCTGACCCTAGTTTATTGAAGTTTATGGGGATTGAACATGTTGCTCAAAATAAGGACGGAGGAAACAGAGAGGAACAACTGCTGAGACGAGAAACTTTCTGTATCCTGTCTCTAGACACTCTGATTCCTAATGGGTTAAATGAAACATATGAGATCACCCCGTTCATCAGACAGAGATAAGCGTGGTAGGGTTAAATAATTGGATAGTTACTTTCTCCCTGCTTCTAGTACACCAATATGAGAATATAGGGGTAGAGAGAAAAATATGAAGAAAATTCCTATCTCTGTACTGCAGAATTATCAAGACATGATTTGGTAGTCACTGATAAATTCCTCTGTTCATTCTGCTGTTTTTTCTGTTTCCATCATTTTACTTTTTATTATTACTAGTACAGGTTGAGTATCCCATATCCAAATATTCCGAAATACGGAATATTCCGAAATACGGACTTTTTTGAGTGAGAGTGAAATAGTGAAACCTTTGTTTTTTGATGGCTCAATGTACACAAACTTTGTTTAATACACAAAGTTATTAAAAAATATTGTATTAAAAATAAGATTTTACTTACCGATAAATCTATTTCTCGGAGTCCGTAGTGGATGCTGGGGTTCCTGAAAGGACCATGGGGAATAGCGGCTCCGCAGGAGACAGGGCACAAAAAGTAAAGCTTTTTCCGATCAGGTGGTGTGCACTGGCTCCTCCCCCTATGACCCTCCTCCAGACTCCAGTTAGGTACTGTGCCCGGACGAGCGTACACAATAAGGGAGGATTTTGAATCCCGGGTAAGACTCATACCAGCCACACCAATCACACCGTACAACTTGTGATCTAAACCCAGTTAACAGTATGATAACAGCGGAGCCTCTGAAAGATGGCTTCCTTCAACAATAACCCGAATTAGTTAACAATAACTATGTACAATTTATGCAGATAATCCGCACTTGGGATGGGCGCCCAGCATCCACTACGGACTCCGAGAAATAGATTTATCGGTAAGTAAAATCTTATTTTCTCTATCGTCCTAGTGGATGCTGGGGTTCCTGAAAGGACCATGGGGATTATACCAAAGCTCCCAAACGGGCGGGAGAGTGCGGATGACTCTGCAGCACCGAATGAGAGAACTCCAGGTCCTCCTTAGCCAGAGTATCAAATTTGTAAAATTTTACAAACGTGTTCTCCCCTGACCACGTAGCTGCTCGGCAAAGTTGTAATGCCGAGACCCCTCGGGCAGCCGCCCAAGATGAGCCCACCTTCCTTGTGGAGTGGGCCTTTACAGATTTAGGCTGTGGCAGGCCTGCCACAGAATGTGCAAGTTGGATTGTGCTACAGATCCAACGAGTAATCGTCTGCTTAGACGCCGGAGCACCCATCTTGTTGGGTGCATACAATATAAACAACGAGTCAGATTTTCTGACTCCAGCTGTCCTTGTAATATATATTTGTAATGCTCTGACAACGTCCAGTAACTTGGAGTCCTCCAAGTCACTTGTAGCCGCAGGCACTACAATAGGCTGGTTCAGATGAAATGCTGACACCACCTTAGGGAGAAAATGCGGACGAGTCCGCAGTTCTGCCCTGTCCGAATGGAAAATCAGATATGGGCTTTTGTAAGATAAAGCTGCCAATTCTGACACTCTCCTGGCAGAAGCCAGGGCTAGAAGCATGGTCACTTTCCATGTGAGATATTTCAAATCCACCTTTTTTAGTGGTTCAAACCAATGAGATTTTAGGAAATCCAAAACCACATTGAGATCCCACGGTGCCACTGGAGGCACCACAGGAGGCTGTATATGCAGCACTCCCTTAACAAAGGTCTGGACTTCAGGGACTGAAGCCAATTCTTTTTGAAAGAAAATCGACAGGGCCGAAATATGAACCTTAATAGATCCCAATTTGAGACCCATTGACAATCCTGATTGCAGGAAATGTAGGAATCGACCCAGTTGAAATTCCTCCGTCGGAGCACTCCGATCTTCGCACCACGCAACATATTTTCGCCAAATTCGGTGATAATGTTGCACGGTTACTTCCTTCCTTGCTTTAATCAAAGTAGGAATGACTTCTTCCGGCATGCCTTTTTCCTTTAGGATCCGGCGTTCAACCGCCATGCCGTCAAACGCAGCCGCGGTAAGTCTTGAAACAGACAGGGACCCTGCTGAAGCAAGTCCCTCCTTAGAGGTAGAGGCCACGGATCTTCCGTGATCATCTCTTGAAGTTCCGGGTACCAAGTCCTTCTTGGCCAATCCGGAACCACTAGTATCGTTCTTACGCCTCTTTGCCGTATAATTCTCAATACTTTTGGTATGAGAGGCAGAGGAGGAAAGACATACACCGACTGGTACACCCAAGGCGTTACCAGCGCGTCCACAGCTATTGCCTGCGGATCTCTTGACCTGGCGCAATACCTGTCCAGTTTTTTGTTGAGGCGAGACGCCATCATGTCCACCATTGGTCTTTCCCAACGGGTTACCAGCATGTGGAAGACTTCTGGATGAAGTCCCCACTCTCCCGGGTGAAGATCGTGTCTGCTGAGGAAGTCTGCTTCCCAGTTGTCCACTCCCGGGATGAACACTGCTGACAGTGCTATCACATGATTCTCTGCCCAGCGAAGAATCCTTGCAGCTTCTGCCATTGCACTCCTGCTTCTTGTGCCGCCCTGTCTGTTCACATGGGCGACTGCCGTGATGTTGTCCGACTGGATCAACACCGGTTTTCCCTGAAGCAGAGGTTCTGCCTGGCTTAGAGCATTGTATATTGCTCTTAGTTCCAGAATGTTTATGTGAAGAGACGTTTCCAGGCTCGTCCATACTCCCTGGAAGTTTCTTCCTTGTGTGACTGCTCCCCAGCCTCTCAGGCTGGCGTCCGTGGTCACCAGGATCCAATCCTGTATGCCGAATCTGCGGCCCTCCAATAGATGAGCACTCTGCAACCACCACAGAAGAGACACCCTTGTCCTTGGAGACAGGGTTATCCGCAGGTGCATCTGAAGATGCGACCCTGACCATTTGTTCAACAGATCCCTTTGGAAAATTCTTGCGTGGAATCTGCCGAATGGAATTGCTTCGTAAGAAGCCACCATTTTTCCCAGGACTCTTGTGCATTGATGTACAGACACCTTTCCTGGTTTTAGGAGGTTCCTGACAAGCTCGGATAACTCCTTGGCTTTTTCCTCCGGGAGAAAAACCTTTTTCTGAACCGTGTCCAGAATCATCCCTAGGAACAGCAGACGAGTTGTCGGCATTAACTGGGATTTTGGAATATTCAGAATCCACCCGTGCTGTTTTAGCACTTCTTGAGACAGTGCTAATCCCATCTCTAGCCGTTCTCTGGACCTCGCCCTTATTAGGAGATCGTCCAAGTATGGGATAATTAATACGCCTTTTCTTCGAAGAAGAATCATCATCTCGGCCATTACCTTTGTAAAGATCCGAGGTGCCGTGGACAATCCGAACGGCAGCGTCTGAAACTGATAGTGACAGTTTTGTACAACGAACCTGAGGTACCCCTGGTGTGAGGGGTAAATTGGAACGTGGAGATACGCATCCTTGATGTCCAAGGATACCATAAAGTCCCCCTCTTCCAGGTTCGCTATCACTGCTCTGAGTGACTCCATTTTGAACTTGAACTTCTTTATGTACAGGTTCAAGGACTTCAGATTTAGAATAGGCCTTACCGAGCCATCCGGCTTCGGTACCACAAAAAGAGTGGAATAATACCCCTTCCCTTGTTGCAGAAGAGGTACCTTGACTATCACCTGCTGAGAGTACAGCTTGTGAATGGCTTCCAAAACCGTCTCCCTTTCGGAGGGGGACGTTGGTAAAGCAGACTTCAGGAAACGGCGAGGTGGATCTGTCTCTAATTCCAACCTGTATCCCTGAGATATTATCTGCAGGATCCAGGGATCTACTTGCGAGTGAGCCCACTGCGCGCTGTAATTTTTGAGACGACCCCCCACCGTCCCCGAGTCCGCTTGAGAAGCCCCAGCGTCATGCTGAGGCTTTTGTAGAAGCCGGGGAGGGCTTCTGATCCTGGGAAGGAGCTGCGTGTTGCTGTCTCTTCCCTCGACCTTTGCCTCGTGGCAGATATGAATAGCCCTTTGCTCTCTTATTTTTAAAGGAACGAAAGGGCTGCGGTTGAAAAGTCGGTGCCTTTTTCTGTTGGGGAGTGACTTGAGGTAGAAAGGTGGATTTCCCGGCTGTAGCCGTGGCCACCAAATCTGATAGACCGACTCCAAATAACTCCTCCCCTTTATACGGCAAAACTTCCATATGCCGTTTTGAATCCGCATCGCCTGTCCACTGTCGCGTCCATAAAGCTCTTCTGGCCGAAATGGACATAGCACTTACCCGTGATGCCAGTGTGCATATATCCCTCTGTGCATCACGCATATAAAGAAATGCATCCTTTATTTGTTCTAACGACAGTAAAATATTGTCCCTGTCCAGGGTATCAATATTTTCAATCAGGGATTCTGACCAAACTACCCCCGCACTGCCCATCCAGGCAGTCGCTACAGCTGGTCGTAGTATAACACCTGCATGAGTGTATATACTTTTTTGGATATTTTCCATCCTCCTATCTGATGGATCTTTAAGTGCGGCCGTCTCAGGAGAGGGTAACGCCACTTGTTTAGATAAGCGTGTTAGCGCCTTGTCCACCCTAGGAGGTGTTTCCCAGCGCTCCCTAACCTCTGGCGGGAAAGGGTATAATGTCAATAATTTCTTTGAAATTATCAGCTTTTTATCAGGGGCAACCCACGCTTCATTACACACGTCATTTAGTTCTTCTGATTCAGGAAAAACTATAGGTAGTTTTTTCATACCCCACATAATACCCTGTTTAGTGGTACCTGTAGTATCAGCTAAATGTAACGCCTCCTTCATTGCCAAAATCATATAACGTGTGGCCCTACTGGAAAATACGGTTGATTCGTCACCGTCACCACTGGAGTCATCGCCTGTGTCTGGGTCTGTGTCGACCGACTGAGGCAAAGGGCGTTTCACAGCCCCTGACGGTGTTTGAGTCGCCTGGACAGGCACTAATTGATTGTCCGGCCGTCTCATGTCGTCAAACGACTGCTTTAGCGTGTTGACACTATCCCGTAGTTCCATAAATAAAGGCATCCATTCTGGTGTCGACTCCCTAGGGGGTGACATCCTCATATTTGGCAATTGCTCCGCCTCCACACCAATATCGTCCTCATACATGTCGACACACACGTACCGACACACAGCAGACACACAGGGAATGCTCCTAACGAAGACAGGACCCACTAGCCCTTTGGGGAGACAGAGGGAGAGTTTGCCAGCACACACCAAAAGCGCTATATATATATCAGGGATAGCCTTATAATAAGTGCTCCCTTATAGCTGCTTTGTTATATCAAAATATCGCCATAAATGTGCCCCCCCCTCTCTGTTTTACCCTGTTTCTGTAGTGCAGTGCAGGGGAGAGACTTGGGAGCCGTCCTGACCAGCGGAGCTGTGAGAGGAAATGGCGCCGTGTGCTGAGGAGATAGGCCCCGCCCCTTTTCCGGCGGGCTCGTCTCCCGCTATTTAGAAAAATTAGGCAGGGGTTAAATATCTCCATATAGCCTCTAGGGCTATATGTGAGGTATTTTTAGCCTTTATAGGTACTCATTTGCCTCCCAGGGCGCCCCCCTCCCAGCGCCCTGCACCCTCAGTGACTGCCGTGTGAAGTGTGCTGAGAGGAAAATGGCGCACAGCTGCAGTGCTGTGCGCTACCTTTAGAAGACTGCAGGAGTCTTCAGCCGCCGATTCTGGACCTCTTCTGATTTCAGCATCTGCAAGGGGGCCGGCGGCGTGGCTCCGGTGACCATCCAGGCTGTACCTGTGATCGTCCCTCTGGAGCTTGATGTCCAGTAGCCAAGAAACCAATCCATCCTGCACGCAGGTGAGTTGACTCCTTCTCCCCTCAGTCCCTCGCTGCAGTGATCCTGTTGCCAGCAGGAATCACTGTAAAATAAAAAACCTAGCTAAACTTTCTCTAAGCAGCTCTTTAGGAGAGCCACCTAGATTGCACCCTTCTCGGCCGGGCACAAAAATCTAACTGGAGTCTGGAGGAGGGTCATAGGGGGAGGAGCCAGTGCACACCACCTGATCGGAAAAAGCTTTACTTTTTGTGCCCTGTCTCCTGCGGAGCCGCTATTCCCCATGGTCCTTTCAGGAACCCCAGCATCCACTAGGACGATAGAGAAAGACCTTTAGGCTGTGTGTATAAGGTGTATATGAAACATAAATGAATTGTGTGAATGTAGACACACTTTGTTTAATGCACAAAGTTATAAAAAATATTGTCTAAAATGACCTTCAGGCTGTGTGTATAAGGTGCATATAAAACATAAATGCATTCTGTGCTTAGATTTAGGTCCCATCACCATGATATCTCATTATGTTGTGCAATTATTCCAAAATACGGAAAAATCCGATATCCAAA
Source organism: Pseudophryne corroboree (assembly GCF_028390025.1). Classification (NCBI taxonomy): domain Eukaryota; kingdom Metazoa; phylum Chordata; class Amphibia; order Anura; family Myobatrachidae; genus Pseudophryne; species Pseudophryne corroboree. Next base: position 709,340,571 of record NC_086445.1, read on the forward strand.
ATACCTCTGGTCCCAAGCATTTTGGATAAGGGATACTCAACCTGTACCTTTATGTCTAATCTAGCTACCTGATATTTTCTCTATTCCCCCTGATTGTGACAGCTGCTATTCGGGACATATAGTTTATATTACTGACACCCTTGAGGCCAGAATGATAAAGATCAGTCTTTCTGTGTCTGCTAGCAGTTTTGAACAATATTAGCAATACTGTTACAAATATGTGCAGTAGGTAATAAAATAGCTGGAAACGATCTTAAGTGATAAAACGAATAATGGTTACTGTTGCTTTAAGCAACATGTAACAAGGGATCTAGCTGTGATTAACTGAGAGAAATGCTTAAGAGAAAGTTCTCCTGTCAGTTGTGTAGAGTTTAGTGTTCTGAAGTATCTTCTGGTACCTTCTCTCTGTGTGCACTCCTTGAATCTAACTATTGTGATCTCCCTCCTATAAGTAAAGATTCTTTATAGATATATTTTATATTGCATTATATGTATGTGTTTTGTGTACATGTCATGAAATGTTCATTAGTATTTGCTATTCATTGCCTGTGATTTATGTATGGTCTTTTAAGCTAAAAGTTGCTGCTATTAGGCTAAAAAGTGTAAAAAAATGTTCTGTTGTTATGTTTTTAGAAAAAAAGTGCTTTATTGGCATGTCTTAAAGTCTTGATCACTTTTACGTGGAGCCATAATAGTGCTCAGCTGTGCTTGCCACTAATTGAGCAGTGTGGGCTGATGCGCACACACAGCCCAGGGACATAAAACATGAGCACATCGTCAGACAGGCCAGCCTCCTGACGAAGTGTGATACGAAACGCGTTGGGGTGTGGCCTGTCTGATGCACTGTCCACCTGTGCAGCTGCTCCCACTGTCTGATCCAGAGAGGTTTCCCGACGAGTCACGGCTATACCATAGCCGGCGGCGCGGTGTGTGGTCCCGGGTGGCGGCCAGCGGGTATGCAGTTTGTGCCAGTGGATTTTCTTTGAACCGTGTGGTAACCAGCCCACAGCGTGTGGTATATGGTACGAGTCCTATACAATTTGTCCGTGGACCTGTTACTGTTTTTAAATTGAATAAACAGTCAGCACTATGAGCGCTTTTTCCATTATGTTTTATTCCTAGAAATCAATCCTGCTCCAGGAGTCCAGAGCCTTCATTGGGAAAGTGCTGCGGTATTTATCCTATACCTGTGCTACAACTCAGAGGTTTCTGGTGCTTGTAATTTTCTCTACTGTTGAGAGAAAAAGGACTGCCAGCACCTGCACACCTTCTAATCGAACTGATATATATATATATATATATATATATATATATATATATAACATGTATATTCCTGCACTCGCATCAAAAGAACTAGCAACGGTGGGGTGCTCCTAGTGCGATTCTCCAAGGTTTGGTAGGCCCACAATATTCAGACAAGAGTCCAGAGGTTTGGAGGTGCACTCATCCAATCAAAAATTATCAGCAACTTTTCTTTATTCACAATGACTTTATTGGTAGAAATTCGGCTTATTCTGTCGACGTTTCGATCCTCAGTTTTAGGATCTTTATCAAGACAAGCTTCCAGTTAAAGATAATGCTTAAAAAGCGTCATATATTGATTTATACAAAACAACAAACAACAAATAAATAAAATCCACAATACATTACACAGACTTAAAACAAAAAAACATAAAAGCATATATATGTGTAAACCACCACGTCCCTCCAACTTCTTACGCACCAGGTGTGATACCAGTACAAGACACCCTTACTTTCTCTGGGTGAATACCGTCACCACACATGTGGGTCACCAAATGCTCATATGAGGTGTTTAAAGCTCTGCAATAAATCAACACACTTACTCGACCAAATCAATATATCAGGTTCAGACAGTACCACGGCTGCATGGCTAATGAGGCCACATTCAAAGGTAAATTCTGAAATAATAAATCAATATATGTGTCTATACGGACACGAGCAGAATGAAATCTAACAGCAACCAAAACACCCGTGTGTTAGTACAAATTAAAGTACTTACATGTGTGGTATAAAACTCACACTCAAGGGAACAGCTTAGACAACTCGGTTAATCACTGCAAAAAATATATGATATATATAATACATTATATAAAAGGCCCAGGCCTCACTTCGCAAAGGATTCCAAGTAGAACTACCTCATATTCCAATGTGTGGTATAGTACTCACCCACGGTGGTCTGGTCCTAACAGCCTAAGCAGCCACACAGTTGACACACTAGTGGGTAACCTTAAATACCCCTTCACCTTATTGTTTTAAATATTGTTAGTGTAATTGGTTCACAGTGAGCTATTTAAACAGTATATATTTTACTATAAACAAATTAAAAAGGCTAGAAAAATAAAAATATAAATTCTTTTTAAAATATATTCTGTTTACACATATATATGCTTTTATGTTTTCTTGTTTTGAGTCTGTGTAATGTATTGTGGATTTTATTTATTTGTTGTTTTGTTGAAATCAATACATGACTCTTTTTAAGCATTATCTTTAACTGGAAGCTTGTCTTGATAATGATCCTAAAACTGAGGATCGAAACGTCGACAGAATAAGCCGAATTTCTACCAATAAAGTCATTGTGAATAAAGAAAAGTTGCTGATAATTTTTGATTGGATGAGTGCACCTCCAAACCTCTGGACTCTTGTCTATATATATATATATATATATATATATATATATTCATTATTATTATTTATTTATTAACAGTTTCTTATATAGCGCAGCAAATTCCGTTGCGCTTTACAATTTGAAATAACAATAACAAACTGGGTGATAACAGTCATAGAGGTAGGAAGGCCCTGCTCGCAAGCTTACAATCTATAGGGAAATAGGCATATGTACACAAGGAAAGGTGCTATCTATTGCATAGAATGAACAGACATGTGAGGATATGTGTGGACTGTACAGAGTGGATGTAATTTGATAGGAAGGTTTATGAAAGTTATGTGGGCGGTTCAGGAATTTGATACGCTTGCCTAAAGAGGTGAGTTTTGAGGGAACGCTTGAAGGTTTGGAGACTAGAGGAGAGTCTTATTGTGCGTGGTAGGGCATTCCACAGAGTTGGTGCAGCCCGATGAAAGTCCTGCGGTCGTGAGTGGGAGCGAGTAATGAGTGTGGATGAGAGACGCAGGTCTTGTGAAGAGCGAAGAGGTCGGGTTGGGAGATATTTTGTGATAAGCGAAGTGATGTACGTTGGTGTAGTTTGGTTAATGGCCTTGTGTGTGAGTAAAAGTATTTTATATTGAATGCGGTAGAGTACAGGTAACTATATATATATAGTGCTACACAGTCTGTACATCTCAGTGTATTTTTCTGTGCATTTCAGTCACTCCATACCGATTCATTTCTCTGTTAGCACATAAATTGTTTGGCTATATTGTACTGTGTGGCCCGCGGTTACATTCCTCATAATGTCTGCCACACAGAGTGGGAATTCCGCGGACACTCCTGCATCAGGCAGTGCTGCTCCCACGGATTTGCCAGGGGGGGGACGACCTGCTGCTGGGGATGTGGGTATTGGGTCCCTTACCTCTCCCACTCCACCTGTGGCCCTCGTGGCCAACCAAGAGCCACTCTGGGCTACCTTCTCTTGTATGTTAAATACTTTGATAACACGTCTTACGCCCCCCTTTGGGACTACCTGTGCCATTGCAGCCGCAAATTGTCCCTGTAGCTAATCCGCCTTGGTCGGACACACTATCTAACCAGATACAGATTTTGAATAAATCCTTGGTTAAACAGAAGTCTACACCTCAGCCCTCAGGGGCTAAGGGGCCCTCTAAGCGTGTGGTTTCCTCCTCTCAATCCACTCATGTTTCAGATACTTCTTCTGATGAATATGGGGCCTATACTGGTCCAACTGATTCTGACTCAGTGGCCTCTGATGGGGAGTATGTACCTCAGGTTGATGTCCCTGAATTAGTGGAAGCTATCAAAATGGTTCTCCAGATTGATGATGAAGCTAATCCCACTACTGCATCAAAAAAGTCTGATAAATTCAAGCGTCAGAAAAGTGGCAAAAGTAGTTTTTCCTCACTCTGACCTTTTAAGTGACATACGTCAAGAGGCTTGGGTCTCCCCAGGATAGAAGTTTGCACTATCCAAGAAGATGTTGACTCGTTTTCCTATCCCTGCGGAGTTGACTAACAAGTGGGAAACTCCACCGCCGGTCGACTCTCATGTCGCCCGGATTGTGATTTCCTCTTCTCTGCCTGTCACCACTGTGACCTCCCTGAAGGAACCGACAGTTAAGCGTGTGGAGGGATGCCTGAAGTGTATTTATTCCCTAACTGGGGCAATTCACAGACCCACTATTGCGGCCTCCTGGGCTGCAAAAGCTGTTGATGCGTGGGTCCAGGTATTGGAGGAGCTACCTCAGGATATTTTTGACATTGCCAAACAGTGTCTGTCTCATATTACCACCGCCTCCCATTATATTGAAGAGGTGTCCTCTGAGGCAGGTATTCCTAATATTTCATCTTGACCGGACAGTTCTCTGTACTCGCGCTGGTTATCTGCCTAAGGTGGTGTCATCGTTACACCTTAACCAAGAGATTGTGGTTCCGGCCTTTATCTCTCCTAGTTTGTCTTCCAAAGAAAAGTCTTTGGATGTAGTACGGGCTCTTTGTATATATGTGGAGAGGACTGCCTCTGTTCAGAGGCCTGATTCCCTCTTCGTATTGTTTGGTTTTCACAAACGTGGCTAGCCTGCAAACAAGCAAACCTTGGCCAGATGGATTAGAATGGTGATTGCACAAGCTTGTGCACAGGTTGGTCTCCCAGCTCCTGCTGCTATCAAGGTCCATTCTACTCGGTCTGTTGGACCTTCTTGGGTGGCCCGCCGTGGCGCATCCGCAGAACAATTGTGTAAGGCAGCTACGTGGTCTTCAGTGAACACGTTCAACAGGTTCTATGCCTTTGATACTTCCACCTCCCAGGATGCCTCCTTTGGTCGCCGGGTTCTTGTGCCCGCTACAGTATGTTCCCTCCCATGAGGAACTGCTTTAGGACATCCCCGATGTTTTTCCCTGTGGAATACCAGTGTACCCCGCTGCAGAAAAGGATATTTATGGTAGACTTACCATTGTTAAATCTCTTTCTGCGAGGTACACAGGATTCCACAGGGCGCCCGCCCTGACGCACTTAGCATCTTTGGGTTTGTATGGCATTAGCCGCTGGTCCATTCTCCTGTTGTGAGAACGTGGTTCTATGTGACTAACATCTACCTTCTCTTTACCTGCTACTGCATTGGACTGGTTAACAAATCTGACCTCCTGTGCACGGAGGAGGGGTTATATAGAGGAGGCGGTGTAATGCATCCTGGGAACAGTCAAAGTTTTTAGCCTGTTGGTGCCTCGGATCAAGTTCCAACTCTGCACCCCAATGTTATTTCCTGTGGAATCCAGTGTACCTCGCAGAAAGAGATTCAACAATGGTAAGTCTACCAGAAATCTCCTTATTTGCAAAATAATGTACAATTTTTACAGGCTTCTGTTTATATGGAAAAAGCAAACTTTTACAGTAAACCCTACCCACCCTCTCTACTCTAATCTCAATTAGTATAACAGCAACAGCCAAATGTAACCAATTGCTGGAATGCAGAAAAATGCAATATAAAAGAGGCACAGTGCAGGGTGCTAAATCTCTGAATGATGCTGTTGGGTTACAAATGCCAGATTCCTGTTTTTTTTTCCGCTTGGGTGATATGGTTTAATATAAAAATATTTCAATGTGTTTTTTTATTTACTACATTAGGTATAGATTGATTTTATTCACACTACATAAATAGGAGTTAAAGGTTTACTAAAAAATAAAACCCAGATTTATCCAACAATAAATGAAAACTGTCCTGACAGTAAGTCTAGCATACAGAGAGTTGATTTACGTTAGACCAGAGGTTCTCAAACTCGGTCCTCAGGACCCCACACAGTGCATGTTTTGCGGGTAACCCAGCAGGTGCACAGGTGTACTAATTACTCACTGACACATTATAAAAGACCACAGGTGGAGCTAATTATTTCACTTGTGATTCTGTGAGAAGACCTGCAAAACATGCACTGTGTGGGGTCCTGAGGACCGAGTTTGAGAACCTGTGCGTTAGACCATTACAGTGATGTTTTTGCAGCAATACACTAATCTGATTGCAACCCTGCATTTGTGGTAGCCAGCAAGCTTTTAACAATGTTGTTGGTTACTTTTTTTTTTTATTGAAAAAGGATGACATTTTAAAACCGTACTGCACTGTGCTGAATGCAAATGCAAACATTTTCACGCATATGTGGGACTTTGTCATATTGTGATTTGACAGAATTGCTTAATGAGACTGCACTGATTAATTTGAAATGCAGCACTTGTACATCTGTGTGCGAATGAGTCTGAAGTGCTACAATGAAATGGCCACAGCTTCATTTTTTCACGCTAAGTTCCACTGTGCTTCATATGCTACTTTATACTGTACATATTTAAAACTAATTTATGTGCGGTTAACGCACCCACTTAACAGGGCTGTACTCCTTCTGTTGTATTCTATACTGCTGGTAGAGTGGGACAGTAATGTGCTCTCCCTGGCGTCACCCTCTTCCTGTCACCCTCTCACTGTCACCGACTGCTCTAACCCACAGCTGGCACCGACTGCTGGTACCCTCTCACTGTCACCCTCTCCCTGGCGTCGCCCTCTCGACATCACTCACAGCTGGCACTGACTGCTGGTACCCTCTCTCTGGTGTCACCCTCTCGACATCACCCACAGCTGGCACTGACTGCTGTCACCCTCTCCCCGTCAGCCACAGCTGGCCCCGACTGCTGTCACTCTCTCCCTGCCACCCTATCCCTGGCATCACCCTTTTCCCGTCACCCACAGCTGGCACCGACTTCTGTCACCCTCTCCCTGTCGTCACCTTCTCTCCATTACCCACAGCTGGCACAGACTGCTCTACCCTCTCACTGTCACTCACTACCTGGCGTCAACTTCTCCCTGTCAACCTCTCCTTGTTGCCCACAGCTGGCACCGACTGCTGTCACCATCTACCTGGCGTCACCCTCTCTCCATTAACCACAGCTGGTGCCAATTGCAGTCACCCTCTCCCCCTCTTCTGTCACCAACTCCCTGGCATCAACCTCTTCCTGTCACCCTCTCCCTGTGACCCACAGCTGGCACAGACTGCTGTCACCCTCTCCCTGTGACCCTCTTGCTGTCACCAGCTCCCTGGCATCCTCCTTTCCCTGGCGTCACCCACTGCTGTCCCCCTCTCCCTGTTACAAACTGCTGTCATCCTTGCCCTGGCGTCACCCACTGTTATCACCCTCTCACTGGCAACACCTTCTCCCTCTCACCCTCTCCCTAGCATCACCCACTGCTGTCACCCACTCCTTCTCCCTGGAATCGCCCACTGCCTTTCTTTGTCTCCCACTGACCCAGGGACAGCGGTGGTAGCAGGCATTGGCTTGGGTGCGGTGGCGCGCATCGGCGGGACACAGCAGACATTATGGCTGCAGTGCCTCACCAGCCACTGAGCTCACCGCACGCCACTGGGGCGCTCATAGTGCAAATCACTTTTATTTAAAACAAAATACCTTTAACAAAGGATCCACATTAACACAAAATCACTGTGACATAGAATCCACATTAAAAGAATGAGACTCGTACCGAGGTTCTCACCCGTGTTGACTGGTTATCACATGATATATACAGAATGAAAGCTCCAATCTCTCCCTGCCGGTAAGAGCTGTGCTGCACTGGGAACCGGGACCTCACACCGCGCCAGCGGTGACACACGTTGGAGCCTCCTGATGAAGCTACATGCAAAACTAGTAGAGGCATGGCCTGCTAGACGTACCCGCCTCCAAGCTGATCACCGGTCTGTGCCTCCTGCCTGTGTTGGTGTCCCGACGAGCTGCAGCATTGTCCCGTAACCCGCTGGTGCGGTGTGAGGTCCCGGTTCCCAGTGCAGCAAAGCCCTTATCAGTAGGGAGAGATTGGAGCTTTCATTCTGTATACTGTATATCATGTGGTAACCAATCCACACGGGTGAGAACCTCGATACGAGTCTCATTAATTTAATGTGGATTCTATGTCACAGTGATCTTATGTGTTAATGTGGATCCTTTGTTAAAGGGATTTTACCTGTTTTAAATAAGTGATTTGCACTATGTGTGCCCCCTCTATCTGTATATATATATATATACATATATATTTATATATATATATATAATCACAGATACAAAAGATGTCTAACTTGCGCTCAGACCACCACCAGCAAATTGGAAGGAACCCGTTAGCGGATTCCTAAGGACCAAATATTACAAACAGAGACTTGCGCTTAGTATATAGCCTTTAGAATAAAGTTGTATTCAGATTATTTTTTCCATATAGGATTCAGAGAATTCTCTCCATGATATCAGTTGTTTTGTAGACCAGTGAATATACCCTTACACCAAAAAGATCACCCAAAAAATGTCCAAAGGCCAAAATTAGATGGGATACCAAATGAGCTTTTTATTAAAAGACACATGCACAGTTAAAATAACATCTCAATACAGTCCAGGAAATCCGTCCGTTACAACAGTTGGAACAATCACCTTCACCTTTACAGGTGTGAGCTCAAAAGATGTGGTGGTGAACTGAACAGAAGACCGTAGCTGATTTTGTATATATATATATACAGGTTGAGTATCCCTTATCCAAAATGCTTGGGACCAGAAGTTTTTTGGATATCATATTTTTCCGTATTTTGGAATAATTGCATGCCATAATGAGATATCATGGCGATAGGACCCAAGTCTAAGCACAGAATACATTTATGTTTCATATACACCTTATACACACAGCCTGAAGGTCATTTTAGCCAATATTTTTAATAACGTTGTGCATTAAACAAAGTGTGTGTACATTCACACAATTCATTTATGTTTCATATACACCTTATACACACAGCCTGAAGGTCATTTAATACAATATTTTTAATAACTTTGTGCATTAAACAAAGTTTGTGTACATTGAGCCATCAGAAAACAAAGGTTTCACTATCGCAGTCTCAAAAAATTCCGTATTCCTTAATATTCTGCTTCTCGGAATATTTGGATATGGGATTCTCAACCTGTGTGTGTATATATATATATATATATATATAGAGCAATGTAGGGACCGGCACTCTCACAAACAGCACATAAACGCCCAGGTGCCTCCACAAATGGTCAATCGGCCATGGATATCACTGGAAAAGAGTGGCACTCTCAGGACTTCATTCAGGTAAAGAAGGACACAGCGGTCACAAAGTTTGTGACCGCTGTGTTTCTTTACCTGAATGAAGTCCTGAGAGTGCCACTCTTTTCCAGTGATATATATATATATATATATAATGTATTTATCTTGCACTCTTTAGTGGCTTTTAAGAAAGAGTAGTTAATTAATATTATACTTGTGGATGCCACAATTTCACTATTATATCATATTTACATTTATATTTTTAGAAAGTCACTCTTCATTTATTTGTGAGAGATTGTACAAGCAACATTCCTACAATCCACTCTGCTGGCTGTTAGATATCCATGGACAATGCAGCAGGTAAGTTCTTTCAGCCATATTGATAAGTTATTACTTGGTGTTGTTATTATCACATTACTACCACCATTATTAATCAAATAAATGTTGCAAATAGTCTAGCCCTGTCCCATTAATAAAAGAAAAAGGTCACCTGCTGCTGAAGAACTTTAGTCCTTTGGCAGGGATGCAGTTACATTGCCTGGAGTCGGGATCCCGACGGTCAGGATACCAACGCCGGAATCCCCACTGCTGACAATGCTGCCAGCTGGTATCCCGGTTCACAGGGTTATTCCCACTCACGGATGTCCATGACACCCACAGAGTGATAATAGAACCGGTGACGATTGCATTGAGCCACCGAGCCCGCAGCGTGACGAGCGAAGCGTGGCGAGCGCAACAAGCCTGCAAGAGGAATTCTAGCGCTTGCACCACTGCCAGCATACTGATGGCTGGGATGGCGCTGTCTGTATACTGAAGGCCGGCATCCCGACTATCGGTAATACATACTGATCCCCTATGGCAAATGGCTGTGCTTCCTTCTGCACAGTAAGGAGCACAGGAGCACCCCTAGAAAATATATTCTCTTCTATATCAGTTTATTTACATTCAACAATCTCCACAATGTGATACTGTATGTAAAGTAATACAGTATGTGCATTGCTCTACGTTAGAAATGCAAGGACATCAAACCCCATTGTATCTCCTCTGCCTTTGAAAATGTATATTCCTCTGCAAATTTCATCATACTGTATTGCTTCATAAAAAATATACTTTGGTGGAAATCTAAGCCCATTGGCTCAAACTGAAGTGCACAAAGACTGTTTACCTTGCACCACTTGCACTTTCCACTGTGGCTGGTGGGTAGAAAAAGACATTCACCTTTTAGATGCTTTTTAAACAGAAGAAAGAACTCCGTATGATTACCACAGGCACATGTCTCTGAAGGGTGGTCTTCAGGTTACCGACGGTCGGGCTATCGACGACCACCATACCGACGCCGGAATCCCAACCGCCGGCATACCAACAGCTGTTCTCCCTCTTGGGGGTCCACGACCCCCCAGGAGGGAGAATAGTTACGCGTGCCACCGTGCCCGCAGCGTGGAGAGCGCAGCGAGCCTGCAAGGGGCTCTTTTGCGCTTGCCCAGCTGTCGGTATGCCGTGGTCGGGATTCCGGCGCCGGTATCCTGGCCGCCGGGAGCCCGACCGCCGGCATCACATACTACACCCTCCTCTGAAAACAGGTACAAGTGTACAAATGTACTATACTGTAAGATATACCGCTATTTTTTATGCACATTCTTTATATGATGTTAGAATACTGCTTATTGATAGAATATTATCGTACAAAAGTGCAGAGTGCAAAGTTCATTTAAATAAAATGACCAGTGGATTTATAGCTATTACAGTATCAATTAATTGGACAATTATTCATATGTGACTTAAATATTACAGTATCTACAAAAGAAGGTGATTTGTAAATATTAATAAAGTTACTGTTTACACTTATTGGGCTAATATTTTATGTTCAGGAGTAAATTGTACTAGCACTGGCGACTCCATCATTACTTACCACAAGCAGAACCTTGAGTGAGTCCTTCCCCTTATTAGTCTCAAAACTAAAATAGGAAAGCTTTTAGATTTAATAAAGTATTCATCTTAAATAGCTGTTCATCATCGAAACAAAGTGTGTGCTCCTTTAAGCAGACAAAGGAAGGAACTTCTGAGTGTGAAACTCTCTTACTGACAGAATTTTCACAGCTAATGAGTGTCATGATTTCTTCTTCATGTCATGTTCACTTGTCACCCGGAGGTGACAGGACTGATCTGTGGCTGAACTGGTTAAGACAACTGTCAACTGCATGTGCCGTACTGATGGCCGAAAACTAATTCAAGGGGACAAAAAAAAAAGGATGTATGAGTGTGGCGAGAGAAGGAGGGCGGTGTGGTGTGCTACAGAGAAAAGAGGTCATTACACATTGGTCATAGTGCATTACACAGGATCGCTCTCCAGTTCTTGAATGCAAAGTGGCATAAAGGCAAGACCTCCATTATAGCTTATTATTAAATAGATTGAATCACTGGCTCAAGATGATTTAATTGTCAACTGAAACAAACTCAAGACTCCTATGTGCGTACAGGGCCGGATTAACAATGGGGCGGATGGAGCTGCAGCTCCAGGCCCACACTTCAAATAGGCCCACAGCATCTCTGGTGCTTTATACTGCTGTAGACAGGAAAAAAAAAATTCCTTCTACTGCAGCATTCTATCACGCTGCCCGCCCCCTCCCGTCCTACCTACCATCTGTCGGCAAGTTTATTTAAATACCCGCAAACTGGAACATACATTTTCAATACAATGGCGGCGCGCAGTGAAAGGCTTTCCTAGCCCTCACTGCGCCGCGTTCTTACAGAGCCCCAGCGCCTCCTCCACGCCGCCGACGTCACGACGCGTGACGTCACAAAGGCACCGCCCCGCCGCCGCACCCAGTCTCCAGTCCAGCTGCGTAGCGCACAGGCAGAGCGCTCGCACTGTAACTGGACGGACTGCCGGACTGCCTGACTGAAAGCCCCGGCCGTGAAGGAAGCCCTGGCTGGCTGCAGTTCTGTCTGTGCCGCATTTGTGTCTGTCTGATGCCGTCGATCCTCAGTAGAGAGGACACGGTGAGATGACAGACGTTTCATGTGCAGCCTGTAGTTTTACATTTTCTGAAGTGAATTATACTGCACAAATACAATGTGTATTATATATACCATATATGTATATACATGTATGTATGTATATATATATATATATATATATATATATATGTATGTATATATACACACACATATATGTACAGTGTGTGTATGTATATATATATATATATATATATACTTAAACACACACACACACGCGCACACACACACACTGGTCGAAGTGGGCCGGTATGTTGTGTGCAGGCCATAGGTGTGCGCACAGGCATCCCCGCCAATTAATGTCCCTTCCTGCTGCCAATTAATGTCATCCCCCCTAAAGGCGCCCTGTCAGGTCTCGTTCTTGAGGAGACGGAGGAGCAGGACACGACAGGAGCTCTAGTCACACTTGCTATCACTATCTGTCTTAGCGTCGCGGCTCCTGTGTGAGGCTGCTGCCACCGTCCGCGGAGGGAGCGACAGCGGCTGGGAATTATGGGGAGCAGTGTCCACGAATGGAATGACAGCGGCCGGGAGCTACGGGGAGCAGGTGACATTCTTGTTTAACTTAGCGAGCAAGAGCGAGTACCTTTCACTACCATCCTGCCCCCCCCCTGTTCCGCACCACTGCTCCTATCCTGTTTCGCACCACTGCTCCCATCCTGCCCCGCACCACTCCTCCCATCCTGCCCCCCTGCTCCGCACCACTGCTCCCATCCTGCCCCCCTGCCCCGCACCACTGTTCCTATCCTGCCCCCTCTGCTCCACACCACTCCGCACCTCCTTGCACCCCCGCTGCCCTCTGCCTCTTCCTCTGCTACACCGCCACCACCCTCAGCCGCCCCGACACCACCCTCAGTCCTCTGCACCTCCGCCCATGCCAACCGCAGCCTCCTCATCCACCGCACAGCAGACCACAGCATCCTCAGCACCGGCGCTGTTAAATAGGTAATCTTACCCTGCTGCCATTCTTTCTCCCTAGTCCCTACTGTATATCCTTGCTGTCCCTCTCTCTGTCACTCTTCCTATCCCTATGTCCCTGCTGTCACTTTCCCTGTCTCTCGGTCTCACTCCCTGTCCCTACGTCCCTGCTGTCACTTTCCCTGTCTCTCTGTCACTCTCCCTGTCCCTGCTGTCACTTTCCCTGTCACTCTCCCTGTCCCTATGTCCCTGCTGTCACTCTCCCTGTCCCTATGTCCCTGCTGTCACTCTCCCTGAATTGTGTCTCATTCCATGCGGCATAATGTGAATTTTGGCTCATACCGTGTACTATAATGTGAATTTTGGCTCATACCGTGTGCTATAATGTGAATTTCGGCTCTTTCTATGTCTATAATGTAAATTTCTGCTCATTCCGTGGGCTGTAATATGAATTTTGGCTCATTCTGTGTGCTATAATGTCAATTTCGGCTCATACCGTGTGCTATAATGTGAATTTCGGCTCATTCTGTGTGCTATAATGTGAGTATCGGCTTATACCGTGTGCTATAATGTGAATTTCGGCTCATTCTGTGTGCTATAATGTGAATTTCGGCTCATTCTGTGTGCTATAATGTGAGTATCGGCTTATACCGTGTGGTATAATGTGAATTTCGGCTCATACTGTGTGGTATAATTGTGAAAGGGGCATTAGTACTAGATAGTATAAGGGGTCCTACTATTGTGGTGCATAATGTGTATAAGGGGTATATGGTGTGGTACATTACACTTAAGAACACGCCCCCTTGAAGATCAAGTGTCTGAGTGTTTTGTCAAATATGCAGTGCCGATGTTTAAAGTCACAACATGGGGCATTGAAATGGCACGGCAACTTAGGACTTCCAAACATGTGATTTTAAGATCTCGATGTTTCGGTGTACTAGAGCCCTGTCTTCAGTACATACTGTACATGGGTGTGTATATATACAGTATGTGTGTGTGTGTGTGTGTGTATGTATGTATGTGTATGTATGTTTGTATATATATATATATATATATATATATATATTATACACACACACACACATATATACACACACACACACACACACACACTCCATTCAGTGTCCCACGGCCGCCGCTGCAGCATCCTGGGACTGCTGGGAAGGGACCCGGCAGATGAAACTCAGTGCAGCAGGTAATGGCATCCCCAATTTTCCGCAGCTCATGCTGGCTTATCGGGGCTAATAGGACACCCCCAGGCAATATCATTACCCATGATAATGTGCCGCAGGTGATTGAATTTCCCCCATAGTGAGGGGCTTCCAATTGTTTGTTGCATGCCCATAAGTAATGGCAGCCCAACAGAGCTATTCAATTGTAATGCAAATGGAAATTAGTTCTGCGGTTGCCTATTGCTTATCACGCCCAAAAGCACTGGGTTTAACGGCGTAAAGTATCTAAACCTGTCTAAACTATTGGGCATGCTGCCGGAACAACAGTTTGGACGCTCCAACAATTGTTTGCAGATTTCTGCTCGCCACCTCAAAATGCTGCAGTCACCTCAGAAATCATGCAGTCATGGCAAGAAAATGTAATAATTCCATTGGGCGCCTTTTACTTTTACTTTTCTCTCTCTCTCTCTCTCTCTCTCGCTATATAGATAGATAGATTTTTCTATGTTTCCAACACGCATACACACACACACACACACACACACACACATATATGTATGTATGTAAATACAGCACTGGTCACGCACCCATATCAGCAACCATCACAACCCCATACCCCCTGCTGAAGCACACAATAGGCCCTTCAAAAATGTCAGCTCCAGGCCCATGAGGACCTTAATCTGGCACTGTGTGCGTACATTGCTTAGTCATTGCATTATTTCCATACACATACATATACTGTATATTCTATACTGTACTAAGAAATGAAAGCAGAAACAATTATACATATTAAAACATCAAAGAGCAAGTAATCATATTATGTTTTGTATATATTTCTTGCAATAAATTATGTATTGCTATACATTCTATACATATGCTAATATATTGCAATGGAGTTCATACTTAACTCATCTGTATAGTACTGTATGAAATACAGTAATATGCAATACAGGATATTAATGACTGTACAGTATGTTCCAATAATAGAGATGTTGGAGTGTCCCTCCCCTGGGTTTCTGCCACCTGAGAGTTGCAAACTCGAGATGTATTTACTACTGCTGTCATGTTACATAGGGGGACATGTACTAAGCAGTAATAAAAGTGGAGAAGTGAGCAAGTGGAGAAGTTGCCCATGGCAACCAATCAGCTGCTCTGTATACCTTTATAGTATGCAAATTATAAATGTTATGTCAATGCTGATTGGTTGCCATGGGCAACTTATTCACTGGCTCACTTCACTTTTATCACTGCTTAGTACATGTCCCCACAGAGTCTTCATTTTTCAGGGGCTTTCCTCATAAACATGTTGGGATACAACTTTTTATTGCCTGTTTTGCTAGTGCACAGTCATTACAAGCACAACAATCATGTCATTATCTTGAGAGGAGACTCTGGGGGAGATGTGCTAAGCCTTGAAAAGTGATACATTTCACAGTGATAAAATAACAGCCAATCAGATCCTAACTGCCATGTCACAGGCTGGGTGTGAAAAATGACAGTTAGGAGCTGATTGGTTGGTACTTCACCACCACGAAATGTATCACTTTTCAAGGCTTAGTACATCTGGCCCTCTGTAATGGAATGCATGTGCAAGAACTAGCCTAGGGATAATAGACTTTCTACATCCTACCACATCACTTGCCAGTCATTGGAGATTTATTATCACAGCATTTTACCGTTGTCTTTTCACCAGGTTTATGGTAAAGTGCAAAATAAAACATTCCTTAATTACCAATAGTACATGCCTGAGTGATGATTATTAATATGAACATTACAGATTGCATTAAAATGCAGCTTACAATACACTGCTATAGGGTATCACATTTTGTGTAGTAGTAATATGTATTGTACAACATTGTGACTCTCTGGATGTTTGTGAATTTGAATGTAAAATCTCCCCACCCCCATAGCTACTGGGATGGGAAGATGTACTAAGCAGTGAAAAGAGTGGAGAAGTTGACCATGGTAACCAATCAGCTGCTCTGTATAATTTTGAAGTATGCAAATTATAAATGTGACTTCAATGCTGATTGTTTGCCATAGGGAACTTCTCCATTGGCTCACTTCTCCACTCTTGTCAGTGCTTAGTACATCTCCTCGTAAGAATAGTGAAGATTGTGTGCTTCTTATATATTTGTTTTTGTTCTTTTTTCATCTTTTGAGGCATTGCACCTTACTACATATTGTATTGCAGTAAGTAAATGAATTTACATTTTCTATTATAGCTGTCTTAAAACAAAAAAATGTCCTTCATTTCCTTATGAAACATTCTGATTTCTCTTTCCCACTGAGCATATCATGGATAAATGGAAGCGCACATTTTTACATACTGTACTGCAGGAAGAGAGAAAGTGGAATGATAAAATGATGGCGCTGCTCATCTCTACCTGTCGTAGTTATGCTCATTGGTGCTGAAATTACTATCTGATTAACATAAAGGATTGAGACAGAGTCTCACTTTCCCGGCACTTAATTACAAGCTGGAAGGATTTATCTCCTCAATGTACTTTTATGCAGTGCACTGCGCACAGAACCTGGCGGATAAATGACGTTTTTCTTGCCCTTTAAAATGTGGTATATGTAACTGTGTTAGTTGCATAAAATATAATAAAGGGACCAGATGTGAATCTGTACATTTTAAAATAAAATGCAAAGATTTACTGAGTTTTGTAATCAAATGAGATTACTATTGCAACATCAGCTTTATGAGCTATGACGATGTTGTTCACAACCAGCAATGAACTACACCACATAAAATGGGCTTGAAATTCATTTTGAATTGAAATTTAAACCAAAATA
Source organism: Pseudophryne corroboree (assembly GCF_028390025.1). Classification (NCBI taxonomy): domain Eukaryota; kingdom Metazoa; phylum Chordata; class Amphibia; order Anura; family Myobatrachidae; genus Pseudophryne; species Pseudophryne corroboree. Next base: position 709,357,696 of record NC_086445.1, read on the forward strand.
AAGAATGTGATGCTTAACTACAGCAAACTGTAGTAAGACTAAATGCTTAGGAGTATACATTCCAAAAGTTCAACTTATTCAACTCTGACCTATCTTTTTGTTCTCCTTAGCGGCAGATCCTAGAGCGTAGTTCCAAGTGACTCCACCCCGCTTAGCAACACAACAATCAACAGCATTGCAGAGCAGGGGCTAGTCCTCAATCATGTGATTCACTGAATATTTTGTCATTACACCAACTTTACTAGGGAAGTGGGTTGGAAGTGGAATGGTGTTCTGCTCAGAAATTCATGAGTATTCTAAACTTTCTGGGAGAGTAGGCAAGTATGGCGTAATCAAACTGAAAAACAAAACAAAAAAAGAACTACATAGCTGGCTATTAATATTTAGCTTTTATCAGTCACTATTAATGTACAATCCTCTTCTCTACTTGAATGGTTTTTCCCTGATTTTACAATAATTACTAACAATTAATGTATACTTCAGAGCTTTATGATACAGAAGGAGAAGGCCACCCAGGGACTTTTGAAGGACAGAGGAAGGAAGTGCATCTTCCTATCCAAATGCCAATTCACTGGAGTTTACAGTAGGTCCTCATTCATTTGAATCGGCATACTGTATGTGGCTGGGTGTGATGTAACTTAGCTTTAAGGCAGTTGCTCTCAACAAGTTTTGCTGCAGTTAAAATGGTACCTGGAATTTGCGGTTACATATACTGTATAATATATAATATACATATGTGGCCACTCTCATCCTAACCGCGAAAGGGTCCTGCGATCAGCCACATTACGATTGTGACTAGCCACGCTTAGTTGCATTCCTATGAAAGTGGGTGAGTATGCCCACGCATAGCCGCAGACACACTGCACAATAAAGTTGTGATGGGTGCAAATAGGACGCACAATGAGCAGGGACACATCTGTACATCAATGCCCAATCTCTGTTGATGTTTTTGCAGATATCTGTAGAAATGAAAACAAAAAGTTACACTTGCTCTAGTCTCTATCATAATGGTGCAAGGAAAAATGAGCAAGGATTTCCTCCCATAGTCACTGTACCTACAGAATGATATGTGCAGCCCATTGTCAGTGTGAGGCATTGTGTCAGTCATTTTGTATCTGTGTATATGAGAGCCTGCGTCAATGTCAAATTTTGGGTTTGATGCAGTTTCTTTTTCAATTAAATCTATATTTCTGCTGCGGGCTCCACTGGGCTCCGCAAGGATTAACATTTGGGTGTAGAGTAGGATCTTGATCCGAGGCACCAGCAGGCTCAAAGCTATGACTGTTCCCAAAATGCATAGTGCCACCTCCTTTATAATGCCGCCTCCGTGCACAGGAGCTCAGTTTTGTAGTTGGTGCCTTGCAGTAAGCAGGCAGTCAACAGGGCTGCTCCTGCAGCCCTACAGAAAAGCTATTTCAAGAAGAAAAACATTTGAAGACTTCAAGGGCTGCAGCTGTGTCTGGATGTCAGTCAGACATCCCCTGCTGCAGCTCCATCTCTCCCCCAGCGGTGCTGTATACTCCCTCGCCCTGGTTGCCGGGTAATTACAGCGGAGGCACCGGTGTTCTTCTAGTCAGTCACACACTCGCCGCTGTTCTCCCAGATCGCATGGCCGCATACAGGGGGAGGTAACGGGTCTCTTTGGCCCGATGTAATTGCGATCCGGCGTGGCCGGAGGGAGGCGGGCCGCGCGCGCGCTGGCGTGGACACTGTAAGGGGCAGGGGCTCCACTAGCCACCAGGACACTGGGCACATGTCGGTTTTCTTCATAAAACCGTTTGTTTGACAGCCCGCAGCGCCTGGTGGGGATGCCAGCACGGGGGATAAGGCCTGACCTGTAGCCCCTCCCCCCAGCCCCAGGGCGCCATTTAGGCAAATGTTCCCGCCCTGGAGCTGCATATCTCTCCCTCACTCCCTGTCAGCCGCCATTACACGAAGCTGCGCTGTTCCTGGGACTGCTTGGACAAATCCTCCTCTGTTAAGCCACCTGCACGTCAGCGCTGTGCATTTTACAGGACACTTAAGTATTCCACCTGTCAGTGGACAGTGTTAGTTAAGAAAGAGTGCATACAGTCAGGGTTGTGTGGTACAAACACCCTGTGATATACATCCAGTATTTGCTGTGTTTTGCTATATCTACTGTTTATACATATATTTCTCTGACGTCCTAGTGGATGCTGGGAACTCCGTAAGGACCATGGGGAATAGACTGGCTCCGCAGGAGACTGGACACTCTAAAGAAAAGATTAGGTACTATCTGGTGTGCACTGGCTCCTCCCTCTATGCCCCTCCTCCAGACCTCAGTTAGGGAATCTGTGCCCGGCCAGAGCTGGGTGCTCCTAGTGGGCTCTCCTGAGCTTACTAGTAAAGAAAGTATTTATTAGGTTTTTTATTTTCAGTGAGCTTCTGCTGGCAACAGACTCACTGCTACGTGGGACTAAGGGGAGAGAAGCAAACCTACCTGCTTGCAGCTAGCTTGTGCTTCTTAGGCTACTGGACACCATTAGCTCCAGAGGGTTCGAACACAGGCACCTGTCCTCGATCGTCCGTTCCCGGAGCCGCGCCGCCGTCCCCCTCGCAGAGCCAGAAGAACAGAAGCTTGAAGACGACGAAATCGGCGGCAGAAGACTCCTGTCTTCATTTAAGGTAGCGCACAGCACCGCAGCTGTGCGCCATTGCTCCCAGCACACTTACACACTCCGGTCACTGTAGGGTGCAGGGCGCTGGGGGGGGGGAGCCCTGGGCATCAATTGAAGTACCTTTTGGCAATAAAAATACATATATACAGTCTGGCACTGTATATATGTAAAAACCCCCACCATTTTTTTACACAGAAAGCGGGACGGAAGCCCGCCACTGAGGGGGCGGGGCCTTCTTCCTCAGCACACCAGCGCCATTTTCTCTTCACAGCTCCGCTGGAAGCAGCTCCCCAGGCTCTCCCCTGCAGTATCCAGGTACAAGAAGGGTAAAAAAGAGAGGTGGGGGGCACATAAATTTAGGCACAAATAAAACATATAAGGCAGCTATTGGGTAATCACTTATTATAAGTGAAAATCCCTGTGTTATATAGCGCTGTGGTGTGTGCTGGCATACTCTCTCTCTGTCTCCCCAAAGGACTTTGTGGGGTCCTGTACTCAGTCTGAGCATTCCCTGTGTGTGTGCGGTGTGTCGGTACGGCTGTGTCGACATGTTTGATGAGGAGGGTTACGTGGAGGCGGAGCAAGGGCAGATAAGTGTGGTGTCGCCCCCGTCGGGGCCGACACCTGATTGGATGGATATGTGGAAGGTCTTAAACGACAATGTAAGCTCCTTACATAAAAGGTTTGATGACGCTGCAGCCTTGGGACAGCCGGGGTCTCAGCCCGCGCCTGCCCAGGCGACTCAGAAACCGTCAGGGGCTCATAAACGCCCTCTATCTCAGATGGTTGACACAGATGTTGACACGGAGTCCGACTCCAGTGTCGACGATGATGAGGCACATTTATAGTCTAAAATGACCAAGGCCATCCGATACATGATTATTGCAATGAAAGATGTATTACACATTTCTGAGATTAACCCTGTTAATACCAAGAGGGTTTATATGTTTGGGGAGAAAAAGCAGTCAGTGACTTTTCCCCCATCTGATGAATTAAATGAATTATGTGAAGAAGCGTGGAGTTCCCCTGATAAGAAACTAGTGATTTCTAAGAGGTTACTGATGGCGTACCCTTTCCCGCCAACGGACAGGTTACGTTGGGAAACATCCTCTAGGGTGGACAAGGCCCTGACACGCTTATCTAAAAAGGTGGCCCTGCCGTCTCAGGATACGGCCGCCCTAAAGGAGCCTGCGGATAGAAAGCAGGAAGCTATCCTGAAGTCAGTGTATACACACTCTGGTACTCTACTGAGACCTGCTATTGCTTCAGCCTGGATGTGTAGTGCTGTAGCAGCATGGACAGATACTCTGTCAGACGACATAGATTCCTTCGACAGGGATACTGTTTTGCTAACCCTGGGCCATATAAAAGACGTCGTCTTATATATACGGGATGCTCAGAGGGACATTTGCCTGCTGGGCTCTAGAATTAATGCTATGTCAATTTCTGCCAGGAGGGTCTTATGGACTCGGCAATGGACAGGAGATGATGATTCTAAAAAACACATGGAGGTTTTGCCTTATAAGGGTGAGGAATTGTTTGGGGACGGTCTATCGGACCTCGTGTCCACAGCGACAGCTGGAAAGTCGACTTTCTTGCCTCAGGTTTCCTCACAGCCTAACAAAGCACCGTATTATCAAATGCAGTCCTTTCGTTCTCAGAAAGGCAAGAGGGTCAGGGGTGCATCCTTTCTTGCCAGAGGCAGGGGTAGAGGTAAGAAGCTGTACCATGCAGCCAGTTCCCAGGAACAAAAGTCCTCCCCTGCTTCCACTAAGTCCACCGCATGACGTTGGGGCTCCACAGGCGGAGCCAGGTGCGGTGGGGGCGCGTCTCCGAAACTTCAGCAACCAGTGGGTTCGCTCACAGGTGGATCTCTGGGCTGTACAAATTGTATCTCAGGGATACAAGCTGGAATTCGAAGCGACTCCCCCGCGCCGTTACCTCAAATCAGCCTTGCCAGCTTCCCCCATGGAAAGGGAGGTAGTACTGGCGGCAATTCACAAGCTGTACCTCCAGCAAGTGATTATCAGGGTCCCCCTCCTTCAACAGGGAAGGAGTTACTATTCCACAATGTTTGTGGTACCGAAACCGGACGGTTCGGTGAGACCCATTCTGAATTTAAAGCCCTTGAACACTTATATAAAGAAATTCAAGTTCAAAATGGAATCGCTCAGAGCGGTTATTGCAAGCCTGGAAGAGGGGGATTTTATGGTGTCGCTGGACATCAAGGATGCTTACTTGCATGTCCCCATTTACCCACTTCACCAGGAGTACCTCAGGTTTGTGGTACAGGACTGTCATTACCAGTTCCAGACGTTGCTGTTTGGCCTGTCCACGGCACCGAGGATATTTACCAAGGTAATGGCCGAAATGATGATACTCCTTCGGAAGAAGGGAGTTATAGTTATCCCGTACTTGGACGATCTCCTCATAAAGGCGAGGTCCAGAGAGCAGTTGTTGATCAGCGTAGCACTCTCTCAGGAAGTGTTGCAACAGCACGGCTGGATTCTGAATGTTCCAAAGTCGCAGCTGATTCCTACGACGCGTCTGCTTTTCCTGGGCATGATTCTGGACACAGAACAGAAGAAGGTGTTTCTCCCGGTGGAGAAGGCCCAGGAATTAGCATCTCTGGTCAGGGACCTCCTGAAACCAAAACAGGTATCGGTGCATCACTGCACGCGAGTCCTGGTAAAGATGGTGGCTTCATACGAAGCCATTCCCTTCGGCAGGTTCCATGCAAGGATCTTTCAGTGGGATCTGTTGGACAAGTGGTCCGGATCGCATCTTCAGATGCATCGTCTGATCACCCTGTCCCCAAGGGCCAGGTGTCTCTTCTGTGGTGGCTGCAGAGTGCTCACCTTCTCGAGGGCCGCAGGGTCGGCATACAGGACTGGGTCCTGGTGACCACGGATGCAAGCCTCCGAGGATGGGGGGCAGTCACTCAGGGAAGAAACTTCCAAGGGCTGTGGTCAAGTCTGGAATCTTCTCTACACATAAGTATTCTGGAACTAAGGGCCATTTACAACGCCCTACGTCAAGCAGAGCCCCTGCTTCGAAACCGGCCAGTGCTGATTCAGTCAGACAACATCACGGCGGTCGCCCATGTAAACCGCCAGGGCGGCACAAGAAGCAGGATGGCAATGGCAGAAGCCACAAAGATTCTTCGGTGGGCGGAGAATCACGTGCAAGCACTGTCAGCAGTGTTCATTCCGGGAGTGGACAACTGGGAAGCAGACTTCCTCAGCAGACACGACCTCCACCCGGGAGAGTGGGGACTTCATCAAGAAGTCTTCACACAGATTGCAAAGCGATGGGAACTACCACAGGTGGACATGATGGCGTTCCGCCTCAACAAAAAGCTAAAAAGATATTGCGCCTGGTCAAGGGACCCTCAGGCGATAGCTGTGGACGCCCTAGTGACACCGTGGGTATACCGGTCGGTATATGTGTTTCCTCCTCTTCCTCTCATACCCAAGGTACTGAGAATAGTTAGAAAGAGAGGAATAAGAACAATACTCATTGTTCCGGATTGGCCAAGAAGGACTTGGTACCCGGAACTGCAAGAAATGCGCACAGAGGACCCATGGCCTCTGCCTATCAGACAGGACCTGCTGCAACAAGGGCCCTGTCGGTTCCAAGACTTACCGCGGCTGCGTTTGACGGCATGGCGGTTGAACGCTGGATCCTAGCGGAAAAAGGCATTCCGGATGAAGTTATTCCTACGCTGATAAAGGCTAGGAAGGACGTGACAGCAAAGCATTATCACCGTATATGGCGAAAATATGTTGCTTGGTGTGAGGCCAGGACGGCCCCTACAGAGGAATTCCAGCTGGGTCGATTTCTGCACTTCCTACAGTCAGGGGTGACTATGGGCCTAAAATTGGGGTCCATAAAGGTCCAGATTTCGACCCTATCCATTTTCTTTCAAAAAGAACTGGCTTCACTGCCTGAGGTTCAGACGTTTGTTAAGGGAGTGCTGCATATTCAGCCCCCTTTTGTGCCACCAGTGGCACCCTGGGATCTTAACGTTGTGTTGGATTTCCTGAAATCCCACTGGTTTGAGCCACTTAAGTCCGTGGAACTAAAGTATCTCACGTGGAAATTGGTCATGCTGTTGGCCTTAGCATCGGCTAGGCGTGTGTCGGAATTGGCGGCTTTGTCATGTAAAAGCCCATATCTGATCTTCCATATGGACAGGGCAGAATTGAGGACTCGTCCCCAATTTCTCCCAAAGGTGGTATCATCGTTTCATTTGAACTAACCTATTGTGGTGCCTGCGGCTACTCGGGACTTGGAGGACTCCAAGTTGCTGGACGTAGTCAGGGCCCTGAAAATATATGTTTTCAGAACGGCTGGAGTCAGGAAGACTGACTCGCTGTTTATCCTGCATGCACCCAACAAGCTGGGTGCTCCTGCTTCAAAGAAAACTATTGCTCGCTGGATCTGTAGCACGATTCAGCTGGCTCATTCTGCGGCTGGATTGCCGCATCCAAAATCAGTAAAGCCCATTCCACAAGGAAGGTGGGCTCTTCTTGGGCGGCTGCCCGAGGGGTCTCGGCTTTACAGCTTTGCTGAGCGGCTACTTGGTCGGGTTCAAACACCTTTGCAAAGTTCTACAAGTTTGATACCCTGGCTGAGGAGGACCTTGTGTTTGCTCATTCGGTGCTGCAGAGTCATCCGCACTCTCCCGCACGTTTGGGAGCTTTGGTATAATCCCCATGGTCCTTACGGAGTTCCCAGCATCCACTAGGACGTTAGAGAAAATAAGAATTTACTCACCGGTAATTCTATTTCTCGTAGTCCGTAGTGGATGCTGGGCGCCCGTCCCAAGTGCGGACTTTCTGCAATATGTGTATATAGTTATTGCTTAAATAAGGGTTATTGTTATGAGCCATCCGTTGAGTGAGGCTCAGTTGTTGTTCATACTGTTAACTGGGTAAGGTTATCACAAGTTGTACGGTGTGATTGGTGTGGCTGGTATGAGTCTTACCCTGGATTCCAAAAATCATTTCCTTGTAATGTCAGCTCTTCCGGGCACAGTTTCCCTAACTGAGGTCTGGAGGAGGGGCATAGAGGGAGGAGCCAGTCCACACCAGATAGTACCTAATCTTTTCTTTAGAGTGCCCAGTCTCCTGCGGAGCCCGTCTATTCCCCATGGTCCTTACGGAGTTCCCAGCATCCACTACGGACTACGAGAAATAGAATTACCGGTGAGTAAATTCTTATTTTCAATTTTAAAATATTAGGGATATTTAAAGTAGAAATGACCATTACAGTTTTGGGTTCTTAGTCGAACCGAATCCCAGTTCGCATCCCAGTGGGGTTCCAAGTAGAACCAAGTACCGGCTCAGGTCTTTCTACCAAGTCCAGATCTCGGACTTCAAAACCGGATTTTGCTTGTTTTGGATTTCATGTAAGTCTTTCCCTCATAATTTCAGATGCCATTGCACACAGTCTAATGTAACCGACAATTGCAGGGGGCACTATTCATTTGATGCCCCCTATCGTGCTTATTAGGCCCATTAGTGTTTGGTTTAGCCGTGTAAAGCAGCTAAACCCGACTAAACTAATTGGTGCAATCAGGAAATGTGCCGATTGGGCGCCCAAGCTCATGACTTTTCACACATTTCAGCTCACCAGGCCGGCGGGTGTGAGCTGAAATCTAGACCCTGGCAGCCGATCGCGCTCGAAGAGAGCTATATTTCAATATTTCCATTGGGCGCCATCTAGTGGCTGCCGGCGTCAATAACATTTGAATCTGGCCCAGTGTATGGAGACAGTGTGGGCTGTATTTTATGCTGCAATACTATATTCTAGCATCCAAGTTAATAAAACAAAACATGACTGGTTCAGAAGCAAATCCAAAACACAGGGGTCTGTTCATACTGTAGTTCTAATTTCAAGTTGCTCCAGAGATCTGTTACTGTATGAAACACTTTGCCTGCTATCTTGAGATTTGTATATGATCATGAACTTTATGTACTTTCTAATATTGTTACTATTTACAGCAGGGGAGGGAATATATGATTACCATACAGAGGCGGAACTACCGGCAGGGCAAGCAGTGCCTCATTAAACTGACTCATTACATGCCGCTGTGCGCTGCGGGCAACCGCTGCCCGCAGTGCACAGCCGCCCACAGAGGAGAGGAGCAGCGGCACGGACGGGGGAAGGAGGAGGACGGAGGTGAAGGAGGGAGCCGCAGCAGCGCTTTGTTACTGGTGGAGGCGCTGCTGCTGCTGCCCCTCTGCTTCACTATAGGCTGTCTTCCGAGAACAGCCTATAGTGAAGCAGGAGGGCAGCAGCGCCTCCACCAATAACACAGCGCTGCTGCGGCTCCCTCCTCCACCTCGTCTACTGCCCGGGAATCGTCAAGCTGCACGAGGAGCCTGAGCCAGCGGAGAGGGTAAGTATGATTCTACTTTCTTTCTTTCTCTTTATTTCTTTCTTTCTGTCTCTTTCTTTATTTCTTTCTGTCTCTTTCTTTCTTTTATTTGTTGGGACTGCCTGCCGCTATGTGTAAAAATGGGGGACTGCCTACCGCAATGTGTAAAAAGGGTGGACTGCCTGCCACTATGTGTAAAAATGGGGGACTGCCTGCCGCAATGTGTAAAAAGGGGGGACTGCCTGACGCAATGTGTAAAAATGGGGAATCTGCCTGCCGCAATGTGTAAAAATGGGGAATCTGCCTGCCACTATGTGTAAAAAGGGAGAATCTGCCTGCCGTAATGTGTAAAAATGGGGAATCTGCCTGCCGCAATGTGTAAAAACGGGGGACTGCCTGCCGCAACGTGTAAAAAGGGGGAATCTGCCTGCCGTAATGTGTAACAAGGGCACGCTGTCTGCCGTAATGTGTAACAAGGGCACGCTGTCTGCCGTAATGTGTAACAAGGGCACGCTGTCTGCCGTAATGTGTAACAAGGGCACGCTGTCTGCCGATATGTGTAAAAAGTGTACGTTGTCTGCCGTTATGTGTAAAAAGTGTACGCTGTCTGCCGTAATGTGTAAAAAGGGGACGCTGTCTGCCGTAATGTGTAAAAATGGTGACGCTGTCTGCCGCTATGTTTAACAAGGGCACGCTGTCTGCCGTTATGTGTAAAAAGTGTACGCTTTCTGCCGTAATGTGTAAAAAGTGCACGCTGTCTGCCGCTATGTGTAACAAGGGCACGCTGTCTGCCGTTATGTGTAAAAAGGGGACGCTGTCTGCCGTAATGTATTAAAAGGGGGACGCTGTCTGCCGTAATGTGTAAAAAGGGGATGCTGTCTGCCGTAATGTGTAAAAAGAGGAATCTGTTCGCTGTAAGGTGTAAAAGGGTCTCTAGTGGTGCTACTGTGCGGCGTAATTTGAACAATGGAGACTACTGTGCACCGTTTTAGGAATTGGTATTATTTTGTGGCCACACCCCTTCCCCGCGAAGCCACGCCACTATGTATTTTTGCGCGCGCCTACGGCGCGCACTGCCCCTGTTTTACATGCAGGAGTGGGGCTCCGATGCCGTTTCTTGCACACAGTGCTAAAATGTCTAGTTACGGCACTGTTGCTAGGTATCCATTTCTCTGGCCCTGAGCAGGTCCCCTCACCAGATCCTCTCAAGGGGTGAGGGGGTGGACTTGGATGGGATGGGGGGGCCCAAAGCATTTTGTCGCACCTGGGCCCACCGCTTGCTAGTTCCGCCACTGTTACCATATGTAAATGATTACTGCAGGAAGGGGAAATGGTTGCTAGGCAATGTGAGTTTGTGTGTTACAGTAGCTGTGATCCAGTGTCTTTTCCTTTCAGGATCTGTGGTATGGGGGTCATTCCGAGTTGATTGCACGTAGCAACTTTTTGCTGCCCGTGCAATCAACTAGACGCCGCCCATGGGGGAGGGTTTTTTTGCATAGCGGGGCTGCGAACGCTTGTACAGCCCTGCCGTGCAAAAATAGTTTTGTGTAGAACAAGACCAGGGTAAGAGTTACTTACCCTGTGCGATGAATCCGGCATTGCAGGTCCTGGAATTGACGTCAGAGTATCCGCCCTCCAAATGCCTGGACGCACCACTCCCAGAAAACGGTCAGTTGAAGCCCCGGAACGCCTTCCTCCTGTCAATCTTCTTGCGATTGCGGAAGCGATCACTTTCTTCGTTCTTCTTGTCGTTGCCCAGCGACGCCCATGCCTGGGCAACGTCGCGCCTGCGCATTGCGGCCGCAGCGCATGCCCAGAACCGACCTGTTCGCACCGCTGTGAAAAACAGCAGCGTGCGAATGGGTCGGAATGTTTCTTGTCCTCTGTTAGGATGTTAACAAGTTATGCTGTCGTGTTTAACCTGTGTACAAGGAATACTGCAGGGATCTTGCTTCTCATCCATCCTCATTTACAAATACTGTAACCTAATAGTACAAATCTGTATTGTACAATAGTATAAGCAACCACTACTAGACATTAGTTTGCTATAGAGGTGCAAAGAGGTACAATTTTTTCACCAAATCATGTGTGGGAAGACCAAATGATAGGGCATGTTTATGAATGAATGTTAATTTATCCTAATAACCAGGGTCAGACCGGGGCATGAAGGGCCCACCAGGGAAATGCAATCCCAGGGGCCCACTAAGGGGCGTTGCCATATAACTAGAAGGGGTGTGACCACCTGACAAGAAAGTGGCCAGCCATTAAAGGCGCCAACTAGCATAGTACTATATATATCCTAATAACCAGGGTCAGACCGGGGCATGAAGGGCCCACCAGGGAAATGCAATCCCAGGGGCCCACTAAGGGGCGTTGCCATATGCTAGAAGGGGTGTGACCACCTGACAAGAAAGTGGCCAGCCATTAAAGGCGCCAACTAGCATAGTACTATATATAAAGAAAAAGAGCTCTACCTCACTGCCCACTTCAAGCTGTTGTGTACACCGGGAGAGAACAGCAGTGTATGTGCCTGTGTTAAAACAGGGAGAGAACAGTAGTATATGTGCCTGGGTTACACCAGGGGAGAACAGTAGTATATGCACCTTGGTTACATCAGATGAGAGCAGTAGTGTATGTGCCTAGGTTATACCAAGAGAGAACAGTAGCATATGCACCTGGGTTACACCAGGAAAGAACAGTAGTATATGCGCCTGGCTTACATCGGGAGAGAACAGTAGTATATGTGCCTGGGTTACACCAGGAAAGAACAGTAGTATATGTGCCTGGGTTACATCAGGAGAGAACAGTAGTATATGCGCCTGGGTTACATCAGGAGAGAGCAGTAGTATATGCACCTGGGTTACATCAGGAGAGAACAGTAGTATATGCGCCTGGGTTACATCGGGAGAGAACAGTAGTATATGTGCCTGGGTTACATCGGGAGAGAACAGTAGTATATGCGCCTGGGTTACATCAGGAGAGAGCAGTAGTATATGTGCCTGGGTTACATCGGGAGAGAACAGTAATATATGTGCCTGAGTTACATCTGGAGAGACCAGTAGCATATGCGCCTGGTTTACACCAGGAGAGAACAGTAGTATATGAGCCAGAAGATGGGGCTTGACAGTGTTAGTAGGAAAATGCTAAAGTTAGATCAACAATATTGTACTTTAATAAATCATACACATAAAAGACTGTCTGTCTGTGTCTGGAGTGTTGCTAACAATTTGATGTCACTTTTATCAGATAAAATATACAGATGCAAATTTGACATTAAAGTACTAATTAAAAATTGCATGGGAATCTGCTTTTGTGACCTTGGCAGAAATGGGACTAGGTCGCAACAATCACACTATTAAAAGCAATATGCTCAGTGGGAGGGTCAAGACGCACTCTACAAATCAGAAGCAGCTGTAAACAGTCATCAAGGGGTATTCTGCGCCAGTAATCCAGAAACTACAAGCGATATCCCTCTTCACTGACAAATATTGTATTTTAAGAAGTGGGATGGATTAAAGTTCTCAAATACCACATGCTCCAAATTCAAAAACTCCCAAAATGACAAAGGGCCTAATTCAGACCTGATCGTAGCAGCAAATTTGTTAGCAGATGGGCAAAACCATGGGGTCATTCCGAGTTGATCGTTAGCTGAATTTGTTTGCAGCACGGCGATCAGGCTAAAAATCTGCAGTTCTGTGCATGCGTATGTGGCGCAATGCGCACCCGCGACATACGGGCACAACGAACAATGACGTTTTGCACAGGGTCTAGCGATGCATTTCAGTCGCACTGCTTGCCGCAGAGTGATTGACATGAAGTGGGCGTTTCTGGGTGGCAACTGACCGTTTTCAGGGAGTACGCGGAAAAAAGCAGGCGTGGCTGGGCGGGTGTGTGATGTCAAATCCGGAACTGAATAGTCTGAAGTGATCGCAAGCGCTGAGTAGGTTTTGAGCTACTCTGAAAATGCACAAAAAATTTTAGTAGCCAATTTGCGATACAACCGTTCGCACTTCTGGTAAGCTAAAATACACTCCCAGTGGGCGGCGCCATAGCGTTTGCACGGCTGCTAAAACTAGCTAGCGAGCAATCAACTCGGAATAACCCCCCATGTGCACTGCAGGGAGGGCAGATGTAACATGGGCAGAGAGAGTTAGATTTGGGTGGGGTGTGTTCAAACTGAAATCTAAATTGCAGTGTAAAAATAAAGCAGCCAGTATTTACCCTGCACAGAAACAATATAACCCACCCAAATCTAACTCTGCAAATGTTATATCTGCCACATCTGCATGGCACATGGTTTATACACCCTGTGTAATGTCACTTCAGGTCCTATTGTCTGCGCATAACCTCCTCCTTGCCCCCAGCTCTGCCCCTACTGCTTATCCCCTCCCTACTCCCAACACTTCCCCCAGTATTACCTGCCCCATTCCCCATCCTTTCCCCCAGTACTGCCAATACTATTTACTATCTATATAGCTACCCTAACCCCTCCCCCCCGTACTGCCTGCCTCTAACCCCCTCTATTTCTGCCCTCATACTCCATAATATTTGATGGGACCCAGTAATAGTTAAGTAGGACCCCAATTTTGTAAAGTGAAGAGTCCCTGGGACCCACAAATAATTTTGCCCATCGCGATCACTGCACATCATAGTAAGTACAACTTAATAAAGTGTACATCCACACTCACATAAATATTCACAAATACTTACATCCCCCCTTTCCCTTCACGTCCTTGTCACCAAGTAGAATCCACATCACCTTAAAAATACTCCCCTATTCCAGTGCAGATCGGTCTTTATTCTATAGTAGGCATCCCTGGGGTTAAAAATATTTTTTTTTAAATGCAAATCCGGGGGGCGTGGCCTGGCAAGCAAGCTGGACGGACGTGCCTGTCTGAAGCTCCAGGTCCCAGCGTAATAAGAGCCTTCCCTTGCCCTCCTAGCCCTTATTGGACTCTTATTGCCCTCCGAATATTGCCCCTATTCCCCCTGCACTTGGTGTGTCGGGTCCCAGAGCCGGAGGGGGCCTCCTGCCTCCTTGCGGATTGGGGCCTGCGCGCCTTGCAGAAGCCGGGGGCTAGATTTTTACTGGGACCCGGACGTGGTGGACCCCACCGCGTACGTAGTGTGGCTACTCGATCTGACCGGCCCGGATGAAAGCTTCTTACCACACCCGGCTCCGCTCTCCTCATCGCCACCCTGCCTGCGGCCTCCGAGTGCGCCAGGAGGGGCTTTGAGGCTGACCGGCGGGCTCTGTGGCCTGGTGCGCACGGTGGCTTGCTTCCGCCCAACGAGACGGGGTCTGCGGTTGCTGCGGCGGCCGCCGCAGGTCTCCGGAAGCCCGCGACCTGACCTCCCATCGCAGTGGCTGCCCTGGAATAGCTCTCATCTGCCCTGCTGACCAGGCGCCGCCTGCCTCCCGGCCCCTGACACCAGGGAAGCCCTGATCTCGGAGCCTGTGGATATAGGCTCAGGCCACTTCAGCTTCCCTGGGCGCCAGCGGCCATCTTGGATTCGGAGCCCGGGGAGCTTCTGCTTCCCTCAGCTAGTTGGAGGTAAGGGTGGGGTGCCCTGGCTACTGACTGGCCCGTGGCTGGGACCCACCACCTGCTGGGCCCTACCTAATGCCCCCGAGAAAATTTTAATGTGGGTGTGTGGAGTGGGAGTCTGTGTATGTGCCTGCATTAGCACTACACTCTGTCCTGACACTGTCTATATGTACTTCATCATAGTGGGGGGCCAGATCACACTAGGCTGCAGTAATAGAGTTCAGGGGGGACCCCCTGGGATCGTTCCTTTAATACTGGGAGTGCCTCTGCTGTATCTGTTCTTCGCCTCGGCTGTCTTGCTTCACCTATGATAATTGACGCTGGAACTCCATCTACTGGTGGCTTTATTGTTTGATTTCGGCTGCCTGAGTGAGCCTACTTTCCTTACAATGTGATCCATTGGAACCTGCCCTGAGTCTTGGGACTTTTTTTTTACACTGATATCTATGTCATAATAATTACAGTATACTATTCCTACTACCGGGACTTTTCTAGCTCTGTAATGCAGTGATCTTTTCAAGCTGTTCTGCGCGTACGTTCCATCATGCCCAGAATTAACAAAAAGCAACACGGTGCGGACCTGATCCAGAGTCTGAAAAAATGTGCCTACTCAAATGTTAAATCTCCAGGACAGGGGGCTCCCTCGCTACCTGATATTTCAGATTCGGAGGACTCAGATCATTCCCCATTGACCCGGAAGGACCTACAACTGCTTTTCCGTGAAATTCAGGAGACGAGGAAATCCGTGCAGGCAGAGGTACATACGGCCATTGCCTCTCTTAAGGCTGACGTTACCGACCTTGGAGACAGAACGGACCACTTAGAGTCTAAAATGGATGAAGTGGTCGCTTTCCAACAGGGAATGGGTGATGAAATTCATGGCCTAAAGCAGGAAATGCAGTTACTCCTGGAACGCCAAGAAAATTAAGACAACAGGGCGCGACGGAATAATCTACGCATCCGAGGAATCCCTGAGGATGTTGATATGACGTCCCTGCATGATTACCTTAAGAAACTGTTTGTGCACCTCTCGCCTTCAACACCAGAAGACCAACTCTTGTTGGATAGGGCTCATAGGGTTCTCCGCCCTCGCTCTCAGGATTTGGCTCAGCCCAGAGATGTTATTCTGCGATGCCATTATTATACGGCTAAAGAGGACATTCTTAGAGAGGCTAGGAAGCTCTCCAAGCTAGAATTCCTGGGACACTCTTTCCAAATATTCCAAGA
The DNA here is from genome assembly GCF_028390025.1 of Pseudophryne corroboree. Classification (NCBI taxonomy): domain Eukaryota; kingdom Metazoa; phylum Chordata; class Amphibia; order Anura; family Myobatrachidae; genus Pseudophryne; species Pseudophryne corroboree. The sequence goes on from NC_086445.1 coordinate 709,373,496, forward strand.
TATTGCACCTAGCACCCTACTTAAAAGGAAGGAATTCCGACCCATTACTTTGGCTCTTCGGGACAGGGGCATTCACTCCAGATGGGGTTTCCCCTTTCGCATTCTGGTGTGGCATCATAACCGCTAAAGGACTCTTGCGTACCCTGGGCCTTTCCCCGCCACCGGCCTTGTCTGAGTCTCCGCAACGGGCATGTGAGGCCTCTTCTATTGAGTCAACTGTCACTCCCAGACGCTCCTTGAACCGAGACTGGTCGAGAGTGCCCTCTGCATGGAAATCTGCCTCTGTTGGCCCTCCCACCTGATGCCTTACGTGTTTAGTTACTGTTTAATTATGTATTCTGCTATTTCTGCGCATGCATATATTGTGGAGATGTAATTTCTCTCTTTTTCCGTTCCAACTACTGGCCCTGTTTCCCCTGTACCTGGCATATATGTCTAGCCCTTCAGCTTTTCCTACTGTAGTCGTGCATGCTGGGAGGGTATAGGGCTGAGGGTCCCCTTACGGGAACTGTACCCCTCTGTCCTGGAACCGACACCCTTTGTTTTATTGTTTGTTAGTGCTATCCTCCGCCTAAGGTAATATTTGTTTCAGTCCTGGATAGTTACTATTATTATATTACTAGTTACCCTATATGGTAGTAGGAAATATGGAGTTTTGTCCAATCTTTTCTCCCTTTAACACTGGTCCCTAGACTCAGGACACATGATGGTAGGTGTCCGCTGTCCTTGATGCACCTGGCCCGGCCGGGCCGCGTCCCCATAGTTGGGTCTTATACCCGAGTCCGGTTGTTGTCACCTAGTGACCCTTCTCTGTTGTTCCCTGACCGGCACGTTAGACCAGATGTGGTTTCTTCTGGTCCCCAATCTTCCCCTCTTCCCTACTTTTCCCGAGTTTTGTTTCTCTTGATCCTTTGTCTCTCTTTTCTTGTTCAGATGTGTAATGATGTACGCCGATTGCCATGTATGTTTACTATGTTTTTTATTTGGTTTGTTGCAGGGCTGCGGTTTCCGGAGGGAGGTGGTGAGGCGTTGGTCATGGCTCTTAGAATCTATTCACATAATGTTAAAGGTTTGAACAGCCCTAACAAACGCACCAAGCTTTTTCTCTCCCTTAAACAGGCCAAAGGTGATATAGTTTTCTTACAAGAAACCCACTTTAAGAAATCCCTCCATCCTGACTTAAAGTGTAATGCCTACCCCTTTACGTTTCATGCATGTGATGCTACACACAAGAAAAGAGGGGTCTCCATCTTGTTAGCTGCCCACCTCACGTTCGAATTGGTGGACCGTCATGTAGATAAATCGGGTAGATGGCTCATTCTTATTGGGAAACTAATTAATATCCTGTGTACTCTTGTTAATGTCTATGCACCGAACCAAAATCAGGCTGCCTTTTTTAGGAGTTTGAATTCACATTTGACTAGACTCTGTAGAGGGGAAGTTATAGTGGCAGGTGACTTTAATGAGGTTCTTGACGCCTCGTTGGATAGATCCTCCCCTCCTTCTCCTCTCCCTTCTATTCCTAAACGCCCGTCCTCTGCATCTCTCGTACTGCTAGATCTTTTGAAACTCCATTTGCTATTTGATTCATACAGATTAACTGACCCACTGACTAGGGACTATACTATTTTTTCCCCTGTGCATAAGTCCTATTCTAGGATATACATGATCCTACTCAGCCGGGACCTGTCCTCTAAACTTAAATCTACTAGTATACTCCCTATGATATGGTCCGACCATTGCCCGAACACTGTCGATCTCCATTCTATTGCCCATCGTCCCCCTCCTGCCTCTTGGTGGTTGAACGATTCCTTATTGCATAGCCCGAAAGTTACTAACCTGATTAAAAGCTTCCTCACTGACTATTTTCTATTTAACGATCTCCTGGAAACTATGCCTATTACTTTATGGGAAGCACATAAGGCTGTTTTACGTGGCCATCTGATTAGTCAGGCATCTAGGTTTAAAAAGACTCAGGAAGCTAGCTTCCTCTCTCTTTCTACTAAACTCCAGACCCTTGAGCGACAGCATAAACTCTCCCCTACCCCTACCAATTTAAAGTCCTTGCTGGAGGCGAGGTCTGCGATCTCGCTCTCTCTATCAGAGCGTATGACAAAGACTCTCCAGAGGTTTAATCAGACCTTCTATGAGAAGGGGGACAAAGCCGATAAAATTGTGGCATCCCGCCTTAGAGCACAGCGATCACGGAATAATATTCAGGTGGTGCATACCGAGTCTGGTGAGGTCACATGTGCCCCTGATGGTATAAACAGGGTGTTCCGGGACTATTATTCTAAGCTCTTTCATTTAAACTCAGCTGACTCAGGTCCTGGTCCCCCGGATGTTTTACTATCAGAATTCTTGCATCGGGCTAACCTCCCTCGGCTATCTGAATTCGACTCTTCGGAGCTGAATAAGGATATAACCGATGAGGAAATCGCTGCCGTTCTGAGGAATTTCAAATCTTCTAAGGCTCCAGGCCCTGATGGCTTCTCGGCTTCATATTATAAGAAATATGTCTCCATTTTGGTCCCACATCTCAGGGTATTGTTCAGTGCTGTACTACATGGCACCCCATTCCCAAGCACTATGCTGGAGGCCAGTGTTATAGTTATCCACAAAGAGGGCAGGGATCCTCGAAATCGGCCGATATCCCTATTGAATTTGGATATTAAACTCTATGCCAAAATTTTGGCTACTCGTCTCAATGGTGTGCTCCCGGGTCTGATACATTATGACCAGGTGGGATTCATCCCTGGGCGTCAGGCCAGGGACAACACTAGGAGAGCGATCAACCTTATTACATTGTTGAACTGCAGGCAAACCCCATCTATTATCCTTTCTCTCAACGCCGAAAAGGCATTTGACCGTATTTCATGGCCTTTCTTATTTCAGAATCTGCAGGCGTTTGGGATATCGGCAGAATTGTTGACAGGAGTCTCTGCCCTCTACTCCTCCCCTATAGCTAAGGTCCTTACAAACGGAATATTATCCCCTCCCTTCCCGTTATCCAATGGCACGAGACAGGGGTGTCCTCTCTCCCCCCTGGTGTTTGCCATGGTCATAAAACCCCTGGCCACTATGATAAGAAACTCTGACAGAATTCGGGAAGTGAAGGTGGGCTCGCAGGAGTCTAAGATTTTACTCTTTGCAGATGTAGTACTGTTGTCTCTTACTCAGCCGCAGTCTTCTCTCCCCGCCTTGTATCAGATTATAGAGGAATATGGTTCCCTGTCGAGCTATAAAATCAATTTCATTAAATCCGAAGCTATGTTATTACATGTACCTGGAGAAATCAAATGCTCCCTACAGTCCTCCTATGACCTTTGCTGGCAGGCCACTAAGATTAAGTACCTCGGTGTTTATATTACTTCTCACTATAGCTCACTGTACTCTGAAAACTTCCCGCGGCTATTGACTAAGATTAAATCTGATCTGGCAAAATGGAGATCACATATCATATCCTGGCTTGGTAGGATTATTGCCCTCAAAATGACAGTCATGCCACAACTTTTCTACCTTTTTCAAACTTTACCTGTGAGGGTTCTGGAGAGGGTTCTTAGGGACGCCCAGGCCTCATGTGTGAAGTTTGTTTGGAACGATAAACCCCCACGGATAGCCTTTACTGTGCTCCGGCTCCCTCGCTCTGAGGGAGTTCGGGAATTCCCCAACGTTAAATTTTACTACCTGGCTAGCCATTTGAGTCAAATTGTGGCCTCCTTTGTCCCCCATTGCTCTATTACCTGGGTAGATTTTGCAGCCCTTTCCTTGGGACTTTGTTCATTGGCTTCGCTGTAGGGTCTGGGCAAACCATATCAACTCCTCTCCTCTTAAATTCCATCTTTCTATTTGGCATAAATCTCTCACGAGATATAATCTGTCTCCTCCTGTTCCCCCCTCACACCCCTCTGGAACAAACCTGCTGGGGTTTCACCCTATCGGTTCACACCCTGGTTTAGTGCCGGGATCCATGTGGTGCATGATCTTTCTCTCCAAGGCCATTGGATGTCAATAGACGATATCACATGTAAGTTTTCCTCTATCCCCTCCCTTTTTTGAATACTTTCAGCTCCACCACTTCCTTCTCTCTCTACCTCAAGCTGACGTTCTGCGGGATTTTACCTCTTTTGAATCTCTATGCACCAAAAAAAACCATATGTAGAGGGCTAATCTCGCTGATCTATTCTATGTTGGTTGTAGTTTCCTCGGGACCGCATACTCGCCATGAGCGAGAGTGGGAGAGGGACCTGGGTCCCCCTCCAGACGATGCCTGTTGGGAGCAGGTACGGGAGGGCATAGCTAAAAGTTCTATCTCTATCCGACTTAAGGAGACATCCTATAAACTATATTATAGGTGGTATTACACCCCGGACAAATTGTCTAGGATGTTTCCTTCTGCCACCCCGGTTTGTTGGCGGGGATGCTGTCAGCGGGGAACTCTCTTCCATATTTGGTGGACCTGTCCAAGTATTGTTCGCTTCTGGAAAAGGGTAATCGATATCCTAAACTCCCTATCTGGATTAGCACTCGAACTGGACCCGTGGATGTTTTTATTGGCCCATCCACATCCAGATCTTTACCCTCTTTTGAATAAATTGTTTTCCTGTATATTAGTGGCTGCTAAATCCTTAATAGCTAAAAATTGGAAGGCCTCCGCTGGTCCTACTATCCCTGCTTTGAATAATTATATATGGTTCGTTGCTAATATGGAGAAGATCACTTATTATCTACATGACTGTCCCCACAAATTTGAACTCGTTTGGAGCCCCTGGTTGCTTATGATGTCTCCCCCAAATTGATGTTCAAACTGTTCTTTTGTCCATGTCTTCTGAATTCCTAGCCATGCTATACCTGGACCCTCCCTCCGGACGCCGTCCTGCCCTCTTTAGTCCTTTTTTTGTTATTGAGCAATGACTAGCCCGTGTGTCTGTATTTATATTGCTATGCTATTGCACTATTCATTGTTACATTTGGCGTACTTTCCTCCTCATGGCATAGATCGGCCCTGTTCTTTTCTTCTACATCTGCCCTTCTCTTCTTTCTCCCCGCTCCCCCCCTTTTCCTTTCTCTCTACCTCTCTCTGTTTCTTTTTCCCTCGCATATGGTCCCCCCTCGGGGGACATCTTTGTTTATTTGTTAACTGAAATCAAAAATTATTTGAAAAATTCCATGGAGACTGGTTTTCACCTTTTATTGTATAACTGAATCTGTTTTGTATACCTTTTTGTCTCTCCTGGTACAAATAAAGAGTTTAAAAAAAAAATGCAAATCCTACCCACCGGACATCTAGAAGTGTATGTGTAATCACATACACTTCTACTACGTGAATGAACGGGCTTTAGGTGACTCCTGTCACTAGGATACCCGTGAGCCAATCAGCTTGCAGCTCCTGAGGAGCTTCACACTGATAGGATGTGTTGGGCTGTCCTGTCACTCTTCATAGGCTATAATGGAGAGTAATCTGCTTTGCTTATGATGGGATCCGCTACAACTAACTGCAGGTTATTAGAGGTCAACCACATAGTCCTGAAAGTATATGGCCCCCACAGAGCCCTGATCTCAACATCATTGACTCTGTCTGGGAATACTGTACATGAAGAGACAAAAAAGATTTGAGCAAGCCTACAGTACATCCACAGGAGATCTGTGGTTAGTTCTCAAAGATGTTTGGAACAATCCGCTTTTCAAGTTCCTTCAAAAACTGTGTGCAAGTGTATCTAGAAGAACTGATGCTGTTTTAAAGGCAAAGGGTGGTCACACCAAATATTGTTTTGATTTAGAGTCCGTCTTTTATTCATTCACTTTGCATTTTGTCAACTGGTAAAAATAAACTATTATCACTTCTATTTTTGAAAGCACTCCTACTTTGCAGCACCACACCTGCCTAAAACTTTGCACAGCAGTGTGTGCGTGTGTGTGTGTGTATATTTTTGCAGCAATTTTTCACACCACACGTGCCTAAAACTTTGCACACCACTGTGTGTGTGTGTGTGTGTGTGTGTGTGTGTATATATATATATATATATATATATATATAAATTACTTAACAAGCTAATTTTAATAGTGCTGCAGTGTTGAAACCTGCATTGTACTCTGTGGATGAGTGCATTAGATAACAGTTGTGGACATACTGTATTCACGCTGTTGATGAACAGTGCAGTAGTTGGCAGGTATGGCTTTAGGGTTATTGGCACACACATCTCATAAGACAAATACTTGATTGAAAAGTGCTTTTAAATAGACTGCAGTTGTCCCTCAATGCCTACTGCATGAATTATTTAGAAGTACAATGTTATTATTTGGTAGAGCAGAGGAGAACAGCTATGAGATGCTGCAGCATTAAAATTAAAGCCCATTAATTTTGTAAGTACAGTATATTTTCTCTAACGTCCTAGTGGATGCTGGGACTCCGTCAGGACCATGGGGAATAGCGGGCTCCGCAGGAGACAGGGCACATCTAAATAAAGCTTTTAGGATCACATGGTGCGTACTGGCTCCTCCCCCTATGACCCTCCTCCAAGCCTCAGTTAGGTTTTTGTGCCCGTCCGAGAAGGGTGCAATCTAGGTGGCTCTCCTAAAGAGCTGCTTAGAAAAAGTTTTTTTAGGTTTAAATCTCAGTGAATCCTGCTGGCAACAGGATCACTGCATCGAGGGACTTAGGGGAGAGATTTCCAACTCACCTGCGTGCAGGATGGATTGGAGTCTTAGGCTACTGGACACTTAGCTCCAGAGGGAGTCGGAACACAGGTCCTCCTGGGGTTCGTCCCGGAGCCGCGCCGCCGATCCCCCTTAGAGACGCTGAAGACGGAGGTCCGGAAAGCAGGCGGCAGAAGACTCCTCAGTCTTCATGAAGGTAGCGCACAGCACTGCAGCTGTGCGCCATTGTTGCTACACGTCTCACTGATTCAGTCACGGAGGGTGCAGGGCGCTGCTGGGGGCGCCCTGGGCAGCAATATTAAATACCTTTAGTGGCAAAATAAATACATCACATATAGCCATTAAGGCTATATGTATGTATTTAACCCAGGCCAGTTTTCTTAAAACCCGGGAGAAAAGCCCGCCGAAAAAGGGGCGGAGCTTATTCTCCTCAGCACTCAGCGCCATTTTCCTGCTCAGCTCCGCTGGTGAGGAAGGCTCCCAGGACTCTCCCCTGCACTGCACTACAGAAACAGGGTAACAAAGAGAAGGGGGGCATAATTTGGCGATATTGATATATTAAAAGCGCTTATATCAAAAACAACACCTTCTAGGGTTGTTTATATACATTTATAGCGCTTTTGGTGTGTGCTGGCAAACTCTCCCTCTGTCTCCCCAAAGGGCTAAGAGGGTCCTGTCTTCGATTAGAGCATTCCCTGTGTGGCTGCTGTGTGTCGGTACGTGTGTGTCGACATGTATGAGGACGATGTTGGTGTGGAGGCAGAGCAATTGCCGGTAATGGTGATGTCACCCCCTAGGGAGTCGACACCGGAATGGATGGCTTTAGTTATGGAATTACGTGATAATGTTAGCACATTACAAAAGTCAGTTGACGAAATGAGACGGCCGGAAAACCAGTTAGTACCGGCTCAGGCGTCTCAGACACCGTCAGGGGCTGTAAAACGTCCCTTACCTCAGTCAGTCGACACGGGTACCGACACAGATGAATCTAGTGTCGACGGTGAAGAAACAAACGTATTTTCCAATAGGGCCACACGTTATATGATCACGGCAATGAAGGAGGCTTTGCAGATCTCTGATACTGCTGGTACCTCAAAAAGGGGTATTATGTGGGGGGTGAAAAAACTACCTGTAGCTTTTCCAGAATCAGAGGAATTGAATGACGTGTGTGACGAAGCGTGGGTTAACCCAGATAGAAAACTGCTAATTTCCAATAAGTTATTGGCATTATACCCTTTCCCACCAGAGGTTAGGGCGCGCTGGGAAACACCCCCTAGGGTGGATAAGGCGCTCACACGTTTATCAAAGCAAGTGGCGTTGCCGTCTCCTGATACGGCCGCCCTCAAGGATCCAGCAGATAGGAGGCTGGAAACTACACTGAAGAGTATATACACACATACTGGTGTTATACTGCGACCGGCAGTAGCCTCAGCCTGGATGTGCAGTGCTGGGGTAGTGTGGTTGGATTCTCTGACTGAAAATATTGATACCCTGGATAGGGACAGTATTTTATTGACTCTAGAGCAATTAAAGGATGCTTTTCTTTATATGCGAGATGCTCAGAGGGATATTTGTACTCTAGCATCAAGAGTAAGCGCGATGTCCATATCTGCCAGAAGAAGTTTATGGACGCGACAGTGGTCAGGTGATGCGGATTCCAAAAGGCATATGGAAGTATTGCCATATAAAGGAGAGGAATTATTTGGGGTCGGTCTTTCGGACCTGGTGGCCACGGCAACTGCCGGCAAATCCACTTTTTTACCTCAGACCCCCTCCCAACAGAAAAAGACACCGTCTTTTCAGCCGCAGTCCTTTCGCTCCTATAAAAACAAGCGACCAAAAGGACAGTCTTATCTGCCGCGAGGCAGAGGAAAGGGTAAGAGAGGGCAGCAAGCAGCCCCTGCCCAGGACCAGAAGCCCGCCCCGGGTTCTACAAAGCCATCAGCATGACGCTGGGGCTTTACAAGCGGACTCAGGAGCGGTGGGGGGTCGACTCAAGATTTTCAGCAATCAGTGGGCTCGCTCACAAGTGGACCCGTGGATCCTGCAGATAATATCTCAGGGTTACATGTTGGAGTTCGAAAGGTCTCCCCCTCGCCGGTTCCTAAAGTCTGCTTTACCAACGTCTCCCTCAGAAAGGACGTCGGTTTTGGAAGCCATTCACAAGCTGTATTCTCAGCAGGTGATAGTCAAGGTACCCCTCCTACAACAGGGAAAGGGGTATTATTCCACACTATTTGTGGTACCGAAGCCGGACGGTTCGGTAAGACCTATTCTAAACCTGAAATCCTTGAACCTGTACATACAGAAATTCAAGTTCAAGATGGAGTCACTCAGAGCAGTGATAGCGAATCTGGAAGAAGGGGACTTCATGGTGTCCCTGGACATAAAGGATGCTTATCTGCATGTCCCAATTTACCCCTCACACCAAGGGTATCTCAGGTTCGTGATACAAGACTGTCATTATCAGTTTCAAACGCTGCCGTTTGGTTTGTCCACGGCCCCTCGGGTCTTTACCAAGGTAATGACCGAAATGATGGTTCTTCTACGAAGAAAAGGCGTATTAATTATCCCTTACTTGGACGATCTCCTGATAAGGGCAAAGTCCAGAGAACAGCTGGAAGTCGGTGTAGCACTAACCCAGGTAGTGCTTCAGCAACACGGGTGGATTCTGAATCTTCCAAAATCTCAATTGACCCCGACAACTCGTCTGCTGTTCCTGGGAATGATTCTGGACACGGTTCAGAAAAAGGTGTTTCTCCCGGAGGAGAAAGCAAGGGAGTTATCCGAACTTGTCAGGAACCTCCTAAAACCAGGAACTGTGTCAGTACATCAATGCACAAGAGTCCTGGGAAAGATGGTGGCTTCTTACGAAGCGATTCCATTCGGCAGATTCCATGCACGGACATTTCAGTGGGATCTGCTGGACAAATGGTCCGGATCGCATCTGCACATGCATCAGCGGATAACACTGTCACCAAGAACAAGGTTGTCTCTCCTGTGGTGGTTGCAGAGTGCCCATCTGTTAGAGGGCCGCAGATTCGGCATACAGGACTGGGTCCTGGTGACTACGGATGCCAGCCTACGAGGCTGGGGAGCAGTCACACAGGGAAGAAACTTCCAGGGCGTGTGGTCAAACCTGGAGACGTCCCTTCACATAAATATACTGGAGCTAAGAGCGATCTACAATGCTCTAAGCCTGGCAAAATCGCTGCTTCAGGGTCAGCCGGTGTTGATCCAGTCGGACAACATCACGGCAGTCGCCCACGTAAACCGACAAGGCGGCACGAGAAGCAGAAGAGCAATGACAGAAGCTGCAAGGATTCTGCGCTGGGCGGAGAATCATGTCATAGCACTGTCAGCAGTGTTCATCCCGGGAGTGGACAACTGGGAAGCAGACTTCCTCAGCAGACACGACCTTCACCCGGGAGAGTGGGGACTTCATCCAGAAGTCTTCCACATGATTGTGAACCGTTGGGAAAGACCAAAGGTGGACATGATGGCGTCTCGCCTCAACAAAAAATTGGACAGATATTGCGCCAGGTCAAGAGACCCTCAGGCAATAGCTGTGGACGCTCTGGTAACACCGTGGGTGTACCAGTCAGTGTATGTGTTCCCTCCTCTGCCTCTCATACCAAAGGTACTGAGAATTATACGGAAAAGAGGAGTAAGAACAATACTGGTGGCTCCGGACTGGCCAAGAAGAACTTGGTATCCGGAACTTCAAGAGATGCTCACGGAGGATCCATGGCCTCTACCTCTAAGAAGGGATCTGCTTCAGCAGGGACCTTGTATGTTCCAAGACTTACCGCGTCTGCGTTTGACGGCATGGCGGTTGAACGCCGGATTCTAAAAGAAAAGGGCATTCCAGAGGAAGTTATTCCTACCTTGATTAAGGCTAGAAAGGAAGTGACTGTACAACATTATCACCGCATTTGGCGAAAATATGTTGCGTGGTGTGAGGCCAAGAAGGCTCCAACGGAAGAATTTCAATTGGGTCGATTCTTACATTTCCTGCAAGCAGGATTGTCTATGGGCCTAAAATTGGGGTCCATTAAAGTTCAAATTTCGGCCTTATCAATCTTCTTCCAGAAGGAATTGGCATCAGTGCCTGAAGTACAAACTTTTGTCAAAGGTGTACTACATATACAACCCCCAATAGTGCCTCCAGTGGCACCGTGGGATTTGAACGTAGTTTTGAATTTTCTCAAATCTCATTGGTTTGAGCCTCTAAAATCGGTAGATTTAAAATACCTTACATGGAAGGTAACCATGCTATTGGCCCTGGCTTCAGCCAGGAGAGTTTCAGAGTTGGCGGCTTTATCATACAAAAGCCCATATCTGATTTTCCATTCGGACAGGGCAGAACTGCGGACACGTCCTCATTTTCTCCCTAAGGTGGTTTCGGCTTTTCACTTGAACCAGCCTATTGTGGTGCCTGCGGCTACTAGCGACTTGGAGGACTCCAAGTTACTGGACGTTGTCAGAGCATTAAAAATATATATTTCAAGGACAGCTGGAGTCAGAAAATCTGACTCGTTGTTTATATTGTATGCACCCAACAAGATGGGTGCTCCTGCGTCTAAACAGACGATTGCACGTTGGATCTGTAGCACAATCCAACTTGCACATTCTGTGGCAGGCCTGCCACAGCCTAAATCTGTAAAGGCCCACTCCACAAGGAAAGTGGGCTCATCTTGGGCGGCTGCCCGAGGGGTCTCGGCATTACAACTTTGCCGAGCAGCTACGTGGTCAGGGGAGAACACGTTTGTAAAATTTTACAAATTTGATACTCTGGCTAAGGAGGACCTGGAGTTCTCTCATTCGGTGCTGCAGAGTCATCCGCACTCTCCCGCCCGTTTGGGAGCTTTGGTATAATCCCCATGGTCCTGACGGAGTCCCAGCATCCACTAGGACGTTAGAGAAAATAAGAATTTACTTACCGATAATTCTATTTCTCATAGTCCGTAGTGGATGCTTGGCTCCCGTCCCAAGTGCGGATTGTCTGCAATACTTGTACATAGTTATTGTTACAAAGATCGGGTTATTACTATTGTTGTGAGCCATCTTTTCAGAGGCTACTTCGTTTTTTGTTATCATACTGTTAACTGGGTTCAGATCACAAGTTGTACGGTGTGATTGGTGTGGCTGGTATGAGTCTTACCCGGGATTCAAGATCCTTCCTTATTGTGTACGCTCGTCCGGGCACAGTACCTAACTGAGGCTTGGAGGAGGGTCATAGGGGGAGGAGCCAGTACGCACCATGTGATCCTAAAAGCTTTATTTAGATGTGCCCTGTCTCCTGCGGAGCCCGCTATTCCCCATGGTCCTGACGGAGTCCCAGCATCCACTACGGACTATGAGAAATAGAATTATCGGTAAGTAAATTCTTATTTTCTGAAATGTATTTGATGCTTAATGGAACAAAATCAGGGACAAACCCAAGAAAACTTTGTCCCACTGTTAATGCCAATGAATATAAACATTGCATTTGGATGAAATGTAAGAAAAGTAAAAGTGTTCATGTAAGGGACTTTTCTCCCAATTTTCAGGGAAAATAACAGTAAATTAAAACATTGCACACATATTAGTCCCTACATTTATCTACATTGTAACTTTCCATCATGAGATTGAGCACAGAGTAGTCTCACAGTTTGTGTAGCAAATTAGTCTGTGTGCTACTATTTTCATATGTGTTTAGCATGTATGGACACTTTCTGCAAGTGCTCTGATCTGCAATCATGTACTTCTCCACATTGGCAATCTGTGTCCCCTTATGTGACTCTATTCATCATCACTTAATTTATACAAAAATGTATACATATTTTAGTATAAATTGTCAGTGCGATTCATTGCAAAGGTAACGCAGGAGATAGCAGGGATAACTCCTACTTACCTTTCAGTGCCACTGTCTCCATACACTAATAGGGGGACCTAAATTCATCAAAGTCCAAAAATACTACATTTTCGTAGCTTGACTGTGGGAACATCCTCCATCTTCAGGTGGTGTTTGTTGTCTCAGCCCCCTAGGAAGGGGTCCTGATCACAATGAGAGATCCATAGAATCCCTCTGTCACTGCTCGGCTCCTTCCGCTGGAAGTCGTGCATGTGTGAACCCAAGTTCACGCAGGTGCGTGCTAAGTTTTACCACTACTAAAGTAGTGGTGAAAGGATTCAAGGGGACAGCTGAGTTTAGAATTAGCTGTTTCCGTGCAGGCGCAGTGTTGAATTGCTCTAGCACTCGCAGCAAGTAGACTTAATTATCGGGGGCCGTCCAGCCCCTGATAATTATCAATATGAATCGGCACCAAAGGGCGTATATTTCTGAAGCTTTTTACCATTATCATTGCTTCTTCCTAGCTAAGAGATACAGCAGATTTCTCTTGTGGACCCTCTATTCTGACAGTATACACATCCACCTAACCTGCTATGGGAATTGCTGCTTCTGTTCAGTTTATGAATCATTACTCTGCTAGGTAATACGATTTGAGATGGCGTTACCTAATACAGTTTAATTTGCTAAGCCAAAGAGTCTTTGGGGATCTCCTCCAGGTCATGTCCCACTATTCATGTGCTCACAGCATTAGGCAGTGTAAGGGTGAGAGACCCTTCACATAACAGCAAGAAAAGCCTTATATTGATACATTGGCTACATAAAACATTCATAGCGCTACAATTTGCAGTGACATAGAAACATAGAATTTGACGGCAGATAAGAACTACTTGACTCATCTAGTCTGCCTCTTTTTAAAAAATATTTTTATCTCAAACCTTATTTGATTTCTCTGACGTCCTAAGTGGATGCTGGGACTCCGTAAGGACCATGGGGAATAGCGGCTCCGCAGGAGACTGGGCACAACTAAAAGAAAGCTTTAGACTACTGGTGTGCACTGGCTCCTCCCACTATGACCCTCCTCCAGACTTCAGTTAGAATCTTGTGCCCGGCTGAGCTGGATGCACACTAGGGGCTCTCCTGAGCTCCTAGAAGGAAAGTATATTTTAGGTTTTTTATTTTACAGTGAGATCTGCTGGCAACAGACTCACTGCAGCGAGGGACTAAGGGGAGAAGAAGCGAACCTACCTAACTGGTGGTAGCTTGGGCTTCTTAGGCTACTGGACACCATTAGCTCCAGAGGGATCGACCACAGGACCCGACCTCGCTGTTCGGTCCCGGAGCCGCGCCGCCGGCCCCCTTACAGAGCCAGAAGCAAGAAGTGTTCCTGAAAATCGGCGGCAGAAGACTTCGGTCTTCAACAAGGTAGCGCACAGCACTGCAGCTGTGCGCCATTGCTCCTCATGCACACCTCACACTCCGGTCACTGATGGGTGCAGGGCGCTGGGGGGGGGGGCGCCCTGAGGGCAATATAAGACACCTTGGCTGGCAAATCTACACCATATATAGTCAGGAAGGCTATATAGGTGTAAAAATACCCCTGCCAGAATTCCCAAAAAAGCGGGAGAAGTCCGCCGGAAAAGGGGCTGGGCCATCTCCCTCAGCACACTGGCGCCATTTTTCCCTCACAGCTCCGCTGGAAGGACGCTCCCTGGCTCTCCCCTGCAGTGTCAAGCTACATAAGGGTAAACAAGAGAGGGGGGGCACTAAATTTATGCGCAGTATATATAATATAAGCAACTATAAGGGAAAAACACTCATTTATAGTGGGATCCCTGTGTTATATAGCGCTCTGGTGTGTGCTGGCATACTCTCTCTCTGTCTCCCCAAAGGGCTTTGTGGGGTCCTGTCCTCTGTCAGAGCATTCCCTGTGTGTATGCGTGGTGTCGGTACGGCTGTGTCGACATGTTTGATGAGGAGGCTTATGTGGAGGCGGAACAGATGCCGATAAATGTGATGTCACCCCCTGCGGGGTCGACACCTGAGTGGATGGTTCTGTGGAAGGAATTACGCGACAGTGTCGACTCCTTGCATAAAAGGTTTGACGACATACCAAATGTGGGACAGCCGGCTTCTCAGCCTGTGCCTGCCCAGGCGTCTCAAAAGCCATCAGGGGCTCTAAAACGCCCGCTACCTCAGATGGCAGACACAGATGTCGACACGGATACTGACTCCAGTGTCGAGACTAATGTAACTTCCAATAGGGCCACACGTTACATGATTGAGGCAATGAAAAATGTGTTGCACATTTCTGATGTTACCCCCGGTACCACAAAAAAGGGTATTATGTTTGGAGAGAAAAAACTACCAGTAGCTTTTCCTCCATCTGAGGAGTTAAATGAAGTGTGTGAAGAAGCGTGGGCTTCCCCTGATAAGAAACGGGTAATTTCTAAGAGGTTACTAATGGTGTACCCTTTCCCGCCAGAGGATAGGTCACGTTAGGAAACATCCCCTAGGGTGGATAAAGCGCTCACACGCTTGTCAAAGAAGGTGGTACTACCGTCTTCGGATACGGCCGCCCTGAAGGAATCTGCTGATAGAAAGCAGGAGGCTATCCTGAAGTCTATATATACACACACAGGTGTTATACTGAGACCAGCTATTGCTTCAGCATGGATGTGCAGTTCTGCAGCTGCGTGGTCAGATTCCCTGTCGGAAAATATTGATACCCTAGACAGGGACACTATATTGCTAACCGTAGAGCATATTAAAGACGCACTTTTATACATGAGGGATGCACAGAGGGATATTTGCCGGCTGGCATCTAAAATAAGTGCAATGTCCATTTTTGCCAGGAGAGGGTTATGGACTCGGCAGTGGACAGGAGATGCAGATTCTAAAAGGCACATGGAAGTTCTACCTTATAAGGGTGAGGAGTTGTTCGGGGATGGTCTCTCGGACCTCGTTTCCACAGCAACAGCTGGGAAGTCTAAATTTTTACCCCATGTTCCCTCACAGCCAAAGAAAGCACCGTATTATCAGGTACAGTCCTTTCGGCCCAATAGGGGCAGGCGGGTTAAGGGCGCGTCCTTTCTGCCCAGAGGCAGAGGTAGAGGGAAAAAGCTGCAGCATACAGCCAGTTCCCAGGAGCAAAAGTCCTCCCCCGCTTCCTCTAAGTCCACAGCATGACGCTGGGGCTCCACAGGCGGAGCCAGGTACGGTGGGGGCCCCTCTCAAATATTTCAGCAATCAGTGGGCTTGCTCACGGGTGGATCCCTGGATCTTTCAAGTAGTATCTCAGGGGTACAAGCTGGAATTCGAGACGTCTCCCCCCCCGCCGTTTCCTCAAATCTGCCTTACCAACCACTCCCTCAGGCAGGGAGGCAGTGTTACAGGCAATTCACAAGCTGTATTCACAACAGGTGATAGTAAAGGTGCCCCTACTTCAACAAGGACGGGGTTACTATTCCACAATGTTTGTGGTACCGAAACCGGACGGTTCGGTGAGACCCATTTTAAATTTGAAATCCTTGAACACATATATAAAAAAATTCAAGTTCAAGATGGAATTGCTCAGGGCGGTTATTGCAAGCCTGGACGAGGGGGATTACATGGTATCACTGGACATCAAGGATGCTTACCTGCATGTCCCCATTTACCATCCTCACCAGGAGTACCTCAGATTTGTGGTACAGGATTGTCATTACCAATTCCAGACGTTGCCGTTCGGTCTATCCACGGCTCCGAGGGTCTTTACCAAGGTAACGGCCGAAATGATGATACTCCTTCGAAAGAAGGGAGTTTTAATTATCCCGTACTTGGACGATCTCCTGATAAAGGCGAGGTCCAGGGAGCAGTTGTTGGTCGGGGTAGCACTATCTTGGGAGGTGCTACAACAGCATGGCTGGATTCTAAATATTCCAAAGTCACAGCTGGTCCCTACGACACGTCTACTGTTCCTCGGGATGGTTCTGGACACAGAACAGAAAAAAGTGTTTCTCCCGGAGGAGAAGGCCAAGGAGCTGTCATCTCTAGTCAGAGGCCTCCTAAAACCAAAACAGGTGTCGGTGCATCACTGCACGCGGATCCTGGGAAAGATGGTAGCTTCCTACGAAGCAATTCCATTCGGCAGGTTCCATGCAAGAACCTTTCAGTGGGACCTGTTGGACAAGTGGTCCGGATCGCATCTTCAGATGCATCGGCTGATAACCCTGTCTCCAAGGACCAGGGTGTCTCTGCTGTGGTGGCTGCAGAGTGCTCATCTTCAAGAGGGTCGCAGATTCGGCATACAGGACTGGGCCCTGGTGACCACGGATGCCAGCCTTCGAGGCTGGGGTGCAGTCACGCAGGGAAGAAACTTCCAAGGACTATGGTCAAGTCAGGAGACTTCCCTGCTCATAAATATTCTGGAACTGAGGGCCATTTACAATGCCCTAAGTCAGGCAAAAGCCCTGCTTCAAAACCAGCCGGTACTGATCCAGTCAGACAACATCACGGCGGTCGCCCATGTAAACCGACAGGGCGGCACGAGAAGCAGGACGGCGATGGCAGAAGCCACAAGGATTCTCCGATGGGCGGAAAATCACGTGTTAGCACTGTCAGCAGTGTTCATTCCGGGAGTGGACAACTGGGAAGCAGACTTCCTCAGCAGGCACGACCTCCACCCGGGAGAGTGGGGACTTCATCCAGAAGTCTTCCAACTGATTGTAAACCGTTGGGAAAGGCCACAGGTGGACATGATGGCGTCCCGCCTAAACAAAAAGCTAGAAAAATATTGCGCCAGGTCAAGAGATCCGCAGGCGATAGCTGTGGACGCTCTAGTGACACCATGGGTGTACCGGTCGGTTTATGTGTTCCCTCCTCTTCCTCTCATACCAAAGGTACTGAGGATAATAAGGAGAAGAAGAGTAAGAACTATACTCATTGTTCCGGATTGGCCAAGAAGAGCTTGGTACCCGGAACTTCAAGAAATGATCTCAGAGGACCCATGGCCTCTGCCGCTCAGACAGGACCTGCTGCAGCAGGGGCCCTGTCTGTTCCAAGACTTACCGCGGCTGCGTTTGACGGCATGGCGGTTGAACACCGGATCCTGAAGGAAAAGGGCATTCCGGAGGAAGTCATTCCCACGTTGATTAAAGCTAGGAAAGAAGTAACCGCAAACTATTATCACCGCATATGGCGAAAATATGTTGCGTGGTGTGAGGCCAGGAGAGCCCCAACGGAGGAATTTCAGCTGGGCCGTTTCCTGCACTTCCTACAGTCAGGGGTGACTATGGGCCTAAAATTGGGTTCCATTAAGGTCCAGATTTCGGCTCTATCGATTTTCTTCTAGAGAGAACTGGCTTCACTACCTGAAGTTCAAACTTTTGTTAAGGGAGTGCTGCATATTCAGCCCCCTTTTGTGCCTCCAGTGGCACCTTGGGATCTCAACGTGGTGTTGGATTTCCTAAAGTCACATTGGTTTAAACCACTTAAATCCGTGGAATTGAAGTATCTCACGTGGAAAGTGGTCATGTTGTTGGCCTTGGCTTCGGCCAGGCGTGTATCAGAATTGGCGGCTTTGTCATGTAAAAGCCCTTATCTGATTTTCCATATGGATAGGGCAGAATTGAGGACTCGTCCCCAATTTCTCCCTAAGGTGGTATCAGCCTTTCATCTGAACCAACCTATTGTGGTGCCTGCGGCTACTAAAGACTTGGAGGCTTCCAAGTTGTTGGACGTAGTCAGGGCCCTGAAAATTTATGTTTCCAGGACAGCTGAAGTCAGAAAGACTGACTCGCTATTTATCCTGTATGCGCCCAACAAGTTGGGTGCACCTGCTTCAAAGCAGACTATTGCTCGCTGGATCTGTAGTACGATTCAGCTTGCACATTCTGCGGCTGGACTGCCGCATCCTAAATCAGTGAAAGCCCATTCCACGAGGAAGGTGGGCTCTTCTTGGGCGGCTGCCCGAGGGGTCTCGGCTCTACAACTTTGCCGAGCAGCTACTTGGTCGGGGTCAAACACATTTGCTAAATTCTACAAGTTTGACACCCTGGCTGAGGAGGACCTAGAGTTTGCCCATTCGGTGCTGCAGAGTCATCCGCACTCTCCCGCCCGTTTGGGAGCTTTGGTATAATCCCCATGGTCCTTACGGAGTCCCAGCATCCACTTAGGACGTCAGAGAAAATAAGAATTTACTCACCGGTAATTCTATTTCTCGTAGTCCGTAGTGGATGCTGGGCGCCCATCCCAAGTGCGGATTGTCTGCAATACTTGTATATAGTTATTGTTTAACAAAAGGGTTATTGTTGAGCCATCTGTTGAGAGGCTCAGTTGTTATCATACTGTTAACTGGGTATTGTATCACGAGTTATACGGTGTGATTGGTGTGGCTGGTATGAGTCTTACCCGGGATTCAAAATCCTTCCTTATTGTGTCAGCTCTTCCGGGCACAGTATCCTAACTGAAGTCTGGAGGAGGGTCATAGTGGGAGGAGCCAGTGCACACCAGTAGTCTAAAGCTTTCTTTTAGTTGTGCCCAGTCTCCTGCGTAGCCGCTATTCCCCATGGTCCTTAGGGAGTCCCAGCATCCACTACGGACATCGAGAAATAGAATTACCCGTGAGTAACTTCTTTTTTTTTTACTTCTTTGTATGGATATCCTTATGTCTGTCCCATGCATGTTTAAATTGCTCTACTGTCTTATCCTCTACCACCTCTAATGGGAGGCTATTACACTTGTCCACTACCCTTTCTGTGAATTAATTTTTCCTCAAATTTCCCCTGAATCTACCTCCCTCTAGTCTCAGTGCATGTCCTCGTGTCCTATTGCTTCTCTTCATTTGAAGAATGTTTCACTCCTGGACTTTGTTAAAACCCTTGATATATTTGAAAGTTTCTATCATGTCCCCCCTTTCCCTTCTCTGCTCCAAACTATACATACAGTATTAAGATTTATTAGTCTTTCTGGGTATGTTTTGTGATGTAGGCCATGCACGGTTTTAGTTGACCTTCTTTGTACAGTCTCTATTATTATTATTTATTGTTATTATTTATTTATATTGTGCCACAAGGGATCCGCAGCGCCCATTACACAGTACATAATCAAATGAGCAAACAAGAAAACAGCACTTACAGTTCAAGACAATATAGGACAGGTATAGAAAACCCAGGGTTAGGTGCCATCAAAGGGAGTAAGAAGTATAAGATTGTATAAGTAAGAAAAGGAAAGGCACATGAGGAAAGAAGTCCCTGCTCTTGTGAGATTACAATCTAAAAGGTGAGGTGCTAACAGACCAGGGTGACTCAGAAGGGGTAGACAATGAGCATAGACAAGAGGGTTAGGACGAGAGTTGACTGGGTTTGGTGAATAAGTGGGTCTTGAGAGCTCGTTTGAATTTTTGTAGAGAGATGGAGAGTCGGATGGGGAGAGGTAGAGCATTCCAGAGATAGGAAGCAGCACGTGCAAAATCTTGTAGGTAGGAGTGGGAGGAGGTAATCAGTTGGCAGGAGAGACGGCGTGCATTAGCAGAGCGAAGAGGACAGGTCGGAATGTAAAGAGAGATAAGGTCAGAGATGTAAGAGGGAGAAGAGTGGGTGAGGGCTTTGTAGGTGAGTGGGAAAAGCTTTAATTGGATTCTGAATGGGAAGGGTAGCCATTGAAAGTCCTGCAAGAGAGGGGATGTGGATGTAGTACGCTTGGTGAGGAAGATGAGGCGGGCAGCAACATTGAGGATAGATTGGAGTGGAGAGAGGCATTTTGAGGGAGGCCAGATAGGAGATTGCAGTAGTCCAATCTGGAGATGACCAGTGAGTGGATGAGGGTCTTAGTAGTGTCCTGGGTGAGAAAGGGTCTGATCCTGGAGATGTTTTTGAGATGGAAATTGAAGGTTTGTGAGAGGTAGTGAATGTGTGGTTTGAAGGAGAGGGAGGAGTCAAGGATTACTCCAAGACATCGCACTTGGGGGCTAGAGGAGATATTTGTGCCATCAATGGATAATTAAATTGTGGGAGGTGAGGTTATGCAGGAGGGAGGGAAAATGATCAGCTTAGTCTTAGACATGTTAAGTTTAAGAAAAGCGCTGGGACATCCAGGAGGAGATAGCAGACAGTTGGAGATACGAGTGAGGAGAGCAGGGGAGAGGTCAGGGAAGGAAAGGTAGATTTGAGTATCGTCAGCGTAGAGATGATATTTTAAGTCAAAAGAGCTAATGAGCTCACCTAATGAGGATATGTAGAGAGAGAATAGGAGAGGCACAAGAACAGAACCTTGGGGAACACCTACTGGTAGAGGAAGTGGGGGTGAGATGGAATGTCAGAAAGGTAGGAGGACAGCCAGGAGAGAGCAGTATCACTCAAACCAAGTGAGTAAAGGATTTGCAGGATGAGAGGGTGGTCTACAGTGTCAAAAGCAGCAGAGAGGTCAAGGAGAATAAGCAGAGACTAGTGGTTCCTAGATTTAGCAGCAAGGAGGTCATTGCAGACTTTTGTGAGGGCAGTTTCAGTGGTGTGCTGAGGACGGAAACCAGACTGGAAAGGGTCAAGCAGTGAGTGGGAAGAAGGAAAGACAGTGGGGCGGTCGTAGACAATATGCTCATGGAGTTTGGAGGCAGAAGAGAGATGGTCGGTAGGTGGAGAGATAGGTTGGATCAAGGGTAGGTTTTTTAAGAATAGGGGAGACAAGTGCATGCTTGAAGGCAGAAGAGACAGTGCCTGATGAGAGTGAGAGATTGAGTAGATGGGAACAGGCAGAAGAAGAGAGGAAGTGGAGAAGGCGGGAGGGAATAGGGTCAAGTGGGGAGGTGGAGGGGGGTGAGGACCTGATGAGGACCATGACTTCCTCTCCAGATACAGGGAAGAAAGATGTCACAACTAGAGGGAAGGAGAGGGGGGTCGGGAAATGGAGGAGGGGGGGTTGCTCAAGTTCTGGTGGGATGTTATGTCCTGACGAATGGAGTCAATTTTGGATGTGCAGTAGGTGGCAAAGTCAAGAGCAGAAAGTGAAGAGGGGAGTTGAGGCGGGGGTGGGCAGAGGAGCGAGTTGACAGTGGCAAAGAGGTGCCTGGGGTTTGAGGAATGGGAGGAGATGAGGTTTTTGAAGTAAGATTGTTTAGAGAAGGTAAGGGCAGCAAAGTAGGATGAGAGCATAAATTTGTAGTGTAGGAAGTCAGCCTTAAAGCGTGATTTCCTCCATTGTCGCTCAGTGGTACGTGAGCATTTTTGCAGATATCTGGTGCATTTGGTGTGCCAGGGTTAAAGTGTCAATCTGCGAGGGTGAAGAGTGGTTGGTGGGACAACAGAGACAAGAGCTAAGGTAAGGGATGCATTGTATAGGGAAGTTGCTTGTTTAGGGCATGAAAGAGAGAGACTAGGAGAGAGCAGTGAGTCAGATAGGGAAGTTGTATCAATAGCCTCAATGTTACGCTTTGTGATGGTAGTCTTAGGTGGTAAAGATGGAGAAGCAGATAGAGATAGGTTAAAAGTGAGCAGGTGATGGCCAGAGAGGGGGAACAGGGAGTTGGAGAAATCAGAAAGATCACAACGGTGAGTGAAGACCAGATCCAGTGAGCGTCCACTCATATGGGAGGGGGAGGAGGTCCACTGGGAGAGACCAAGATGTCACGATCCGGGTATCTGGACGCCATTTCTTACCCATCAGATGCCTCCTAAGGCTGGCTCAGCGCTCCAGGACCGGATTCCATCTGTTATCCTGATGTGTACATTCCTGTATCCTCTCCTGTCACTCTGGGACGCTGTCACAGTAAACGCCATATTACACCTGGCATGGCGTCTCTCGCGGCCTCCACCGCCGTCCCTGAACTTCTGCATGCAGAGTGTCTGAGTGGCGATTACGTCAGCCGCGGCCTCAGCTGTGTCCGCGTGGTTGGATGTGCATCTGTCAGCCTGGCGCCTCCTGTCTCCGGTGGCCGGCGCCGCCATTACTGTTTTCATTACCACATGGATTACAAACCAAACTTCCCTCCAAGTGTCTGCATGGGCGCAGCCATCTTGGATTCTGTCAGCTGATCATTTCCACCAATCTGTTCTCAGTATTGATAATCTGCATAATTGCCTAGCCAATCCCTTCCTTGCTGCAGGTATAAATACACTGTGCCTGAGCAAGGAAGGCGTCAGTGCTTTGGTTGTCAAACCTAGTTCCTGTTTGTCTCTCTCCTGTGATTGTCTTCCAGGTTCCAGCTCCTGTCTCAAGACTTCCACCATAGAGACCCGCACCAGCATTCCACCTGCGGTGTAGCCTGACTCTCCAATCCATTGTGGATTCATCTGTTTCCAGCTACAACATTACCTGCTTCCAGCTCAGCTTCCAGCAGAGTACAGCTTCCCTTAAAGGGCCGGTGTCCTTTCTACACTTTACCACTCTCCACCGGTATTATTATTTCTCCGCTCTCAAGTTCTACATTTCAGTTCATATTTCATCGCTCCCAAGTTCATTTATTATTTAACTGGTTCCAGCCAGTATCCACTCCGTGCTAACAACAGTCTGGTTCCAGCCAGTATCCACAGCAGCTGTTTTATCTTCAGCAACCCAGCTTTTCCTGGAACACCAGCTGGCACAATCCTGGGTTATCTCCATTGCTACAGTCGGGCCTGGTAAGGACTTTCCATCTAGAAGATCATAAGAACTATCTCACACTACCAGTGCCCTGTGGCTCCTGCCATCCTGTAGTACCCAGGAACTGTATTTATTCTTTGCTGACTTTTACGTTTTCTTTTACTGCTGCTGTGTTGCGGAGTTGTCATAATAAACATCATTGACTTTTATCCAAGTTGTCGTGGTCACGCCTTCGGGCAGTTATTATTCATGTTACTTACATGTCCAGGGGTCTGATACAACCTCCCAGGTTCCGGTACATCTCAGCCCCTACAACTGAGGCTGCCTCCCGTCAGCTCAGGCCCTCAGTTGTGACACAAGAGAAGAGGTGAGGTTAAGGAGTTTTGAAGCATTTGATTTTGTGGGGTTATCTATAGGGATGTTGAAATCACCTAGAATAATGGAGGGAATGTCAGAAGAGAGGAAATGAGGAAGCCAGGGAGCAAAGATGTTAAGATATTTGGAGGGCATGCCAGGGGAGCGGTAAATGACAGCTACACGAAGATGAACAGGTTGGAAGAGGCGTATGGAATGGACCTCAAATGTAGAGAATGTAAGGGATCTTTCTGGTGGTATGAGTTTGAGTGGCTAGAGGGTAGTAGGAGCCCAACACCACCACTGTGGCGACCTACAGGTCGGGTGTGTGTGAGAATGTGAAACCCCCAGAAGAGAGAGCAGCGGGAGAAACTGTGTCAGAGGGGTTAATCCAAGTTTCAGTGATGGCTAGGAGATGCAAGAAATTTGAAATGAAAAGGTCATGGGTGGGAACCAGTTTATTACAGACAGATCTGGCACTCCAGAGGCCACAGTAGAGAGGGAGAGAGTCTGCGGGAGTGATCTGAATGAGATTGTCAGGGTTGCTGTAGCAATGAGGTGAGATGGATTTAGAAGACAGGGATACAGAGGATGTAGTGAGGGTGCTGGCTCCTGGTCTAGGAAGGGACACTGTAGCAGCTGAGTATGGAGGGAGTAAAGTGTGGTACAGAGGTATATGAGGTAGGGAGAGGAGGGAGGTAGCAGGGCAAAGTGGTGGATGACTGGGCCCATGGTAGGGTAGAGGTGAATGACAGTGGGATGTCAGGGGAGTAGTGGAAGTGAGGCATTGGAGTGGATGTGAGACAAAGGAGGGGAGAGAAAGAAATGTAGGAGTCTAGGGGAGAAGGATAGAGGTGGGAGCATGGGACAGAAAAGGATAGGGCAGACAAGGAGTGTTGGGGTGATAGTGGCAGGCTAGACATGCTGTAGTGTGGATTAGCCTTCCTCATTGTTTTTTTACATTGCTTACCCACCTTTAAGTCACCTGAAATAGTGACTACTAGAACCCTTTCCTCCTCAGTAGTTTCCAGTATAGTGCCATTAATACTATATTTCTCTAACGTCTTAGTGGATGCTGGGGACTCTGTAAGGACCATGGGGAATAGCGGGCTCCGCAGGAGACTGGGCACTCTAAAGAAAGATTTAGTACTATCTGGTGTGCACTGGCTCCTTCCTCTATGCCCCTCCTCCAGACCTCAGTTAGAATTTGTGCCCGGCCGAGCTGGGTGCTCCTAGTGGGCTCTCCTGAGCTTGCTAGAAAAGAAAGTATTTTGTTAGGTTTTTTTATTTTCAGAGAGCTTCTGCTGGCAACAGACTCTCTGCTACGAGGGACTGAGGGGAGAGAAGCAAACCTACTCACGGCAGCTAGGTAGCGCTTCTTAGGCTACTGGACACCATTAGCTCCAGAGGGATCGAACACAGGTACCTAACCTTGATCGTCCGTTCCCAGAGCCGCGCCGCCGTCCCCCTCGCAGAGCCAGAAGAACAGAAGCAGCAGAAGCATGAAGACATCGAAATTGGCGGCTGAAGACTCCTGTCTTCACTTAAGGTAGCGCACAGCACTGCAGCTGTGCGCCATTGCTCCCACAGCACACCGCACACTCCGGTCACTGTAGGGCGCAGGGGGGGGCGCCCTGGGCAGCAATTGAGTACCTTTTTGGCAAAAAGAGACATATATACAGTCTGGGACTGTATATATGCCCGAGCCCCCGCCATTTTTTACACATTAAAGCGGGACAGAAGCCCGCCGCTGAGGGGGCGGGGCCTTCTTCCTCAGCACACCAGCGCCATTTTCTCTTCACAGCTCCGCTGGAAGGACGCTCCCCAGGCTCTCCCCTGCAGTATACAGGTGCATTAAAGGGTAAAAAAGAGAGGGGGGCACTTAAATTTAGGCGCAGTATATATATATATATATATTAACAGCAGCTACAGGGTAAACACTAAGGTACAGTGTAATCACTGGGTTATATAGCGCTGGGGTGTGTGCTGGCATACTCTCTCTCTGTCTCCCCAAAAGCCTTTGTGGGGTCCTGTCCTCAGTCAGAGCATTCCCGGTGTGTGTGCTGTGTGTCGGTACGCCTGTGTTGACATGTTTGATGAGGAAGGATACGTGGAGGCAGAACAAGTGCAGCTGAGTGTGGTGTCGCCGCCGACGGTGCCGACACCTGATTGGATGGATATGTGGAAGGTGTTAAATGATAATGTAAACTCCTTGCATAACAGATTGGATAAAACTGTAACCGGGGGACAGTCAGGGTCTCCACCCATGCCTGATCCTACAGCGCAGAGGCTGTCAGGGTCTCAAAAGCGCACACTATCCCAGATAGTTGACACAGATGTCGACACGGAATCTGACTCCAGTGTCGATGACGATGAGGCAAAGTTGCAGCCTAAAATGACTAAAGCCATCCGCTACATGATTGTAGCTATAAAGGATGTATTACACATTTCTGAGGAAAATCCTGACAAGAGGATTTATATGTATGGGGAGAAAAAGCATGAAGTGACTTTTCCCCCTTCACATGAATTAAATGAATTATGTGAAAAAGCGTGGGATTCCCCTGACAGGAAGGTGATAGTTTCCAAGAGATTACTTATGGCGTATCCTTTCCCGCCAACGGACAGGTTACGCTGGGAATCCTCCCCTAGGGTAGACAAGGCGTTGACACGCTTGTCCAAGAAGGTGGCCCTGCCGTCTCCGGATACGGCCGCCCTAAAGGATCCTGCGGATAGGAAGCAGGAAGCTATCCTAAAGTCTGTTTATACACATTCTGGCACACTGCTGAGGCCAGCAATTGCTTCGGCCTGGATGTGTAGTGCGGTAGCTGCATGGACGGATTCTCTGTCTGAGGAGTTAGATACCCTGGACAGGGACACTGTTCTACTAACCCTGGCACATATCAAGGACGCGGTCCTATATATGCGGGATGCCCAGAGGGACATTTGCCTGCTGTGCTCTAGAGTTAACGCAATGTCCATTTCTGCCAGAAAGGTCTTATGGACTCGGCAATGGACAGGGGATACCGACTCTAAAAAACACATGGAGGTTTTACCTTATATGGGTGAGGAATTGTTTGGGGACGGTCTCTCGGACCTAGTTTCCACAGCTACGGCTGGGAAATCAAATTTCTTGCCTTATGTCCCTCCACAACCTAAGAAAGCACCGTATTACCAAATGCAGTCCTTTCGTTCTCAGAGGAGCAAGAAGGTCAGAGGTGCGTCCTTTCTTGCCAGAGGCAAGGGTAGAGGAAAAAAGCTGCACAATGCAGCTAGTTCCCAGGAACAAAAGTCTTCCCCGGCTTCCACTAAATCCACCGCATGACGCTGGGGCTCCACAGGCGGAGCCAGGAGCAGTGGGGGCGCGTCTCTGACATTTCAGCCACCAGTGGGTTCGCTCACAGGTGGATCCTTGGGCTATACAAATTGTGTCTCAGGGATACAAGCTGGAATTCGAGGTGATGCCCCCCTCACCGTTACCTAAAATCGGCCTTACCAACTTCCCCCATGAAAAGGGAGATAGTGCTGGAGGCAATTCACAAACTTTTTCTCCTGAAAGTGGTGGTAGAGGTCCCCCCCCCTTCAACGGGGAAGGGGCTACTATTCCACTATGTTTGTGGTACCGAAACCGGACGGTTCGGTCAGACCCATTTTAAATTTAAAATCCCTGAACATTTATCTGAAGAAATTCAAGTTCAAAATGGAATCGCTCAGAGCGGTCATTGCAAGCCTGGAGGAAGGGGATTTTATGGTGTCTCTGGACATCAAGGATGCTTACTTGCATGTCCCCATTTATCCGCCTCATCAGGAGTACCTCAGGTTTGTGGTACGGGACTGTCATTACCAATTCCAGACGTTGCTGTTTGGCCTGTCCACGGCACCGAGAGTTTTTACCAAGGTGATGGCGGAAATGATGGTGCTCCTTCGGAAGCAAGGGATTACAATTATCCCATACTTGGACGATCTCCTCATAAAGGCGAGGTCCAGGGAACAGTTGCTGATCAGTGTAGCACACTCTCAGGAAGTGTTGCGTCAACATGGCTGGATTCTGAACATTCCAAAGTCGCAGCTGATTCCTGTGACGCGTCTGCCCTTCCTGGGCTTGATTCTGGACACAGACCAGAAGAAGGTGTTTCTCCCGGAGGAGAAGGCTCAGGAGCTCGTGACTCTGGTCAGAGATCTCCTAAAGCCGAAACAGGTGTCGGTGCATCACTGCACGCGAGTCCTGGGAAAGATGGTGGCGTCATACGAAGCCATTCCCTTCGGCAGGTTCCATGCGAGGATCTTTCAGTGGGATCTGCTGGACAAGTGGTCCGGATCGCATCTTCAAATGCATCGGATGATCACCCTGTCCCCCAGGGCCAGGGTGTCTCTTCTATGGTGGCTACAAGGTGCTCACCTCCTCGAGGGCCGCAGATTCGGCATACAGGACTGGGTCCTGGTGACCACGGATGCAAGCCTCCGAGGGTGGGGGGCGGTCACGCAAGGAAGAAACTTCCAAGGGTTGTGGTCAAGTCAGGAGACTTGTCTGCACATCAATATCCTGGAACTAAGGGCCATATACAACGCCCTGAGTCAAGCGGAGCCTCTGCTTCGAAACCAACCAGTGCTGATTCAGTCAGACAACATCACGGCAGTGGCCCATGTAAACCGCCAGGGCGGCACAAGAAGCAGGGTGGCAATGGCAGAAGCCACCAGGATTCTTCGGTGGGCGGAGAATCATGTACTAGCACTGTCAGCAGTGTTCATTCCGGGAGTGGACAACTGGGAAGCAGACTTCCTCAGCAGGCACGACCTCCACCCGGGAGAGTGGGGACTTCATCAAGAAGTCTTCTCGCAGATTGCAAATCGATGTGAAATGCCACAGGTGGACATGATGGCGTCCCGTCTCAACAAAAAGCTAAAAAGATATTGCGCCAAGTCAAGGGACCCTCAGGCGATAGCTGTGGACGCACTAGTAACACCGTGGGTGTTCCAGTCGGTCTATGTGTTTCCTCCTCTTCCTCTCATACCAAAGGTGCTGAGAATTGTAAGAAAAAGAGGAGTGAGAACAATACTCATTGTTCCGGATTGGCCAAGAAGGACTTGGTACCCGGAATTGCAAGAAATGCTCACAGAGGACCCATGGCCTCTGCCTCTCAGACAGGACCTGTTACAACAAGGGCCCTGTCTGTTCCAAGACTTACCGCGGCTGCGTTTGACGGCATGGCGGTTGAACACCGGATCCTAGCAGAAAAGGGCATTCCGGAAGCAGTTATTCCTACGCTGATAAAGGCTAGGAAGGACGTGACAGCAAAACATTATCACCGTATATGGCGAAAATATGTTGCTTGGTGCGAGGCCAGGAAGGCCCCTACAGAGGAATTCCAGCTGGGTAGATTCCTGCACTTCCTACAATCAGATGTGACAATGGGCCTAAAATTAGGGTCCATAAAGGTCCAGATTTCGTCCCTATCCATTTTCTTTCAAAAAGAACTGGCTTCACTGCCTGAGGTTCAGACGTTTGTTAAGGGAGTGCTGCATATTCAGCCTCCTTTTGTGCCACCAGTGGCACCTTGGGATCTTAACGTGGTATTGGCTTTCCTGAAATCCCACTGGTTTGAGCCACTTAAGACGGTGGAGCTAAAGTATCTCACGTGGAAAGTGGTCATGATGTTGGCCCTAGCCTCAGCTAGGTGTGTGTCAGAATTGGCGGCTTTGTCATGTAAAAGCCCCTATCTGGTTTTCCATATGGACAGGGCAGAATTGCGAACTCGTCCGCAGTTTCTGCCAAAGGTGGTGTCATCTTTTCATCTGAACCAACCCATTGTGGTGCCTGCGGCTACTTGTGGCTTGGAGGATTCCAAGTTGCTTGATGTAGTCAGGGCTTTGAAGATCTATGTTGCCAGGACGGCTGGAGTCAGGAAGACTGACTAGCTGTTTATCCTGTATGCATCCAACAAGCTGGGTGCTCCTGCTTCAAAGCAACCATTGCTCGCTGGATCTGTAACACGATTCAGCAGGCTCATTCTGCGGCTGGATTGCCGCATCCGAAATCGGTAAAAGCCCATTCCACACGGAAGGTGGGCTCTTCTTGGGCGGCTGCCCGAGGGGTCTCGGCATTACAGCTTTGCCGAGCTGCTACTTGGTCGGGTTCAAACACATTTGCAAAGTTCTACAAGTTTGATACCCTGGCTGAGGAGGACCTGGTGTTTGCCCATTCGGTGCTGCAGAGTCATCCGCACTCTTCCGCCCGTTTGGGAGCTTTGGTATAATCCCCATGGTCCTTACGGAGTCCCCAGCATCCACTAGGACGTTAGAGAAAATAAGAATTTACTCACCGGTAATTCTATTTCTCGTAGTCCGTAGTGGATGCTGGGCGCCCGTCCCAAGTGCGGACTTTCTGCAATAAGTGTATATAGTTATTGCTTAATAAAGGGTTATGTTATGTTGGCATCCATTGGTTGATGCGCTGTTGTTTGTTCATACTGTTAACTGGGTAAGTTTATCACAAGTTATACGGTGTGATTGGTGTGGCTGGTATGAGTCTTACCCTGGATTCCAAAATCCTTTCCTTGTAATGTCAGCTCTTCCGGACACAGTTTCCTTAACTGAGGTCTGGAGGAGGGGCATAGAGGGAGGAGCCAGTGCACACCAGATAGTACTAAATCTTTCTTTAGAGTGCCCAGTCTCCTGCGGAGCCCGCTATTCCCCATGGTCCTTACGGAGTTCCCAGCATCCACAACGGACTACGAGAAATAGAATTACCGGTGAGTAAATTCTTATTTTAGCCTTAGGATTTTTGAGACCCAAGTGCATGATTTTGCATTTTTAGCATTAAACTGTAATTGACACACTATTGACCAAGATCCTCAATCATTTGTTTTACCCATCCTGATGTGTCTACCCTATTGCATACATTTGTGTCATCTGCAAAAAGGCATACTTTCCCTTTAATGCCATTTGCAATGTCACCAATAAAGATATTAAAAAGTACTGGTCCATGTACAGATTCCTGGGATACTCCACTGGTAACATTTCCCTTCTGTGAATGAACTCAATATACTGCAACTCTCTGTTTTCTATCCTGTAACCAAGATCTTATCCATTCAACAATCTTAATATCCAATCCCAAGCTATTGAGTTTATTTTGCAGTCTGTGATGTGGAACATTGGGGGTCATTCCGAGTTGTTCGCTCGTTATTTTTCTGTCGCAACGGAGCGATTAGTCGCTAATGCGCATGCGCAATGTCTGCAGTGCGACTGCGCCAAGTAAATTTGCTATGCAGTTAGGAATTTTACTCACGGCATTACGAGGTTTTTTCTTCGTTCTGGTGATCGTAATGTGATTGACAGGAAGTGGGTGTTTCTGGGCGGAAACTGCCCGTTTTATGGGTGTGTGTGAAAAAACGCTACCGTTTCCGGGAAAAACGCGGGAGTGGCTGGAGAAACGGAGGAGTGTCTGGGCGAACGCTGGGTGTGTTTGTGACGTCAAACCAGGAACGACAAGCACTGAACTGATCGCAGATGCCGAGTAAGTTTGGAGCTACTCAGAAACTGCTAAGAAGTGTCTATTCGCAATTTTGCTAATCTTTCGTTCGCAATTTTGATAAGCTAAGATTCACTCCCAGTAGGCGGCGGCTTAGCGTGTGCAAAGCTGCTAAAAGCAGCTTGCGAGCGAACAACTCGGAATGACCACCATTGTCAAAAGTCTTACTAAAGTCTAGCTAAGCTATATCCACGGCTCCACCTTTATCCATCACTTTAGTCACACAGTCAAAAAAGTAAATAAGGTTTGTTTGACATGATCTCCCCCCAGTGAATCCATGCTGTTTGGGATCCGATAAATTGCTGGATTTGAGATAATCTACAACTCTTTTTTTTTAAGAGTGTTTCCATCAAATTCCCTACTACTGATGTTAGACTCACTGGTCTGTAGTTGTTTGCCTCTTTCTTGCTTCCACTTGTGTTCAGTTGGACTACGTTCACTCTTTTCCAGTCAATGTGGAATTACTCCTGTAGCTAATGACTGGTTGAATAATTCTGTTAATGGTGCTACCAGCACCTCTTTAACATGGAATGTTAGTTTGCATAGTCCAATCACAAATATTATCTAAATGAGCCTTAAGGCTCCTATTTATAACCTTCAACAACAATATTAATTTTCTATTGCTCCTGATAGAAAATCATTTATTGACATTGTTTACTACCAAAGAAAATCTCTTTAGCACAGCTATATTTGCTGAACAGTTAGAAAACATTTCAGGAGTTTAGAATTGTGTCCAAATTGCATCTTTATTTTATCACTGTCTTACCAAATCTGGTACCATATACCTATTTTGGAAGTATATTGGGGCAGATTTATTAAGCCTGATTAAGTAATAAAGCAGAAGGTGATAATACACCAGCCAATCAGCTCCTAACTGCCATTTTACAAGCTGGGTTTGAAAAATGACAGTTAGAAGCTGACTGGTTGGTGTGTTATCACCTTCCACTTTATCATTTCACCAGGCTTAATAAATCTGCCCCATAGTGCTTTATGGGATTACTCTTTGGGCCTTATACTTTTTTTGGATGGATTTTGCTTTTAAATTAAAAAACCTTAAATGCATCCTGTAATAAGACAATTTTACTTACTATGCAGAGCTGGGCAAAATTTGGCCAGCCCTTCATCGATAGCATAAGCTCCTACTTTACTCTTCAAGTAACCAGCAGCAAAATGCATCCTGTTTATGCCAGATGTGGCTTTACAGTGATAGTAATAAACGCTAAAAACACAACACATTTTTCATATACAATATAATATATGATTAGACAATATAACTAATAAAGTTGCATTACTCATGTAAAAGTAAAATAAACCATAAAGCAAACACAAAGTTTTTATTAAGTTCAAAATTCAAATCAATACACACATCCACCACCTTAAAATAAAAGATGATTTGGAAATATGGAAATATTATCAAAATTTGCATCTAGCGCTAAGCACCCACAAGTGATTTGCCTCCAAACATAAGGATCTGCATCTCTATTGTGGCAGGCATTTTACAAGTACACATTACTGTTTGTTGGCAGAACTTACATGCCCCATCAACCCACTGTCCCTCCCTCCTTAGCACATAGGGCAGCAGTCCAAAAATGCCCCTTAGCATGGAAAAAGATGCAAAAGTATTTTTGGATCTCATGTGCAGTTAAAAAAGGTCCAATTCTATAAGAGCACCCTTACAATCCTCCAGTGCTCACAAATGTTATAAAAAATTAAAAATGAGTTAAAATTAGACTAAACTCAGTCTAGTATGTTACACACCAGGGGGAAATGGAGTTTGAAATATTAAAGCAGAATTTTTCATAGCAGATAAAAAAAAGTTAAAAATACTCAGTGGTCTGCTTCAGATTAACCTAATACAATTCAATCTGTATTAATAATGGTTTACGTTAGTAATTTAGAAAAATCTCATCAATTTACAACCTGCAGCCTAAAATAGTCATTATTTTTACTATGTGGATTTACAGACGCTGGATACATAGGGCGCTGGCTTTAAACACTCGACCACGCTAATCAGCCAAAGCAGACTTTACACAATATTGGGAATATGAGATGAAGCGCTCGCCTTACGCCAAATAGAGTGTACACAATACAATACCATAGATACTGTAGTACTGAAGCCATGGATAGTGGCTTAGAGTGTAATGCTGCTGGGTGGGAGGGTGAGAGCAGGTATTTTCAGTATAGTGAACCTGAGATGAAGTGTCTTTCTGTCAAACTTCCTGTGTATTTTTTTACACCAGGATCCTTTACATCAGGTAACGATAGTTTACAGTTGTCCCGTTAAAGGGTTGAATACAACGTCCAGAGCGGTTTAATGTATTGTTAGTAAACAAAGGATGACCGTACCACTTATTACACAGTCAACTACAGCTCTGCATTCATGGCAAAACGCTGTATAGTGTAATGAATGACCAGTTCCATCAGCCAATCGGCCACCGGCGCTACAGAGGCTTTATTGGTTATTTGACGCATGCGCTGTGCAGTTTAGTGACACCTGGTGTACAGAAAGTTGTATTACAGTCTCTATCTTTCCCAGCACCTCAGTATGTTATGTTACAACATTCTGTTACAGGCAGCGGCACTGCAAGGAACGACTAGCAAGGACCGCTACATGGCGTTTTAGGCAAAGACATATCTGTATTTATCTAACAAATCCAGAGCAGAGCATGCATAGAAACTACTCAAACTATAGTTGATGTGTCCATAGAGCCGTGTTTATCTGCCTCTCTAATACACTGTTATGAGCAATATTAATAATAGGGGGAAGCTGTGACTCCATGCAGGCTGGAAGCAGGAGGCTTAAGGCCCCCCCGATGATTAAGTATTCAACTTGCCACGAGTGACAGCAGTGGATGATTTCATTATTGGAGCAATTCAGGACAGCTGCTGCCAGTGGTGCATTAAGAGACGAGGTGGGCCTGTGTGCAGTCTCCATCTGGGCCTCACTTCTCTCTAGCCGGCAGTGCTCTAGTGAGCCCTACTAGACTGGCACTGTGGCAAAGTCTACTGTGCATGCCTGTAGAAGATGGCATGGTGGACATTTTCCTGGTGATTTTCCTATTGCACATGTGCAATATACTGGGAAAGTGTATACCACACCATTTTCCCAGTGATTTGTGCAGCACTGCTGCTACCAATGTGAGACTCTAGAAAGGTGAGCATGGAAGAAAACAGGATTTTGGTACTTACCGAAAAATCCCTTTCTCCAATTCAACAGGGGTCACTGGGGTGCTCTTTACAGTGGGGATATAGGAGGTTGCAACCATGAGCTGTCACTTTAAATTTCTAGAAGTGTGACTAGTTCCTCCCCTTCTATGTCCCCCCTCCAAGTCAGTTGAAGAAAACTGTGCCCGAGGATAGTTTGAAGAAACATACTTCAAAGGAGGAGGATAAACAAATACACACCATAACATTACACAAGAAACACAAGAGAGACTGTAAGTATAGTAACAAGGAAAAAAGAACACAGTCAAAAATCTGTAATGACAAACAACCATGGCAAGAAGGAACAGCACTGGGTGGGTGTCCAGTGTTCCCTGTGGAAAGAGAAAGGGATTTATCTGTTAGTATCAAAAGCCTGTTTTCTCCTTCATCCACTAGAGCGGTGAAAACCATGCAAAACAGCACGGCCATACTACGTGGCAGAGGCCGCAAAAGTATCGAACAGGTAGAACCAGACAAAAGAATGTCAGCCTGCCCAAGTGGTTGCCCGAAACAGTTGGGTCATAGAAACCCCGTAGACAGCCACACTACAAAGGACCCACAGAGCATGTGGATTGCGCAGAAATGGAAACAGGAGGTTCCAGAGAAGCTGCCACATAGGCCTGCCTGATGGTCAGACGGATACAGCGGGCCATGGTCTGTGTAGAAGCCGTCCATCTTGGACGAGCAGCATCATACAGGACGAACAAGGAATCATTTCCAGATAGAAGTAGACCTGTCCATCTAAAACTTGAGCTCCCTGACGACATCTAGGGATCTTGCCACTGGAGAATCCACAGGGATAGCCGACACCACAATTGGCTGGTTAATGTGGAAAGCCGAGACCACCTTTGGAAGGAAAGACATCTTCGTACGAAGCTGAGCCCTATCCTCGTGGAACACCAGGTAAGGTGGATGGCAGGACAGAAATCTCCTGGCTGAAGCTAAGGCAAGGAGAAGTACCACCTTCCATGTAAGATACTTCATCTCCACTGTCACCAAAGGCTCGTACAAAGGCTGTATGAGTGAGAGAATCAGGTCCAGATCCCATGGGGCCGTGGGAGGTACAAAGGGTGGTTGCAGTCTGATAACCATCTGAAAAAATTTCAGTACCTCCGGAAGTAAAGCCAACCTCTTCTGGAAGAAAATGGAAAGTGCAGATACCTGAACTTTCAAAGATCCGAGATGCAGGCCCGCAGTGAAGCCCATCTGCAGGAAAAACAAGAATCTGGCTAACTTGAACACTGTAGGAGGAGCCCCGTGCCATTCACACCAGGTCACATAGGCCTTCCAGATATGGTGGTAATATATAGAAGTGACCTCCTTCCGAGCCTGAAGCATGGTAGGGATCACCACTGAAGCAATACCCTTCTGTCTTAAGATGGCCTTTTCAACAGCCACTCCGTCAAACGTAGCCGCCTTAAGTCCGGATAGACGAAAGGACCCTGCTGTAGGAGATCCTCTCGCATCGGTAGAGGTCACAGAACGTTTATCATCTGAAAGCATATGCTGGAGTACCAGGCTCTGCGAGTCTAGTCTGTAGCTATTAATAGCACCGTGAAACTGCCATGGTGTTGTGAGGGCATCCACTGCCATTGCCAGCGGATCTCTTGTCCGAGAGCACTATAGTGGCAGTTTGTGATTGTGTCCTGGGATGCCATAAGGTCGATCTGTGTAAGACCCCACCACTAGATGAGCCCACTCCCCCTTGTGAACGTCCTGGTGGCTGAGATAATTGGCCTCCCAATTGGCTACGCCTGGAATGAAGATCAACAACATGGCTTGTTCATATTTCTCTGCCCAGAGCAGGATATGGCTTACCTCTTTCATCGCTGCGTGACTGTGAGTGCTGCTCTGTTGGTTGATGTACGCCATCGCCGTGGCATTGTCCGACTGCACTCTGACGGCCAGCCCTCAAAGAAGATGATCTGCCTGTTGCAGAGCGTAGAATACTGCCCTTAATTTGACGATGTTTATGGCAGGGTGGATTCTTGGTGGGTCCATTGCCCCTGAAACTGGTTTTCCATGTTCATCGCCCCCCATCCTCGCAGACTTGCGTCTGTGCTGAGAAGAGTCCACTCCTAAATTCTGAACCTCTTGCCTTCCAACAAGTGTGTTGAGTTCAGCAACCAGAGAAGCGAGATTTGAGCCTTCAGTGATTGAGTCACCCTTTGATGAAGAAACAGATATGGGGGCCAATTCAGTAAGGTTAGCAAATTCTGCTAATCAGCAGAATTTGCTAACCTTCAGTACGCATACTGGGGGCCACCCAGCGCTGGGCAAGGCCGCCCAGCATGCTGACCGGTGCCTCCCCCCCTTCAACAAGCAGAAATTGCGAACACGCAATTTCTGCTGGTTAGCATAAAGTAAGGATGACTCCTGCCGGCGCAGCTTAGCTGTGGCCGCAGGAGTCCCGGTGCCATTTTTCCTGTCGCAGTGGCTACATGTGTCGTAACACAGCCGCCGTGACAGCCCCCCCCCCCCCCCGACACGCCCCCGTTCGTGCGTACCAGCCCACTGTTTGGACTGGCACGCCACCGCAACGCTCCGTTTCCTCCCAGAAAACGGAGCGTTGCTGCCCCGCTACCACCTGTGCCTGATTGACAGGCAGAGGCGATCGCATTTTCTACAGCCCCCCGCAGAAAATGCGAACGCATGCGCAGTGGGGCCCGCTGCACATGCACCCATGGCACCCCTGCAATAATTCCGTACGAATCACGACTTGCGATCCGTACTGAATTAGCCCCATGATCCGGACCACTGACTTAGCAGACACAGCTGAAGAGGCCTTGAATAGAAATGGCCGTATGGAATGGCCTCGAAGGCTGCTGCCATCTTTCTGTGGAGACATATACATACAGATGGAGCCTTCCTTATCTTGGCTCCCCGAGGCACAGGCGTGCACTCCCGGCGTGATGATCTGTCCGCCTAGTCACGCCGGGAGTGCACAAGCTGCTTCCCATTCAGAGCGTCTCTGTCCGGGCACACGGACAGAGAAACTCTCCATTAAATTGAATGGGGATCGCCTAGTCACAGATGGAGCCTGAATAACGGAGGCTCCATCAGTAGGTGTACAGTTACTCCACGATGGTGTAGAACCAACCTCACGATCTCCTGTGTGGCTGAAACTTATTCCAGAGGGAGGAATACCCTCTGCAGGACTGTGTCAAGAATCATACCCAAGAACTGCAGCCTTTCTGATGGTCGCAGATGGGACTTTTGGAAGTTTAGGATCCACCCATGTTGAATGAGGAGCCTGTGAGTCACTTCGATGTTCTGAAGCAACTGGCCCCTGGAATGAGCCTTCAGGTGAAGATCGTCCAGATAAGGGACAATCATAACTCGCTGTGTCCAACGTAGAGCCATCATGATGGCCATGACTTTCATGAACACCCTGGGGGCCAAGGACAGGCCGAACGGCAAAGCCTGGAATTGGAAGTGAGAGTCCCAAATGGCGAATCTGAGAAATGCCTGGTGCGGAGGCCAAATGAGAATGTGTAAGTAATCGTCCTTGATGTCTAAGGACACCATAAACTCGTTTTGCTCTAGTCCCGCTATAACCGACTGAAGGGACTCCATCTTGATTTTGAGTACTCTCTGGAAAGGATTGAGATCCTTCAAGTTTAGAATTGGTCTGGCCGATCCGTCCGGGTTCGGCACGAGGAATATGCTTGAGTAGAAGCCCTGTTTCTCCTAAAGTGTGGGGACTGGGACCAACACCCTGCTGAAGGAGTTTGTTGATAGCTTCCTGCAGTATGACACTCCTGTCATCTGAAGCTGGCAAACCTGTGGTAAAGTACCTGTGAGGTGGTTGAATTTGGAAATCTATTTTGTAGCCCTAGGCGTTGAGGTCCCGAACCCAGGCATCTGGACAGGATTCTGGCCAGACGTCCCTGTAATCTCGTAGATGAGCTCCCACCCTGGGGTACGCCAGGTGAGAGGAAAGCCCATCACGCTCTTGGCTTGTTGGTGGAGAGGGCTGCTCCTCCGCCATAATCTCTGGAACTCAGGGGAGCTGCAGCTCCTCCCCTGGAATCGCATTTTAATTTGGAAGATGCATGAAAGGACTGAAAGGAAGGTCCCATGTACAAACTCCAAGAAGCTGGAGCAGCTGAGGGGAGATAAGTGGACTTACCTCCAGTAGCCTGGGAAATCCACTTTTCAAGCTCTGGACCGAACAAGATCTGTCCTGTAAAGACATCCTTGGATGCTCCCCCCAGATAGGCGGCAGATTCACGGATGTGTTCAGCTAGCGGGATCATTTCCTCAGCAGAGAGACCTCCACACAAGCATGTGGACAGTTGTCCTGCCTAAGCTTCAGTACCTGCGCAGGGTGGTGTAAAACACCTGCCGTTGAATAAATATATTTAAGGGTAGTTTTTAATTTTCTATCTGACGATTCCTTTAAAGAGGTGGCTCCAGGACTGACAGAACTGTCTTTTTTGACAGACAAGACACTGAGGGATCCACTGTGGGAGGAGTTTCACATAATTTTCTGCTATCTGCAGGAAAAGGGTAGGATGATAAAAACCTACGTGACACCTGACATTTTTTTTATCCAGATGTTTCCAGGCTGCATTCAGGTATGAATCCAGTCCCTCAGAAACCAGAAATGAGGCAACCACTTTTTGCTTAATGCCAAATAAAGAGGGGCACGCAGGGCCCTGGTCAGGTTCCTCAACCTTTAACACTAGACCTACTGCAGCAATATGTGCCTCTATTTCTTGTGTAACATTTTCAGACTCCTCTGAAACCTGTTCCTCCCCTAAGTATTGAGCGAACTCACTCTCCTCTAGGGAAGGCATGTCTTCTTCCTCAGAGTCCTCAGACTGTAATACTGTCTCTTTTTTGAGACCTTGGGTGGGGTTACCAGGGAGGTCGTCTGAGATGGACCCATGACTTTAGAAAGCTCTTCCACTGATTTTGCTAGGGCCGCGTCCAAGCAGGTTCAGGCTAAGGAAAAAGGGCAGGCTCTTGTGATCTGGAAGCCTCTCTGTCCATTCAGGAGGCTGCCAGCTCAGAGGAGTTGTGTTGCCCAAGCATGAGATTCCTGCACCTATGAACTGTGAGCAGGCTGCTATGTAACACAGGTATCACAAAACAGGGAGCTATCTGATCGAACCTGTGTGAATTTTGCAGCATACTTTTTGCAGGTAAAAACCTTCTGTGCTGCCTTAGAGCTCTTTCCAGCCATGGTAAAACACACTGACACACAATAACACACAGCAGTTAGTAATGGACAGTGTAAAATATAGAGACTGAGATAGCCACGCCCCCTTTTACCCATGGCCATGCCCCTTTCCTAATTTGTACCGATTTTTATGTGCCAAATGTTGGAGGGTATGGCTTATCAGTTATTAAACAAAGTGAAAGTAAGTTAGCTGTGCAGCAAACGCTCTCCTAGCAGCCTAAAAACCCCATTGTATTACTCACAAATTCCTGGGATGTCTAGTGTCACAGTCTCATCGCTGTCTCAGCGCAACAGAAGCAGTAGTTTTGAGGGAGAGTGCAGGTACAGCACATATGTGTTTGCTCTCTAAGATAGCCACCTGCATGTGGATTCTCCTGCAGGGAGCGCCGGGGGCTGCTGGGAGCAAGGAGCACACTGCAGAGGTAAGCTTTGCCCCCCAATAGGGAGCCTTTTTTCTAAATCACCAGTGGACTGTCATGCAGCCTATTCCTAAACCGCCCTTTAATAAAGTTACCTGGCCACCAGCTAACCTGGGGCCAGGGTTATACTTACAACCTGCCATACTGGCCAGTGGAGGTATGGCTGATGGGGAACCCCGACATGCATCGCACACAGTGGAGTCCGGTCTACCCCAGAGACAGTGGTCTCTGCAGCCGGGGACCCTGGCATGAGCTGCATGCAGCTACGATAGGGTACCCCTGACATCTCCACCACTACACAATACTAACATTGATATTTGGATCGATTATTTAGGACTATAGGAGCAATATCAGGTGTCTCAGCGCCAGTTTTTAATATTTCATTTCTTACTATCTTCTAGTTTTTAATATTTCGCCTCTTTTTTTGATTGGTGGGGAGTTTATTTTATTCTAAATTACCAATAAAAGTTATGTTTTAATTTATTAATAAACAGCCAACTTATGACCCTGTGCACCACAACGCTACCCTTTTTCTTTTTCTTTTTTGATTAAATATCGATCTCCATCATTGCAGACAGGCAGGGGCAGATGCTGCCTGTCTGTCCTCAAATGCTTTGTGAATCTAGTGTTAAAAATAATGAAACCCTGAGGAGAAGCCCAGATAGTGACTAGCTTCAGCTCCACATTAAAAGGACTGGCTTTGAGGGGGCACATAGAAGGGGAGGAGCTACTCACATTTCTAGAAATTTAAAATGTCAGCGCCCGGTTGCAACCTCCTATATTCCCATAGTAAATAGCACTCCAGTGTTTCCTAGTGGATGAAGGAGAAATGGGTGTAGGGTGGGTGTGTGGGCCCCCTGGACCAAGATATGCCACCTGGTGCTACCAAAGTAGTAGTGTTTCTTGCCAGTTTCATGCCGGCTAACTGCTCATGAGTTCATGCCTGTCCACGGTCGCTGGGCTCACAATGCAAAAGTGGCAGAGAAATCCCATTGGATCCTTCATCTCAACCTTGGAACGGGTCTCTGAGAACCAAAGCCATCTGAAATTGTATTGGTTTCCAGAGGCAGACTCCGAAAACTAAAACATTTCTGAGTTTTCTTAACACTAGGCAGCTCCACCAATAATAATAAATGGTTCAGCATTTCTGCATGTGTAAAGGGCCTACAAAGAGTAATAAATATGCCCTTTGGTGTTATGTGCAGTTAGCAGTATCACTAGAGCGGAAGTTGTTAGCATACCGACGACCACTGGCGTTTCTATAATGGATGCAATATGAGCAGTGCACATGGGCGCCAGGGATCCAGGGGGGCCCACACCCCACACACTGCACCCATATTCTAATACTCAACTTTCTGGCGTCCAGCACTGAGCGCTGCTCTCATGGCAAAAAGCGTAGGTAAAATGACTGCCATGCATGCGCAGTAGCTAAATTGGTCTCCAGAGCATGGCGGGTGCCATTTTTCCGGAGATCTGCACATGCGCAGTAGACTCCGGCATATTTCCAGAGACTACAGTGCCGTGCAGAGAAGGGGGCCCACGTTGAGGTGCACACGGGCCCCCTCCTCTGTTGAAATGCCCTTGATACCGACGTTCAAAATACTGGTGGTCAGAACATCGGCGCAGTAATTCCGACAACGATGAGGGAGGGATAGAGGTAGTCTTCGGGGAGGGAGGGTTAGTGTTAGGCTGACAGTAGGGAGGGTTAGGAGTAGGGGGAGGGTAAGGGGTAGGGTTAGCGTATCTTCTAAAAAGTGTTAGGGTTAGGGAAAGATTCTGACTGCAGAGAAGCTGCTGTCAGTTTTCTGACCATTGACATCCTCTCTTTCAGGATCCATTATAATATCCAGCCCCACCAGATAGCTAGTATAGTGGGGGGAAAAGTGAGGACAAGTGGGGAAAGAGGGAAAGACAAAGGTCATATTATTTCTGGATCAAGTTTAATCAACTAATAATTTCTACAAATACAGTACAGATAAACATTTTTCTAAATATGAAAGTAAGTTGCGGATTAAAGGAGACAACGGTAACAACACAATAAAAAATAAAATATCAAACAGTGTGAATTATACAACCCATGTGATCCTTTGTCTCTGTAATTGAGCCAATTTTTTCTCATAATTGGCAGAAAATCCAACGAACCATGTAACAAAAGAGAAAAAAACAGAACAATGTGTAGTATTGTCTAAATGAAAAGTTTCATAATAAAGTATCCATGTGTTTGGAAAATGAAAGGTGATTCTGTATTGCTGATGAGGTAAGTATAGAGTCTCGCCACCACTGTAACTATATCCAAAGCATGCCGAAACTCACTTAATACATGCAGTGACAAAACATGTAGCGTTATCTTTACACCGGGAATAAACAGACAGAGCAATGGTAAAGTGTCTGAATATAATTCAGCGTACCCAACTCACATGAAGAGGAGGTGGGTTCCACACATCTAGGTTTTCTTGCGTACGAATTCCACAGCAATTAATGTAGAAAGCCAAAGATTTATTCAAAGGATAAAATTTCATAAAAATTATAAATGATCCTATAGGTATCCATTCACAGAGACAAACTTTCCCAATCAAGGATGGTATTGGCACAAAAATGTAACAAAAGTCCTAAAAGCAGAAGATGAAAGTCCAGACTCAAACCTGCAGTTTGGTTCTGTTCATATGTCCAATTAGTGGTATGTAGTCTCAATGATGGTCCTTTGTTAGTCCACTGGTCTCAGTACCAACGCTGTTTCGATCCTCAAGGATCTTTTTCAAGGTGTACCAGTGGAAGTAAAAGGAAGTTGTATTTATATCACATGTCCAAGAAGTGACATAGGAGTTCTCTTGTTCTTCAGTGTTTTCAGGATTTCTCTGAATCTTGCTTTAAGCTCCATACATACTTCAGTGTCCAAGCTGCTATATCTTCAGTGTTTTTCTAAATATGCCTATTTATCCCTGTATCTTGTAGTCAAGTTAAAAAATGTGTTAATGTTTTCACAACAGAGTGTAGGTTCATATACCAGACTACCAGGCCTGTAACTAGGTGTGGGCGGATGGTGGTTAGCACACAGCGTATTTGCACTGTGGGCACACCATCCACATCCACCCTGATTAAATGCCACTAGATGCAGTGCTCCCCGCTATAATAAATAGTAGTAGGGTTGCGCCCAGCTCCTTCTATGCCAGACGCATCACTGCTGATTTACATTATAGCGCTGGGCACTGCAGTCATCTCTGTCTCTCTGTGTGCTCCGCCCTGCTCTCCCCCCTCATTGACTCTGCAGCAGCACAAGTGTCTCATCTGCACACCACACAGCGTAGGCCGGGCAGGGAGCCACACGGGATGCCGGGAATATGGAGTTTTTTTAATCGACTGGCGGCAGCTCCAGCACTGCTGCAGCTTGAGTTCATATACCGCCGTCATCACCCGCCACCACCATGGCAGCCCATGTACACAAGAAGAGAACACCAGTACGGCTGATCACACAGGTATGTGTATGTCTCCCCACTGTGTGCTCTGCCCCCCTCCTGCAGAGGGACATCCAAGTACTGGAGCTGGCTGTTGCTGCATGCTGCCGCTCCAGTTAAGCCACTGCCTGCCTAATGTTTAAAATGGGGGACTTTTCTGCCGTAATGTGTAAAAAGGGGGACTCTGCTGCCTAATGTGTAAAAAGTGAGACTCTGCCTGTGTAAAAAAAGGGGTACTCTCCTGCTGTAATGTGTAAAAAAGGGGGACTCTGCTGCAGTAATGTGTAGAAAGGAGGACTCTGCTGCCATAATGTGTAAAAAGGGGGACTCTGTCTGACTAATGTGTAAAAAAGAGGCACTCTCCTGCTGTAATATGTAAAAAAAAGTGGGACTCTGCTGCCATAATGTGTAAAAAGGGAGAATCTGCCTGCCTAATGTGTAAAAAATGGGGACTCTGCCTGCCTAATGTGTAAAAAAAGGGGGACTCTCCTGCTGTAATGTGTAAAAGGGGACTCTGCCTGCCGTAATGTGTTATAGGCACCTGGTGTAATGTATGTAAGTGGCGCTACTGTGTGGCGTAATTTGAATAATGGAGACTACTGTACAGCGTAATATGAATTGATGTTATTTTGTGTCCACGCCCCTTCTCCGTGAAGCCACACCCGTATATTTTTGGTGCGCACCTTGGCCCTGTTTTGTATATGGGGGGGCGCTGATGCTGTTTCCTG
This sequence comes from Pseudophryne corroboree, assembly GCF_028390025.1. Taxonomy (NCBI): domain Eukaryota; kingdom Metazoa; phylum Chordata; class Amphibia; order Anura; family Myobatrachidae; genus Pseudophryne; species Pseudophryne corroboree. The sequence continues at coordinate 709,417,410 of NC_086445.1, forward strand.
CACACAGCGCTAAAATGTCTAGTAACAGCACTGCAGATTACTCCTCCACTATGACTTTTTAAAGCCGATTATCATCACTTTTGCCCAAAGAATTGAAAACAGTAACAATGTTAAGTGCACTGTTTTCTAAGCATGCAGGATACACTATGCGCACTGGCATCACTCTCACTCTGCATCAGTGCCATAATCACACATAATAAAAAAGTGTGATGATTATTTTAAAGTATAAATGAGGCTACTGTATACTACTGACCATTCGTTTAGGTAAAAACGGAAAAGCTTACTTAACCACTTAACTGACGATTTTTCCCTTCAAAAGCGTTAACAACATTGTTTTTTAAAATGTATTTTATTTAATAAAGTTGAAAAAGTATGTTTTAAAATATTTAAACATTATATTATGCACATCTCCTTGTCAAAAACGGGGGGACAGGGTGGGACGACGCAGTTGCATGAAATCTGACCATGCCAGTTAAGTGGTAAATGGGAGTAAAGGTGCTAAAGTAGTAGAACACTGGACTTTGATATGAGTTTTATTGTTTTACACAGTTCGCCTACTGAGATATTGTATGCTTCATCCCATCTGCCAGTACACTACTAATTTAAGAATTATACTGAGGTCAGAGAGACGTTTCCTTCATGTGTGCTGGGAAGGCCATCTGAGATCAACAGGATGATTCGCAGTGCACTTTGAGTGCATGTGCTTGCTCTTTTGAATTCACATACAGTAAACTACAAGAAAGAGCACAACTGTCCTTGTATACAGAACATATGCTTGGAAAATATAATTTACAGTATGCTTCTAGAGCAGTACGGATGGTGTAATGGTTAGCATTACTGCCACACAGCACTGAGGTCATGGGTTCACCCACCATGGTCCTAACTGTGTGGAGTTTGTATATTCTCCACATATTTGTGTGGGATTCCTCCGGTTTCGTCCCACAATCCAAAAATATACTAATAGGTTAATTGGAGCACAACAAAAATTAACCCTAGTGTAAATGTGTGTGCATATACATGTTGTAGGAAATATAGATTGTAAGCTCCACTGTGGCAGGGACTAATGTGAATGGGCAAATATTCTCTGTGCTGTGGAATATTTGTGTGCTATATGAATCATTCATGTAATGTATTTTCATACAGATACTTTTTATGCAACAATTATTGTTTTCTCATGACTAGTATATTATTTGTTGATTTATATATATATATATATATATATATATATATATACACTGCTCAAAAAAATAAAGGGAACACTAAAAGAACACATCCTATACAGGTATCTGAATGAATGAAATATTCTTATTAAATACTTTGTTTTTTACATAGTTGAATGTGCTGACAACAAAATCACACAAAAATTATCAATGGAAATCAAACTTATTAACCCATGGAGGTCTGGATTTGGAGTCACCCTCAAAATTAAAGTGGAAAAACACACTACAGGCTGATCCAACTTTGATGTAATGTCCTTAAAACAAGTCAAAATGAGGCTCAGTAGTATGTGTGTGGCCTCCACGTGCCTGTATGACCTCCCTACAACCCACACAAGTGGCTCAGGAAGTGCAGCTCATACAGGATGGAACATCAATGCGAGCTGTGGCAAGAAGGTTTGCTGTGCCTTGTCAGCGTAGAGTCCAGAGCATGGAGGCGCTACAAGGAGACAGGCCAGTACATCAGGAGACGTGGTGGAGGCCGTAGGAGGGCAACAACCCAGCAGCAGGACCGCTACCTCCGCCTTTGTGCGAGGAGGAACAGGAGGAGCACTGCCAGAGCCCTGCAAAATGACCTCCAGCAAGCCACAAATGTGCATGTGTCTACTCAAACTATCAGAAACAGACTCCATGAGGGTGGTATGAGGGCCCGACGTCCACAGGTGGGGGTTGTGCTTACAGCCCAACACCTTGCAGGACGTTTGGCATTTGCCAGAGAACACCAAGATTGGAAAATTCGCCACTGGCGCCCTGTGCTCTTCACAGATGAAAGCAGGTTCTCACTGAGCACATGTGACAGACGTGACAGAGTCTGGAGACGCCAAGGAGAACGTTCTGCTGCCTGCAACATCCTTCAGCATGACCATTTGGCAGTGGGTCAGTAATGGTGTGGGGTGGCATTTCTTTGGGGGGCCACACAGCCCTCCATGTACTCGCCAGAGGTAGCCTGACTGCCATTAAGTACCGAGATGAGTACCTCAGACCCCTTGTGAGACCATATGCTGGTGCGGTTGGCCCTGGGTTCCTCCTAGTGCAAAACAATGCTAGACCTCATGTGGCTGGAGTGTGTCAGCAGTTCCTGCAAGACGAAGGCATTGATGCTATGGACTGGCCCGCCCGTTCCCCAGACCTGAATCCAATTGAGCACATTTGGGACATCATGTCTCGCTCCATCCACCAACGCTACGTTGCACCACAGACTATCCAGGAGTTGGCGGATGCTTTAGTCCTGGTCTGGGAGGAGATCCCTCAGGAGACCATCTGCCACCTCATCAGGAGCATGCCCAGGCAGAGGCGGAACTACCGCCAGTGCGTTGCACTGGGGCCCGCCTCTGTCCAGGGGCCCAAAGCATGTAATGAGTCAAACTGACTCATTACATGCCGCTGTGCGCTGCGGGTAACCGCTGCCCACAGCGCACAGCCGCCCGGAGAGAGGAGAAGAGCAGCGGTACAGGGGAGAAGGAGGAGGAGGGAGGTAAAGGAGGGAGCCGCAGCAGCGCTTTGTTACTGGTGGAGGCGCTGCTGCTGCTGCCCCTCTGCTTCACTATAGGCTGTCTTCCGAGAACAGCCTATAGTGAAGCAGAGGGGCAGCAGCGCCTCCACCAATAACACAGCGCTGCCGCGGCTCCCTCCTCCACCTCCCTCCTCCTCCTTCTCTACTGCCCGGGAATCGTCAAGCTGCACCGAGGAGCCTGAGCCTGCGGAGAGGGTAAGTATAATTCATTCTTTCTTTCTTTCTTTCTTTTCTTTCTACAAAAAAGGGGGACTATCTGCCGCAATGTGTAAAAAGGGGGAATCTGCCTGCCGCAATGTGTAAAAAGGGGGAATCTGCCTGCCGCAATGTGTAAAAACGGGGAATCTGCCTGCCGCAATGTGTAAAAACGGGGAATCTGCCTGCCGCAATGTGTAAAAACGGGGGAATCTGCCTGCCGCAATGTGTAAAAAGGAGGAATCTGCTTGCTGCAATGTGTAAAAAGGGGGAATCTTTGCCGCAATGTGTAAAAAGGGGGAATCTGCCTGCCGCAATGGGAAATCTGCCTGCCGTAATGTGTAAAAAGGGGGATGCTGTCTGCCGTAATGTGTAACAAGGGCACGCTGTCTGCCGTAATGTGTAACAAGGGGACGCTGTCTGCCATTATGTGTAAAAAGGGCACGCTGTCTGCCATTATGTGTAAAAAGGGCACGCTGTCTGCCGTTATGTGTAAAAAGTGTACGCTGTCTGCCACTATGTTTAACAAGGGCACGCTGTCTGCCGTTATGTGAAAAAAGTGTACGCTGTCTGCCGCTATGTGTAACAAGGGCACGCTGTCTGCCGTTATGTGTAACAAGGGCACGCTGTCTGCCGTTATGTGTAAAAAAAGTGTACGCTGTCTGCCACTATGTTTAACAAGGGCATGCTGTCTGCCTTTATGTGAAAAAAGTGTACGCTGTATGCCGCTATGTGTAACAAGGGCATGCTGTCTGCCGTTATGTGTAAAAAGGGTACGCTGTCGGCCGATATGTTTAACAAGGGCACGCTGTCTGCCGTTATTTGTAAAAAGTGTACGCTGTCTGCTGCTATGTGTAACAAGGGCACGCTGTCTGCCGTTATGTTTAAAAAGTGCACGCTGTCTGCCGTTATGTGTAAAAAGGGCACGCTGTCTGCTGCCATGTGTAAAAAGGGCACGCTGTCTGCCGTTATGTGTAAAAAAGGGAGACGCTGTCTGCCGTAATGTGTAAAAAGGGGACGCTGTCTGCTGTAATGTGTAAAAAGAGGAATCTGTCCGCCGTAAGGTGTAAAAGGGTCTCTACCTGGTGTAGTGGTGCTACTGTGCGGTGTAATTTGAATAATGGAGACTACTGTGCACCGTTTTATGAATTGGAATTATTTTGTGGCCACACCCCTTCCCCACGAAGCCACGCCACTATGTGAGGGAGGTGAAGGAGGGAGCCGCAGCAGCGCTTTACTACTGGTGGAGGCGCCGCTGCTGCTGCCCCTCTGCTTCACTATAGGCTGTCTTCCGAGAACATCCTATAGTGAAGCAGAGGGGCAGCAGCAGCAGCGCCTCCACCAATAACACAGCGCTGCTGCGGCTCCCTCCTCCACCTCCCTACTCCTCCTTCTCTCCTGCCCGGGAATCGTCTGACGCTGCACCGAGGAGCCTGAGCCAGCGGAGAGGGTAAGTATAATTCTTCTTTCTTTCTGTCTCTTTCTTTCTTTCTTTGTTGGGACTGCCTGCCGCTATGTGTAAAAATGGGGGACTGCCTGCCGCAATGTGTAAAAAGGGGGAATCTGCCTGCCGCAATGTGTAAAAATGTGGGACTGCCTGCCGCAATGTGTAAAAAGGGGGAATCTGCCTGCCGCAATGTGTAATAATGGGGAATCTGCCTGCCGCAATGTGTAAAAATGGGGGACTGCCTGCCGCAATGTGTAAAAACGGGGGACTGCCTGCCGCAATGTGTAAAAAGGGGGAATCTGCCTGCCGCAATGTGTAAAAAGGGGGGACTGCCTGCCGTAATGTGTAAAAATGGGGAATCTGCCTGCCGCTATGTGTAAAAAGGGGGAATCTGCCTGCCGTAATGTGTAAAAAGGGGAACGCTGTCTGCCGTAATGTGTAACAAGGGCACGCTGTCTGCCGTAATGTGTAAAAAGGGGGACCCTGTCTGCCATAATGTGTAAAAAGGGGACGCTGTCTGCCGTTATGTGTAAAAAGTGCACGCTGTCTGCCGTAATGTGTAAAAAGGGGGACGCTGTCTGCCGTTATGTGTAAAAAGTGTACGCTGTCTGCCGCTGTGTTTAACAAGGGCACGCTGTCTGCCGTTATGTGTAAAAAGTGTACGCTGTCTGCCGCTATGTGTAACAAGGGCACGCTGTCTGCCGTTATGTGTAAAAAGGGGACGCTGTCTGCCGTTATGTGTAAAAGGGGGACGCTGTCTGCCGTTATGTGTAAAAAGTGCACGCTGTCTGCCGTAATGTGTAAAAAGGGGGACGCTGTCTGCCGTAATGTGTAAAAAGGGGGACGCTGTCTGCCGTAATGTGTAAAAAGGGGACGCTGTCTGCCGTAATGTGTAAAAAGAGGAATCTGTCCGCTGTAAGGTGTAAAAGGGTCTCTACCTGGTGTAGTGGTGCTATTGTGCGGCGTAATTTGAAGAATGGAGACTACTGTGCACCGTTTTATGAATTGGTATTATTTTGTGGCCACACCCCTTCCCCACAAAGCCACGCCACTGTGTATTTTTGCACGCGCCTATGGCGCGCACTGCCCCTGTTTTGCATGCAGGAGTGGGGCTCCGATGCCGTTTCTTGCACACAGTGCTAAAATGTCTAGTTACGGCACTGTTGCTAGGTATCCATTTCTCTGGCCCTGAGCAGGTCCCCCTCACCAGATCCTCTCCAGGGGTGAGGGGGTGGACTTGGATGGGATGTGGGGGGGGGGCCCAAAGCATTTTGTCGCACCTGGGCCAACCGCTCGCTAGTTCCGCCACTGTGCCCAGGCATTGTAGGGAGGTCATACAGGCACGTGAAGGCCACACACACTACTGAGCCTCATTTTGACTTGTTTTAAGGACATTACATCAAAGTTGAATCAGCCTGTAGTGTGTTTTTCAACTTTAATTTTGAGGGTAACTCCAAATCCAGACCTCCATGGGTTAATAAATTTGATTTCCATTGATAATTTTTGTGTGATTTTGTTGTCAGCACATTCAACTATATAAAGAACAAAGTATTTAATAAGAATATTTCATTCATTCATTCAGATACCTGTATAGGATGTGTTATTTTAGTGTTCCCTTTATTTTTTTGAGCAGTGTATATATAAGTCATATTTATAGTTTGTCACACAATCAAATGTGTGTATAGTTCATGTGCATCAAAATTAGCATGTGTTATTTTAAAATGAAATTCAATTAAGCATAGTTAGTTACACAATGGGATATACAGTGTTATATGTTATATCACCAATATAATCACCAATATAAATGCAAATATTTGTATTTTTACTATTAGTTTTGCTCTAGAAACAACAAAGTAGATCTGCCTTTACATAACTGGACAACAAAAGATGAGCACATCGGTAGAAGATATTTGGGCTTTTCATCTTCATGAAATAGGACTGTGTCAGCCTTATTACTTTCTAGTACATTTTGTTGACAATTTTCCTCTGGGAATGGGTTTTGCAATTTGCCCCCTCCCTTTTACCCCTAAGGGTACACAGGGGCCTCAGCCTTCCTGGTGATTGCTGGATCATTTCCCTCATCACTCGCTGTGTGCTGCCTCTGGGTCCTGTTTCAGTTCCTGACATAATCAAATCTCATCTCTGCCTTCCAGACCATAAGCGCGCTGAGAGAGTAATGACTGCAATCTACTCCAGGCAGAATGCACAAGCCGTCTCTAAATGTTTTGATTTATTCACATAATAAACTTTTCTATGCTAATATTTGGCCGATGCAAGGACAGGATCAGTTTAGCAGCGTTGTGATGTATTGCACTGCATTGTAACAGTAAAACAAGAGGCCGCCTTTCTCCTTGCTACAAGCCTCTCATTAACACTTACGCTTGCCTGTCTAAAGATAATCATATGCATTTTGTTACAAAGATATAATACACAGAAATTTTGAGTATCATTTGGAAAAGAATGCTAATAGATCAAAGAATATAAATGGTATATTTGATTGAGGATAAAAGATTATCTTTAAACTGACATATTCAGATGTAGCTAGGCTGATCGTACCTGCGACTATTCACAGATTTGACTGGTGTGCCGTGATGCGTGTGCACATTCACGGGCCTGTGCAAATAGAAAATACCTTCTGCGATTGCAGTTCGCACCCGGGCACACTAAGTCATTGCCGTGGTGCGAATGCATGCTTGTACGTAGTATTGCAGCAACAATGAGGACTGCTATATCTGTAACATCGATAACATTGATCGCTAGAAACCTGATTTAATATTAATTACGTTATCAGATTGCAGTTTCAATAACTTTTAAATTCATGCAATATTTGCTTTACAAGTTGTGGCTATTAAATAACGAGACTGTACTTGTAAAAAAATAAACCACACTGTGTAAGTTAAAAGGGAGTAGGGGAGCATTGACCTTTCTATCCTAAAATGATTTAGCAAGTTTCACCCCTCTCGCACATATAGTTTGCTGTCACCCAACATTCGAAGAAGTTATGTTTTTCCTGTGCGTTGTAAAAATGTTTAAAAGTAGAGCAACGTGTTAACTGAAAACTTTAAGCCACCAAATCTTTCTGTATGCTAACCGAGGCTTATGGGGCAGATTGTATGTTATGTGCACGTGTGTTTAAGTGGAACAAAAGATTTAGTGACGGTCAAGAAGGTGCAACAATGATCAACATTACTACAAAAAATGTTCTAGCAACTTTTCGGGAAAGAATCAGAAGAAAGAAGCCAGACTTGTGAAAAAATGGTTTCATCTTCCATCAGGACAACACACCAGCCCACACAACTCTCTGTGAAGCATTTTTGGCCGAGAAACAGATTGCAGTGCTAGAACACACTTCATATTCGCCAGACCTAGCACCGTGTGACATCTTTATTTTCCCTAAAGTGAAATCTGTACTCAAGGGAACCAATTTTGCATCAATAACTGAGGTCAAGAAAAAAACAATGGAGCTGTTGAGACAGCTGACAGATATTGAACTACATCATAGCTATGTTTGAACAATGCATAGGCAAATGCAGGGGGGTTCGGGTTGGCCAGAAATACGCCTCCTCTTGGCAAGTGGCTCAACAATAGCAATGGTATATATGATTACCAGATCTGCCACCACATCATGCAGTTTAAGGGACAGAGTAGAGCTGCTGCACATGCACAGTAGTAGCAGCTTTTTCTACCAAGTTTGCTGTGTGTATTGATCGGAGTCCTCAATCAGTGCACTGGACCAGAGAGTAGCTTCCAAGAAGAAAAGACAGGAGCCTTACCATAACGTGGGAGAATGTGTGCTTAGAAAGTGCAGTGCTGGTTCTATTATGTTTGTGTATTTATTATGGTATCTTTAACCTTTTCCTGACCACTTAATTATATTATTTAAATGTATGATACAGCCTATACTATGAACCGTTTATACTGTTAAATATTAATACTGTATTTCAAAGACCAATGTTTACATTAATGTCCAGAGTCATTACCAATGTTCCACAGAGCGGGAGATTGTGGACTGCATTTGGAAACCCCCCTCTAGAAATCCTGCATTTGCCACTGCAACGGAAAATAAGAATGTAACATTCGGCAGGATGTAATAGTATCCGAGTTGTGGGATGCCGGCCGAACTCGGATGTTTTTTTAAAGCGACAGTTATTTACAAGGCATGGTTTTACCTTGTAAATAACTGCCGCATTAATAAAAGTCAGAGTTTAGCCGGCAAACTTGGACACCATTACATCCCGCCAGAAATGTGGCTGCAGAAGGGGAATAGAGTTAAACAGTACTTAATATAATAGAGCATGCATTATAGCAGCTTCTATCATTTTTCAAACACAGCCTGTAACATGGCAGTTAGGAGCTGATTGGCTGGTGTTTTACCTCCATCCACTTTATCTTTCTCCAAGGCTTAGTAGGGTTCTATGTCTATGAGTAAAGCCTTGGAGAGAAATAAACTACTAACTAATCAGCTCCTGTCATTTTACAAAAATGTCCTGTAAACTGAGAGGAGCTGATTAGCTTATACTTTATCTCTCCCTTTTTTGAACATTTTCATACTTAACGATCCACGTGGACTACAATTGGAATGGTAACCTGTACCGAGTGAAGCGGTAGCGGAGCGAGGCACTTTGCCCGAAGCATGACAAGCCATGCGAGGGGACACGTGCACTAATTGGGGTTCCCGGTCACTCTACGAAGAAAACAACACCAAAAAAATATTAAAATATCATGTCGACCTTTTGACCTGTCAACCTAGACCATGTCGACCTAAAGACCCTGTTGACCTAGAACCCCTGTCGACCTAATTACTATCTACCTTCCATACCACACCCGGTGATTCACACAGCAATCAGTACCTTTAAGGTATTGTAGGGAACTGAAAATATGCAGCAGTGTTGTAGGATTGCTTTAGCTAGAATCAAGCTCGCAGCACCCGCACTAAAAAGTGCCCATAATTAATGACCACCCACCTGAAGTGCCTGATTTGTTTTTTTAAGAATTTAGGTAAGGGTGAACAAGGGTTTAGAGGAGTATTAAATCCAATTCATCATTATTTGAAAATTGTTTATGTGTCTGTTTTTCCCCTAATCTTTTGGTAAAGTTGGCAGGGATATAACACACCCTTATCCATTATACTTGGTATGTGTTAGCTACCATTCCAGGCAGGGGCAGATTGGTATGGAAAACAATTCCTGGAAGTTTATGGAAACAGCCTTGATGGGGGCGGGGTCTGCTGTGGGGGTAGAGTCTGTTGAGGGGACAGAATTTCTCCCCATAGGGTCTGATTCTGAGTTGTGCGTAGTTGCGTTCTTCCTTGCATATTTTGCTGCAGTTGCATCTGTGACTTTATGTTAATTATGCTACAATGTCCTTCCCTGGTGTACATCCATGTTTCCAAATATGCAAGGACTGAGATGCTCACTTTCAGTGTCTACAGATGCTGTAATCATTCTTTGTGTATATTTAGACGCCACTATCAGTTGCACCATTATATCTTTCACCAGCCCTATGCTAGGTGCTGATCATTCAACTGGATGGCCTCCAATGTGAGCAATTCAATGTCTCTATACGTACCTACTTTCAGCAACACGGCCATTCTATGTTATATCTGCGTCTGATTAGCCTACCCCCTTTAACAACACTGGAATGCCCAACACATTTCTAATCAGGGTTGGACTAGCCCATAGCGGCACAGGGGAAACCCCCGGTGGACCCCACTGTCTGGGGCCCCATCTCCTCCTCTAGGGATCAGGTTTCAGACTGCGTACTTGAATTATACATTATGCATATGTTACATTATATATACAGTATATTGATATTTATCAATATATATATACTGTATATTTATCAATTGACCCTGACCAGGCACTCTCTAATGGTTAGCCAAGCCTAACACTGCATTCCCCCGGTGGGTCCTTCATGCCCCAGTCCGACACTGTTTCTAATACACTTCTTGGTACGTGAGTGTGACTCTGTACGGCAACTCTGTAGGAACACCATTGCGGTGCATCATTCACAGTGAAGCTCAGGTGAAATCACACATGAAAACCATTGTACAAGAAAAATTAAAAGCACATTGGCCCCAACAGGAAAAAACACAAAGATTTGCTCCCACAGAAAACAATAAAACAAACTGGCCCCCGCAGGTAAAAAATAAATAAATGTATAATATAGCTTTTGGTGTTACAATTTGTTTCAAATTTCCAACGCCAATTAACACCAAGAGGTTCTATAATTCTTGTATGTAACATCTATATATTAATTTATTTGTTAACATTTATGTAGCACTGGCATATTCCATTGCACTTTCTTTTAAAGTCTGGCAGGGATGGATTGGGAACATACAGTGGCCCTGGAAAAAATTGTAGAAGTGGCCTCACGAGGCCAGCAACAGAGGTATACTGTGTAGCCATGTTGGCAGCACCACCCCTCACATGTCAACAAACAAAACAGGCCTTGATGCACATCGGCCCACCGGAAACATTCCCCCACCGCCACCATGAGCCCTATGGCTGATCCGCCCATGATTCCAGGTATGCCAGTATTGTCATTTATTCATGCCCCGCAGTGGTGGGGGTCAGTTGGGAGGCTCCTGTCACTCATTGCTCTCCTTAGCAGAGCAGTGACGGTTAGACACTGTGCGCATGCACACAGCGTCTATTCATCGGAGACGAAGGGACCCCACTCACAGAGTGCTGGGTATGCCCCCACAGTGATGAAATGGGAGGAGTGGCTCACAATAGCCCTTCCCCATGCAAAGCCACGCTCCCTTTCTTCAGAGGACACATCCCATTTTGGAAGCGGCACCACCGTCACCGCGCGTGTGTTCCCTTTTCAGATTCTTCAGTGTTGGAAGGTATGCCATTCTAATAATTTAAGGTGGAAACATACATGTAGAGTAATATAATTTTTACATTTTACATGTTCATAATAACTGATGTATAATAGAAGGCTGTATACTTCTGAAGGCTAATAAATTCAGAGATTCAAACATTTCTGCAGCGGGGTACACTGGTATTTCACAGGGAATAACATTGGGGTGTAGAGTTGGATCTTGATCCGTGATACCAACAGGCTAAAGCTTTGACTGTTCCCAGGATGCACTGCACCACCTCCTCTATAGCCCCGCCTCCAGGCACTGGAGCTCAGTTTGTAAGTTGGCGCCTGCAGTGCAGGTCACTAACAGGTGGGGCTGCGCTAGGCAGCCCTGAAAAGAGCTTTTTTAGAAGACTTCAAGACTTCAAGGGCCGCAGCACTTTCTATGTCTTTATGATATGCTGTGCTGCGGCTCCATCACCTCCCTCAGCGGCGCTGCATACCCCCGCAGCCCGGTTTTCTTCAGGCATACCACCGCTGTCATTCTCCAGGATCGCGTGGTTGCACTAAAAGGGGGGAGGTAAGGTAAATCACGTTCCGGTCGTGGTCCCAGGAGACCGCTGGCATGGACACTGTGTCGCACAGGGACCCCACTATATCCACCAGGGCAAGGATTTGTTCAAATCCATTTGAAAAAGGCTCCACAGTACTTGGTAAAGTCCAGCAGGGGGGATAAAGCGCTGAGCTGTAGCCCCTCCCACAGCTCCGGGCGCCATCTACTGCTGGTGTTCCCGCCCTGAAGCTGCATTTCTCCCTCACTCCCTGAAGAGATTTTGGCGCCATTACATAGCTGGGCTGATCTCTGAGACCGCTGGGCACTGTCTCCTCTGTAAATCCACCTGTATAATCAGCGCTGTGCATTTACAGACACTTAAGTATTCTACATGTAATTTTAGACAGTATTAGTTAAGAACAAGTGTACTGCTATCTGAATATTTAGTACAAGTATTCTGTGATATACATCCCAGTGTTTATTGTGCATTGTTATATCTGTATACATACATATCTATATGTAATTACTAGTCCAGTGCAGTTTTATTGTTATATGTGATAATTCCTGCATTGTACCTGTAACTGAGTGTGCCTATAGCTGCTGCTTGGATTCCACTCTTGTGTATCACACATTTGCTATCACTATAGTCTGTACCCTGGGGAACTAGGTGCGTCAGGGTCTCATTTAATATATAGTGCTACACAGGGTATACTGTTAGTATTTCTTACTGTGTTTTTCAGTCACGCCACACCTCTGTTTGTGCTCTGTATTTACTGTCACAAAACACGGGATTGTTTGCTGGGTTTTTTGTGTTTGGCTATATTGTACTATTATATGATCCTAAGGCTACATCCCACATGATGTCTGCTATACAGGGTGGGACACCCGCGGACGCTCCTGCATCATGCAGTGCTGTCATCACGGATTCACCAGTGGGGGAAGTGTTAGCTGCTGGTTCAGGCGCTGGGGGTCATACATCTCCCAGTCCGTCTGTGGCACCTGTGGTCAATCAAGGCCCACCTTGGGCAGCATTTTCAAATATGCGGACTACACTTGTAATGCATCTCATGCCCCCTGTGTCCGTGTAGTTAATCCGCCATGGGAGGATTCTTTGTCTTCCTAGTTACAGCAATTAAATTAGACTTTGGTTAGACAAAAGTCCACCCCACATCCCTCTGGGGCCAAGGGGTCATCTAAGCAGGCCATTTCTTCCTCACAATCCTCTAATATTTAGGATAATTCTTCCGATGAGGATGGCGAATATACTGATCCGTCAGACACTGATACAGTTGCATCTGATGAGGAATCTGCAACCCAGGTTGATGTTCCTGACCTTGTGGAGGCTATCAAGCTGATTCTCCAAATTGATGATGACATTGAGCCTCCTGTTACATCTAAGAAACCTGATAAGTTTAAATGTCAGAAGGTTGCTAAAGTAGTTTCTCTTACGTCCTAGAGGATGCTGGGGACTCCGTAAGGACCATGGGGTATAGATGGGCTCCGCAGGAGATAGGGCACCTAAAAAGAACTTTGACTATGGGTGTGCACTGGCTCCTCCCTCTATGCCCCTCCTCCAGACCTCAGTTAGATCTTGTGCCCAGAGGAGAATGGGTGCACTGCAGAGAGCTCTCCAGAGTTTTCTGTGGAAAAAGAATTTTGTTAGGTTTTTTATTTTCAGGGAGTCCTGTTGGCAACAGGCTCCCTGCATCGTGGGACCGAGGAGAGAGAAGCAGAGCTGGCTTGTCAAGTTGGGCACTGCTTCTAAGGCTACTGGACACCATTAGCTCCAGAGGGAGTCGGAACACAGGTCTCACCTGGGGTTCGTCCCGGAGCCGCGCCGCCGTCCTCCTCACAGATGCCGAAGATAGAAGCCGGGTGAGTATTGAGGAAAAGACTTCAGGCGGCAGAAGACATCAGATCTTCATGAGGTAAGCGCGCAGCAGTAAGCTGCGCGCCATTGCTCCCAGTCACACACATAAAGCAGACACTGAAGGGACTTCAGACTTCAGGCGGCAGAAGACATCAGATCTTCATGAGGTAAGCGCGCAGCGGTAAGCTACGCGCCATTGCTCCCAGTCACACACATAAAGCAGACACTGAAGGGTGCAGGGCGCAGGGGGGGGCGCCCTGGGCAGCAATAAACCTCGATTTGGCCATAAATACGATGGATTAGGCTGTGGGACAGTAAATCCGCAGACCCCCGCCATTTTATTAGTATATGATGAAGGGACCGAAGCCCGCCGTCGGGTGGGCGGGGCTTGATCCTCAGCACTAACCAGCGCCATTTTCTCCACAGAGGACTGCATGAGAAAACGCTGGCTCCCTGTTCTCTCGCCTGCTGAGCTTCACAGGTTGGAAAAAGGAGGAGGGGGGCACTTTGGCGACGCAGTGAGTGGAGATTACAATTATAAACATATAATAGCGCTATCTGGTCATATATTCCAGTATTTTAAGCGCTGGTGTGTGCTAGCATACTCTATCTCTCTGTCTCTCGTAAGGGCCTGGTTGGGGTTTTGTCCACTTATAGGTAACTCCCTGTGTGTGTGGGGTGTCGGTACGTGTGTGTCGACATGTATGAGGCGGAAGGCTTCTCCAAGGAGGAGGTGGAGCAAATGAGTGGTGTGTCCCCGTCGGTTGTGCCGACTCCAGATTGGATGGACATGTGGCATACGTTGCATGCAAGTGTGGCATCTTTACATAAAAGGCTTGATAAGGCTGGTTTAGGGGGGACATCAGGCGGTCAATCCTCAGATTGGACCGACTCACAGGGCCCGTCGGGGTCTCAAAAGCGTCCCTTAACACAAGATACTACTACCGACACGGATTCTAATTTCAGTGTCGACTATGACGAAGTAAAATTGCACCCTAGGGTGACTAAAACTATTCAGTGTATGATTGTGGCAATAAAGGATGTGTTGCATATTGTGGATGAACCCTCAGTCCCCGACACAAGGGTACACATGTTTAAGGAAAAGAAACAGATTATTAATTTTCCCACATCTCATGCATTAAATGAGTTCTTTGGAAAAGCTTGGGAGACTCCGGATAAGAGACCGCAGATCCCCAAAAGAAACTTTATGGCATACCCTTTCCCTAAGCAGGACAGGGAGATTTGGGAATTACCCCCCACTGTGGACAAGGCCCTGATGCGCTTATCCAAGAAAGTGGCGCTACCGTCTCCTGACACAGCGGCCCTTAAAGACCCAGCAGGCAAGAAACTACCTTAAAGGGTATTTATTCTCATACGGGTGCTGTGCTAAGACCGACGATTGCGTCGGCATGGGTGTGTAGCGCAATTGCAGCTTGGATAGATGAGCTGACATCAATTTGATACTATGAATAAGGATACTATATTCCTAACTCTAGCCCATATAAAAGACGCAGTCTTATTTATGAGGGATTGCTAGCTTCTAGGGCCAATGCCATGTCTATCTCAGCGAGAAGATCCTTATGGACTCGCCAATGGACGGGTGATGCGGATTCCAAGAAACATATGGAAGTACTACCCTATAAGGGGGATGTATCGTTTGGGGATAGGCTGACGGACCTGGTTTCCACAGCTACAGCAGGTAAATCAAATTTTTTACCATATATTCCCCAACAGCAAAAGAAAGTAACACCCTATCAGATGCAGTCCTTTCGGTCACACAAGTCCAAAAGAGGTCGGGGATCCTCTTTCCTCGCCAGAGGTAAGGGCAGAGGCAAGAGAGCACCTGCTTCGGCAGGTGCCCAGGAACAAAAGTCCTCCCCGGCTGCTCCAAAACCCACAGCATGACGCTGGGGCTCCCCTGAGGGAGTCCGCACCGGTGGGGGCACGTCTTCGACTTTTCAGTCAGGCCTGGGTCAGTTCGGACCTGAATCCCTGGGTGTTGTAAATAGTTTCCCAGAGTTACAAATTGAAATTCGAGGAGGTGTCCCCGCGCCGATTTTTCAAATCGGCCCTACCAGCTTCCACATCGGACAGGGATGTAGTGTTAGCTGCAATTCAAACGCTGTGTATACAGCAAGTGATAATCAAGGTTCCCCTGCACCAGCAGGGAAGAGGTTACTACTCAACCCTATTTGTGGTCCCGAAACCGGACGGTTCGGTCAGACAGATTTTGAATCTGAAATCCCTAAACCTGTACATAAAAAGATTCAAATTCAAAATGGAATCACTCAGGGCGATAATAGCCAACATGGAGGAGGGGGAGTTTATGGTGTCTCTGGACATAAAGGATGCGTACCTTCATGTCCTTATATATGCCCCCCATCAGGAATACCTGAGATTCGCTGTACAGGATTGTCATTACCAATTTCAGACGTTGCCGTTTGGACTTTCCACGGCCCGAGGATTTTCACCAAGATAATGGCGGAAATGATGGTGGTCCTGCGCAAGCATGGTGTCACAATTATCCCATACTTGGACGATCTCCTGATAAAAGCGAGATCAAGAGAGAAATTGCTGAGCAGTGTGGCGCTCTCTCTGAGAGTGCTCCAGCAACACGGTTGGATTCTAAATCTACCGAAGTCACAGTTGATTCCGACAACTCGACTATCGTTCCTAGGTATGATACTGGATACTGAACAAATTAAGGTCTTCCTCCCAATAGAGAAAGCCCAAGACATCCAGAACATGGTCAGAGACCTGTTAAAACCGAAAAGGGTGTCAGTTTACCAATGCACTCGAGTTCTGGGGAAAATGGTGGCGGCCTACGAGGCCATTCCCTTCGGAAAGGTTCCATGCAAGGACTTTTCAATGGGACCTTCTGGACAAGTGGTCCGGGTCCCATCTGCATTTACATCGGAAAATAACTCTGTCCCCAGGAACCAGAGTGTCCCTCCTGTGGTGGTTGCAAAGTGCTCACCTGCTGGAGGGTCGCAGGTTCGGGATTCAGGACTGGATCCTGGTTACCACGGACGCGAGCCTCCGAGGATGGGGAGCGGTCACACAGGGAAGGACTTTTCAGGGTCTTTGGTCAAACCAGGAGTCCTGTCTACACATCAATGTGTTGGAACTCAGGGCCATTTACAACGGCCTTCGACAAGCGGAGAGTTTTCTTCGAAACCTTCCGGTTCTGATTCAATCAGACAATGTCACAGCAGTGGCTCATGTGAACCGCCAAGGCGGGACAAGAAGCAGAGTCGCGATGGCGGAAGCCACAAGGATCCTTCGCTGGGCGGAAAATCATGTAAGCGCTCTGTCAGCTGTCTTCATTCCGGGAGTGGACAACTGGGAAGCAGACTTCCTCAGCAGACACGATCTCCATCCAGGAGAGTGGGGACTTCATCAAGAACTCTTTGCAGACGTAACACGTCTTTGGGGAACTCCTGTTATGCACACCAGTGCCAGCAGGAATGTACTGGTGTCTGAACGGTGAGGGATGCAAAACAAATGAACTCACAGACAGACTGGGGAATATGACATTACATACACAGAAGGTTATAGGGTAACAAAATAAACACAAAGTGAACAGAGAAGCCCAAAGGCTAAGAAACTGGGTGTCTCCCTAATATTAGGAATGCTCAGATGGAAAGAAGCAAGATGTAGTGATTTAATACGTAGAGAACCCGAAATGCTGTTGCTAAGGGCAACAGCAAAACCCCAAAGGGTTACCAACGGGTGTGGCAGTAAACTCCTTGGTCAGAGATGGAATAATAGACACAAGGAGAGTCTCCACAATCCTAGTCCTCACTTGCAGTGCACTGGTTCAGCTTACTGCCACTAAACTGACACCTTAACACCTAGCACAGTGAGAAAGGATTTTGGCAGGCAAGTCTGAGAATACAGCTGCAAACTTGCTAGGTTCACAGAGTAGCAAAAGAACCCCAGCAGGTTAAACGACTGACTCCAGTCTTACTGCTAGGTCTGGATTGGCAGAGTGTAATACCAAATCCCAAGGCCTATTTGCAGTAAGCAACAAACAAATACAAAGTTTACACAGTACTAGCTAGCTTTCAGGAACTGACTAACCAACAAAGATTCAGCAGCATCTGCCTAACCTGAGAAGAGGGTTTATATAGCAGGTGCTGTCCACGCCCCACTCAGACCTCACAGACTGTGAGCACAAAAACCAGCACCGGATCCCCTGCCGTGCACAGAGCCTGTAACCACTGCACAGCAAAAGACCCGAACCGGAGTATCAGCTACGCTCAGGTTACTCCGCTAGCACTTGTCTCCCGGTTGCCATGACGACGTGGTAGCACAGAGCAGGAGACCCTAACAACTCCTCAAATAGACATGATGGCGTCACGCCTCAACAAAAAACTTCGGAGGTATTGCGCCAGGTCTCGGGACCCTCAGGCAGTAGCAGTAGACGCACTGGTAACACCGTGGGTGTTCGACTCGGTCTACGTGTTCCCTCCTCTTCCTCTCATCACGAAAGTGTTGAGGATCATAAGACGAAGAAGAGTACAGACGATACTCATTGTCCCAGACTGGCCTCGAAGGGCTTGGTACTTGGGTCTACAAGAGATGCTCACAGGAGACTCCTGGCCTCTTCCTCTGAGGGAAGACCTGTTGCAGCAGGGGCCCTGTGTATTTCAAGACTTACCGTGGTTACGTTTGACGGCATGGCGGTTGAACGCCGGATCCTAGCAAAAAAGGGGATTCCGGAAGAGGTCATCCCTACTTTAATAAAGGCTAGGAAGGAGGTGACGATAAAACATTATCACCGTATCTGGCGAAAGTATGTGTCTTGATGTGAGACCAAGAATGCACCTACGGAAGATTTTCATTTGGATCGTCTTCTCCACTTCCTACAGACAGGAGTGGATATGGGCCTGAAATTAGGTAGTGATTTTTTACATTGAGTTTTCATCGTCCTTTTGTTTTTTCTATGGAATACCATTTTTTTGAAGTATGCTTTACATGCCAGTATTGACATAAAACCGGATTATGCCAATTTCTGTCTATGACATCTGACCTGCATGTTTTCTGTACAAATCAGAAGGTGGACAATACATAGAAAAACATTCTATTTTTATGAACTTTTAATAAAAACTTTATGGAATTGTCGTGGATGTTATCCTGATTTGAAAGATACCTTTATACGTGGGAACCATCCCCCTCCAAAAGTGAGTGGGGTACGTTTACTGGAAAAAAATCCTCTCTTGCCTTATGACACGGTTGATACAGTGTTTAAAGATACCTTTATACACCTGTCTGCATCTATTTCTATGTGAGTTTTGGTACGTCCAAAACACCTGTGGAGTGGTGGCGAGATACTATCCCTGTCTTCTATCAAATTGGTTTTCTGGCACCTAGGCCTCTTTTTCTGGACACTCTGAGGCCGTGTGTTTTTTTAGTTTTTTAGTGTTTTAAGCAATACTACCCATATACTGTATTTTCTCCCTTTTTTTCATGTGTAACATCTGGACATTGAGAGACTTTCCATAGACCGATTACCAGAAGGGACCACAGCATTTGTGATGTATATCCAATTTTAAAGATTGTGTTATCGCCTTTGATCTATCCTTCCTTCCTTTTCTTTTGAATATTCCCTTGATCTGTTATTTGGACAGATCTGTTGAGGATTTAGATTGGGCTGATAACTTTGCGCCAGGAATTTACACTATTTCAATTTTTAAGGTACAGATTTTGTCCCTCTCGATTTTCTTTCAGAAGGAATTGGCTTCTCTTCCAGAAGTCCAGACGTTTGTAAAGGGAGTGCTGCACATACAGCCCCTTTTGTGCCTGCAGTGGCACCATGGGACCTGAACGTGGTGTTGCAGTTCCTAAAATCACACTGGTTTGAAGGTTGAGTTGAAATTTCTTACCTGGAAGGTGGTAATGTTGTTGGCCTTAGCATCAGCAAGGCGAGTGTCAGAATTGGCGGCTCTATCACACAAGAGCCCCTACTTGATTTTTCATGTGGATCGAGCTGAATTGAGGACACGTCCGCAATTTTTGCCTAAAGTGGTTTCGTCGTTCCATATGAATCAACCTATTGTGGTGCCTGTGGCTACTGGTGACCTGGAGGATTCCAGATCCCTGGACGTAGTCAGGGCCTTAAAAATTTATGTAGCCAGGACGGCTAAAATTAGGAAAACAGAGGCTCTGTTTGTTCTGTATGCGGCCAATAAGATTGGCGCCCCTGCTTCAAAGCAGACTATTGCTCGCTGGATCTGTAATACGATTCAGCAGGCTCACTCTACGGCTGGGTTGCCGGTACCCTGATAAAGGCTTTGAGGAGCAGAAACGCGTTGGTGGTATCTTGGCACAGACTGCAGCAGACCGAATGCAAGGAGAAAGGTTCCTGACCAGTGGCGTAAGGGTGCTGATATCCAGGGAGGTACCTGACTTATAAGCGCTATTGGGTAGAAATCGTTTGACACCCCTCGTATTGTGGTACGCACACTCTGACCATAGATTGTGGTGGATTGCCATTGAAAATTGTTCGTTGAGTGGTTTTTATTGTACCATTTCTCTATTAAAACTGTATTCCACTATTATCCCCCACCTCTGTTTTTGTTTGAGGGATATGGACATGGGGATATAAAGTGTTGAAGATGAAGTGTGTTTGAACACAGGAAAGGCGGAAGACCCCCAGGGTTATACATTAGAATTTATTCCCAGAAGGAGCGCGCATCTGCAATTTGTGAACTCTGGTTAAAGACCACTTCAGACGCCTGGGTACGGGAAGTTGTCTCTCACGGGTACGCAATTTCTTTCAAGAGACGTCCCCTCGCCAGTTCTGTTCAACAGTTATCCTTTCAGATCTGTTGAAAGTGCAAGCTCTACACCTATTTGTACAATCCCTTCTGGAAACAGGAGTGGTAGTGCCGGTACCTCTGTCACAGAGAGGCAGGGGATACTATTCAACCTTGAATCTAGTTCCGAAACCGAATGGGTCTTTCCGGCCTGTCCTCAACCTCGGGTGGTCTTCAGTATGCCGACTGTCGGGATCCCGGCGCACAGTATACCGGCGCCGGAATCCCGACAGCCGGCATACCGACACTTTTTCTCATACGTCCTACAGGATGCTGGGGATGCTTCAGGAACCATGGGTTATAGACGGGGGTATAGACAGGATTCGCAGGAGACATGGGCACTTTAGGACTTTAAAAGGGGTGTGAACTGGCTCCTCCCTATATGCCCTTCCTCTAGACTCCAGTTAGATTCTGTGCCCAAGGAGACTGGTCACACACAGGGGAGCTCTACTGAGTTTCTCTGAAAAAAGACATGTTAGGATTTTTATGTTCAGGGAGCTCTGCTGGCAACAGGCTCCCTGCTTCGTGGGACTGAGGGGAGAGAAGCAGACATACTTCTGTGAGTTCAAATGCTCTGCTTCTTAGGCTACTGGACACCATTAGCTCCAGAGGTTCCGATCACTTGGTACGCCTAGCTGCTCGTTCCCGGAGCCGCGCCGTCATCCCCCTTGCAGAGCCAGAAAAAAGAAGCCGGGTGAGTAAAAGAAGAACTGAAGACTTTAGTGACGGCAGAAGACTTCAGGTCTTGAGGTACCGCGCTGTGCGCCATGCTCCCACACACACAGCGGCACTAACAGGGTGCAGGGCGCAGGGGGGGGGGCGCCCCGGGCAGCATGTAGACCTGAAATACACTGGCAAAAGTTATATGAAAAGTGCCTGGGCACTTAATGTAGACCCCGCCAGTATAAATATGCTAAAATGAGCGGGACTGAAGCGCGCCGGTAAGGGTGTGTGGCTTAGCCCTCACAGCTCTGACCAGCGCCATTTTCTCTTCACAGAAGCTGCAGAGACGCTGGCCCTGACCTCCACACTGTAGTACAAGTAATAGGGTGCAAAACGGGGGGGGGCACAGTAAATTTGGTGCTATTATCTTTATTATAAAAGCGCTAACAGGTCTGAGGCATTGTATATAAAGTTTCAGTACCGGGATAGGCGTTGGGTTGTGGGCTGGCAAACTCCCTTTGTGTCTCTCTCTAACAGGCTTTGCTGTGGGTCTGGCCCTATAGCCCAGTGTGATTGTAGGTGTTGGTACGTGTGTGTCAACATGTCTGAGGCTGAGTGCTCTTCCCAGGAGGAAGCCTGAGTGGGGACAGAAAAGGCGAGGGGAGTGACCCTGTCGGCACCGCCGACTGCTGAGTGGGTAAATATGTTGAGTGTTTTGAATGCAAATGTGGCTCAGTTGACTAAGAGATTAGATAAATCTGAGTCTAAGAACCAGACATGGAGGAAATCCATGTAGGATGCATTGTCACAAGCTCAGACCCCTTCGGGGTCACAGAAATGTGCATTTACCCAGATACAGATACCGACACGGACTCTGATTCCAGTGTCGACTATAGTGATGCCAGATTGAATCCTAAACTGGCTAAGAGCATTCAGTACATGATTGTGGTGATAAAAGACGTATTACATATCACGGAGGACCCTGCTGTTCCTGATACAAGGGTCTGTATGTTTAAAGAAAAGAAACCTGAGGTAACGTTTCGTCCCTCTCATGAACTGAACGCTCTTTTTGAAAAGGCTTGGGAAAATCCTGACAAGAAGGTACAGGTTCCCAAAAGAATTCCAGTGGCATATCCGTTCCCCTCTGGGGACAGGGAAAAGTGGGAGTCAACCCCCACAGTTGACAAAGCTCTATCACGTCTGTCCAAAAAGGTGGCGCTTCCGTCTCCTGACACGGCAACCCTAAAGGATCCTGCAGATCGTAAGCAGGAAAATACACTAAAATCCATTTATGTCACTACAGGTTCGCTACTCAGGTCTTCCGTTGCTTCGGCATGGGTGAGTAGCGCTGTTGAAAAGTGGGCAGATAACTTGTCATCTGAGATACAGATGTAGCCACCTTTGTCTTGACCGATTCTCCGCCTAGACGTCCGTTTAGTCACGCTAAGGCGATAGCTGAGTTTAATCACAGGCAGGCGCGTTGAGGCGATCTAGATACTCAGCATGCATTACACATCTCCACCACTGGGTGGCTAATGCTCCACTAATCCAGTACTTTCGATCGTACAGTATAGCGGCGGATTGATCTACCTGTACCTGTACAGCTCTGGCAATTGGTCAGTGACGACTGTAATGTTAATACTGTAGGCGTAACGGGAGGCGGTGGAAAAAGATGGTGACCTACTGTAGAGTACTGTATCTGTATGGAGACGCAACTAATTGTGTAAAAGGAAGAATGTACAGTACAATGTATAAACACCGTGCTTTTAAAATACATGAGCGTCTGAGTTCCCTAAGGCATAATGGGAATGGAGGGCTAGCAGGAGGCGGTGGAAAATACCGTGCTTTACAAATGCGAGTGTCCGAGTCCTCTAAGGCATAAACCAACACCAATGGGGTGGGGGCCGGGCGCTGTTTGCAGTACTTTTACACATGAAATTGGGAATCTCTCATGAGGCATCGTGGGCTAGGGGTGAAGGCTCCCACCTCCCACGCTGAGGGTCCAGGGTTCGAGACCTGATGTGCCTTCTTTTTTTTTTTTATTGTAATAATACACTGTATTATTTTATTTTCATTGTAAGACAGTCAATGGAAAGGTGCACACAAGTTACATATAAATCAGAGTACATCTGCAGGAGCGATTCTTTACGCTAAATGCAACTACACAGCGGCAATGAGTAGAAATGAGTGTATTCTGTGCAACAAATTGAGCAAAACAGTACAGTAGATCTTCGGTGTTTGTGTATTGCACAGGACCTGAATTCCCTCCCTGTCTACTGCATGATCTGTGCAAGCTCCCAGGGGGGTAGGGCGATGGGGGTAGGGGGAGACGATGGAAAATACCGTGCCTTTGAAATGCAATTATATGAGCGTCTGAGTCCCCTACGGCATAAACCAACACCAATGGGAAGGAAGTGCCAACCTTTTTTTTATGTGTTCCCGTGACATTCACTTTAATATTTTTTTTTCTCTCTAATACATCCAATGGAAGGATGCACACACGTTTCATATAAATCAGAGTAGATCTGCAAGAGCGATTCTTTACGCTAAATGCATCTACACAGCGGTAATGAGTAGAAATGAGTGTATTCTGAGTGAGCAAAACAGTGCAGTAGATCTTCGGCGTTTGTGTATTGCACAGGACCTGAATTCCCTCCCTGTCCACTGCATGATCTGTGCAGGCTCCCAGGGGGGAAGGGCGATGGGCTAGCAGGAGGCTACTGGGGACTCAGACTCATACAGTACTTGCATTTCAAAAGCACAGTATTTTCCTAGAGATGAGCGGGTTCGGTTTCTTTGAATCCGAACCCGCACGAACTTCACTTTTTTTTCCACGGGTCCGAGCGACTCGGATCTTCCCGCCTTGCTCGGTTAACCCGAGCGCGCCCGAACGTCATCATGACGCTGTCGGATTCTCGCGAGGCTCGGATTCTATCGCGAGACTCGGATTCTATATAAGGAGCCGCGCGTTGCCGCCATTTTCACTCGTGCATTGAGATTGATAGGGAGAGGACGTGTCTGGCGTCCTCTCCATTAGAATAGAGATAGATAGATTAGATAGAGAGAGATTGTGCAGAGTCGCAGACAGAGTTAGTTTACCACAGTCAGTGACCAGTGCAGTTGCTAGTTAACTTTTATTTAATATAATATATCCGTTCACTTCTCTCTGCTATATCCGTTCTCTGCCTGAAAAAAAAAACGATACACAGCACAGTCAGTCACACAGTGTGACTCAGTCTGTGTGCACTCAGCTCAGCCCAGTGTGCTGCACAGTCATCAATGTATAAATTAAAAGCTTATAATTAATTGTGGGGGAGACTGGGGAGCACTGCAGGTTGTTAGCAGGAGCCAGGAGTACAATTATATTAATTAACAGTGCACACTTTTGCTGCAGGAGTGGTGACCAGTGCCTGACCACCAGTATAGTATTGTTGTATACTACTAATATCTCTTTAAATATCAACCAGTCTATATTAGCAGCAGACACAGTACAGTGCGGTAGTTCACGGCTGTGGCTACCTCTGTGTCGGCACACGGCAGGCAGTCCGTCCGACCAGAATTGTATTATTTATTATTATATACCTACCACCTAACCGTGGTTTTTTTTTCATTCTTTATACCGTCATAGTGTCATCCTAATTGTTACGAGTATACTACTATCTCTTTATCAACCAGTGTACAGTGCGGTAGTTCACGGCTGTGGCTACCTCTGTGTCGGCACACGGCAGGCAGTCCGTCCGACCAGAATTGTATTATTTATTATTATATACCTACCACCTAACCGTGGTTTTTTTTTCATTCTTTATACCGTCATAGTGTCATCCTAATTGTTACGAGTATACTACTATCTCTTTATCAACCAGTGTACAGTGCGGTAGTTCACGGCTGTGGCTACCTCTGTGTCGGCACACGGCAGGCAGTCCGTCCGACCAGAATTGTATTATTTATTATTATATACCTACCACCTAACCGTGGTTTTTTTTTCATTCTTTATACCGTCATAGTGTCATCCTAATTGTTACGAGTATACTACTATCTCTTTATCAACCAGTGTACAGTGCGGTAGTTCACGGCTGTGGCTACCTCTGTGTCGGCACACGGCAGGCAGTCCGTCCGACCAGAATTGTATTATTTATTATTATATACCTACCACCTAACCGTGGTTTTTTTTTCATTCTTTATACCGTCATAGTGTCATCCTAATTGTTACGAGTATACTACTATCTCTTTATCAACCAGTGTACAGTGCGGTAGTTCACGGCTGTGGCTACCTCTGTGTCGGCACACGGCAGGCAGTCCGTCCGACCAGAATTGTATTATTTATTATTATATACCTACCACCTAACCGTGGTTTTTTTTTCATTCTTTATACCGTCATAGTGTCATCCTAATTGTTACGAGTATACTACTATCTCTTTATCAACCAGTGTACAGTGCGGTAGTTCACGGCTGTGGCTACCTCTGTGTCGGCACACGGCAGGCAGTCCGTCCGACCAGAATTGTATTATTTATTATTATATACCTACCACCTAACCGTGGTTTTTTTTTCATTCTTTATACCGTCATAGTGTCATCCTAATTGTTACGAGTATACTACTATCTCTTTATCAACCAGTGTACAGTGCGGTAGTTCACGGCTGTGGCTACCTCTGTGTCGGCACACGGCAGGCAGTCCGTCCGACCAGAATTGTATTATTTATTATTATATACCTACCACCTAACCGTGGTTTTTTTTTCATTCTTTATACCGTCATAGTGTCATCCTAATTGTTACGAGTATACTACTATCTCTTTATCAACCAGTGTACAGTGCGGTAGTTCACGGCTGTGGCTACCTCTGTGTCGGCAGTCGGCAGGCAGTCCGTCCATCCATAATTGTATTATTATTATAATATATACCACCTAACCGTGGTTTTTTTTTCATTCTTTATACCGTCGTCATAGTGTCATACTAGTTGTTACGAGTATACTACTATCTCTTTATCAACCAGTGTACAGTGCGGTAGTTCACGGCTGTGGCTACCTCTGTGTCGGCAGTCGGCAGGCAGTCCGTCCATCCATAATTGTATTATTATTATAATATATACCACCTAACTGTGGTATTTTTTTTTCTTTCTTTATACCGTCGTCATAGTGTCATACTAGTTGTTACGAGTATACTACTATCTCTTTATCAACCAGTGTACAGTGCGGTAGTTCACAGCTGTGGCTACCTCTGTGTCGGCAGTCGGCAGGCAGTCCGTCCATCCATAATTGTATTATTATTATAATATATACCACCTAACCGTGGTTTTTTTTTCATTCTTTATACCGTCGTCATAGTGTCATACTAGTTGTTACGAGTATACTACTATCTCTTTATCAACCAGTGTACAGTGCGGTAGTTCACGGCTGTGGCTACCTCTGTGTCGGCAGTCGGCAGGCAGTCCGTCCATCCATAATTGTATTATTATTATAATATATACCACCTAACCGTGGTTTTTTTTTCATTCTTTATACCGTCGTCATAGTGTCATACTAGTTGTTACGAGTATACTACTATCTCTTTATCAACCAGTGTACAGTGCGGTAGTTCACGGCTGTGGCTACCTCTGTGTCGGCACTCGGCAGCCCGTCCATAATTGTATATACCACCTAACCGTGGTTTTTTTTTCTTTCTTTATACATACATACTAGTTACGAGTATACTATCTCTTTATCAACCAGTCTATATATTAGCAGCAGACACAGTACAGTGCGGTAGTTCACGGCTGTGGCTACCTCTGTGTCGGCACTCGGCAGCCCGTCCATAATTGTATACTAGTATCCAATCCATCCATCTCCATTGTTTACCTGAGGTGCCTTTTAGTTGTGCCTATTAAAATATGGAGAACAAAAATGTTGAGGTTCCAAAATTAGGGAAAGATCAAGATCCACTTCCACCTCGTGCTGAAGCTGCTGCCACTAGTCATGGCCGAGACGATGAAATGCCAGCAACGTCGTCTGCCAAGGCCGATGCCCAATGTCATAGTACAGAGCATGTCAAATCCAAAACACCAAATATCAGTAAAAAGCCTCTTTTTTTCTTTGCGTCATGTGCTGTTTGGGGAGGGTTTTTTGGAAGGGACATCCTGCGTGACACTGCAGTGCCACTCCTAGATGGGCCCGGTGTTTGTGTCGGCCACTAGGGTCGCTAATCTTACTCACACAGCTACCTCATTGCGCCTCTTTTTTTCTTTGCGTCATGTGCTGTTTGGGGAGGGTTTTTGGGAAGGGCCATCCTGCGTGACACTGCAGTGCCACTCCTAGATGGGCCCGGTGTTTGTGTCGGCCACTAGGGTCGCTAATCTTACTCACACAGCTACCTCATTGCGCCTCTTTTTTTCTTTGCGTCATGTGCTGTTTGGGGAGGGTTTTTTGGAAGGGACATCCTGCGTGACACTGCAGTGCCACTCCTAGATGGGCCCGGTGTTTGTGTCGGCCACTAGGGTCGCTAATCTTACTCACACAGCTACCTCATTGCGCCTCTTTTTTTCTTTGCGTCATGTGCTGTTTGGGGAGGGTTTTTTGGAAGGGCCATCCTGCGTGACACTGCAGTGCCACTCCTAGATGGGCCCGGTGTTTGTGTCGGCCACTAGGGTCGCTAATCTTACTCACACAGCTACCTCATTGCGCCTCTTTTTTTCTTTGCGTCATGTGCTGTTTGGGGAGGGTTTTTTGGAAGGGACATCCTGCGTGACACTGCAGTGCCACTCCTAGATGGGCCCGGTGTTTGTGTCGGCCACTAGGGTCGCTTATCTTACTCACACAGCGACCTCGGTGCAAATTTTAGGACTAAAAATAATATTGTGAGGTGTGAGGTATTCAGAATAGACTGAAAATGAGTGTAAATTATGGTTTTTGAGGTTAATAATACTTTGGGATCAAAATGACCCCCAAATTCTATGATTTAAGCTGTTTTTTAGTGTTTTTGGAAAAAAACACCCGAATCCAAAACACACCCGAATCCGACAAAAAAAATTCGGTGAGGTTTTGCCAAAACGCGTTCGAACCCAAAACACGGCCGCGGAACCGAACCCAAAACCAAAACACAAAACCCGAAAAATTTCAGGCGCTCAAATTTTCCACCGCCTCCCGCTTGCCCATCGCCCTTCCCCCTGGGATCCTGCACAGGTCATGCAGTAGACAGAGAGGGAGTTATTCACGTAAACTAGGGCAAAGCTGCAGGAGCAGTTGTACTGTTTAGGGTCTATGCACCATATGGTATACATACAATTCTGTAGCAGGGCAGACTCAATTGAAATGGCTACCGCCTGTGTCTCCTCACCCAATGGAGGCCCTCGGCTATGGAGCAAGTAACAGCACAGATTTGGTAGGTCACGGGGCAATGCTGAAGGAGCGTCAGAATCCCCTAGCTAAAATACACAGGGGTGATAGGGATAAGTGAGGTCTTTGCGCATAACGATACACCGCAAAGTTCCCCATGGTTTTGATTATGCCTTTTCTTTGAACACGGTATTTTCCACTGCCTCACCCTACCCCCATCCCACTTTCCCCTTCCTCCCCTGGGAGCCTGCAAAGTACATGCAGTAGACAGGGAGGGAGTTCCGATCAGGTTACAAGACATGTGCAACAGTATACTACTGCATGTAGGAAAATCCACCGCCCACTCTGATTTATGTGAAACCTGTGTGCACCCGTCCATTGAATGTATAACAAAGAAAAATAATAATAATAAAGTGAATGTTACAGGAACACATTAAAAAAAGGTTGGCACTTCCTTCCCATTGGTGTTGATTTATGCCTTAGGGGACTCGGACGTTAATATTTGTATTTCAAAAGCACAGTGTTTTCCACCGCATCTCCCTACCCCCATAGCCCTTCCCCCCTGGGAGCCTGCACAGGTCATGCAGTGGACAGGGAGGGAGTTCAGGTCAGGTACAATACACAAATGCTGACGATCTACAGTACTGTGTTGCTCAGTTAGTTGCGTTGGAATACACTAATTTATACTCATTACCGCTGTGTATTTGTATATAGCGGAATGAATCGCTGCTGCAGATTTGCTTTGATTTATGTGAAACCTGTGTGCACCCTTTCATTGAATGTACAACAAAGAAAAAAAATAATAAAGTGAATGTCACGGGAACATAGAAAAAAAAAGGTTGGCACTTTGTGACTCTCAGCATGGGAGGTGGGAGCCTTCATCACTAGCTTGGTATGGAAGGGGAGACAATTAGCTACCGGAGGGTACCAACCCCAAGTTTCTGTGAACCCCACAAGGCTCATGGCAAGCGTCGGAACCTATGGTGGGTCTGAATTAACGGTCCCATTATAGTCTATGGGAAAATGGGTCCATTTTGCGTACTGATATCTCTAGTTCTGGGTGTACCAGAGACTCAGGACTTGTACCATACAAAAGAGGAGACTCTTGGCTTTCGGGGCAGACCAAGCACTAGTTTATGTGACACTGGGAAGGGAAACGGGAAGCAACCGTGTTTCGGGTCCCCTCCAGTTGTCCGCCTAGCTTGCACAGGATACAGGGTTTCTGGCTAGATAGGAAATACTGTACAGAAATGCTAAGCATGGTAATTTGACATCCAGGAACATAGGGAGGAGTTTTTATCTCACTCCATTATACTTAGAAAAATTACACTTGCCACTGTACGTTACAAGCTGTTTGTGCTAATTAGTACACTAGTAGAACATACTGTACAGAGATACTAAGGACAGTGATTTGGCATCCACGAACTTAGGGAGGAGCTTTTATCTCTCTCCATTGTAATCTTTCTAAGTATAATGGAGAGAGATAAAAGCTCCTCCCTAAATTCCTGGGTGCCAAATTACCGTCTTTAGTATCTCTGTATAGTATTTTCTATTAGGGTACTAATTAGCACGGACAGCTTGTAAAGTACAGCGGCAAGTTTAATCTTTCTATGTAAAATGGAGAGAGATAAAAGCTCCTCTGGAAGTTCCCAGATGCCAAATTACCATTCTTAGTATCTCTGTACAGTATGTTCTACTAGTATACTAATTAGCATGAACAGCTTTTTACTGGATGCCAAATCACCATACTTCGTATCTCTGTACAGTATGGTCTATTAGGGTTCTAATTAGCACGAACAGCTTGTAACGTACAGCGGCAAGTTTAATCTTTCTATGTATAATGGAGAGAGATAAAAGCTTCTCAATAAGTTCCTGGATGCAAAATCACCATACTTAGTATCTCTGTACAGTATGTTCTATTAGGGTACCAATTAGCTGTTTGTGCTAATTAGTACCCTAATAGAAAATACTATGCAGAGATACTAAGGATGGTGATTTGGCAACCAGGAACTTAGGGAGGAGCTTTTATCTCTCTATATTATACATAGTAAGATTAAAATTGCCACTGTACGTTACAAGCTGTTTGTGCTAATTAGTACCCTAATAGAAAATACTATGCAAAGATACTAAGGATGGTGATTTGGCAACAAGGAACTTAGGGAGGAGCTTTTATTTCTCTATATTATACATAGAAAGATTAAAATTGCCACTGTACGTTACAAGCTGTTCGTGCTAATTAGTACACTAGTAGAACATACTGTACAGAGATACTAAGTACAGTGATTTAGCATCCACGAAGTTAGGGAGGAGCTTTAATCTCTCCATTGTAATCTATCTAAGTATAATGGAGAGAGATAAAAGCTCCTCCCTAAATTCCTGGATGCCAAATTACTGTCCTTAGTATCTCTGTACTCTATGTTCTACTAGTGTACTAATTAGCACGAACAGCTTGTAACGTAGAGTGGCAAGTTTAATCTTTCTATGTATAATGGAGAGAGATAAAAGCTCCTCAATAAGTTCCTGGATACAAAATCACCATACTTAGTATCTCTGTACAGTATGTTCTATTAGGGTACCAATTAGCTGTTTGTGCTAATTAGTACCCTAATAGAAAATACTATGCAGAGATACTAAGGATGGTGATTTGGCAACCAGGAACTTAGGGAGGAGCTTTTATCTCTCTATATTATACATAGTAAGATTAAAATTGCCACTGTACGTTACAAGCTGTATGT
Organism: Pseudophryne corroboree; assembly: GCF_028390025.1. NCBI lineage: Eukaryota > Metazoa > Chordata > Amphibia > Anura > Myobatrachidae > Pseudophryne > Pseudophryne corroboree. Next base: position 709,448,539 of record NC_086445.1, read on the forward strand.
GCTAATTAGTACCCTAATAGAAAATACTATGCAAAGATACTAAGGATGGTGATTTGGCAACCAGGAACTTAGGGAGGAGCTTTTATCTCTCTATATTATACATAGAAAGATTAAAATTGCCACTGTACGTTACAAGCTGTTCGTGCTAATTAGTACACTAGTAGAACATACTGTACAGAGATACTAAGTACAGTGATTTGGCATCCACGAACTTAGGGAGGAGCTTAAATCTCTCCATTGTAATCTTTCTAAGTATAATGGAGAGAGATAAAAGCTCCTCCCTAAGTTCGTAGATGCCAAATCACTGTCCGTAGTATCTCTGTACAGCATGTTCTTCTAGTGTACTAATTAGCACGAGCAGCTTGTAACATACAGTGGCAGGTTTGATCTTTCTATGTATAATGGAGAGAGATAAAAGCTCCTCAGTAAGTTCCTAGATGCCAAATCACCATCCTTAGTATCTCTGTACAGTATGTTCTACTAGTGTATTAATTAGCACGAACAGCTTGTAACGTACAGTTGCAAGTTTAATCTTTCTATGTATAATGGAGAGAGATAAAAGCTCCTCAGTAAGTTCCTGGATGCCAAATCACCGTCCTTAGTATCTCTGTACAGTATGTTTTACTAGTGTACTAATTAGCACAAACAGCTTGTAACGTACAGCGGCAAGTTTAATCTTTCTATGTATAATGGAGAGAGATAAAAGCTCCTCAGTAAGTTCCTGGATGCCAAATCACCGTACTTAGTATCTCTGTACAGTATGTTCTATTAGGGTACTAATTTGCTGTTTGTGCTAATTAGTACCCTAATAGAAAATACTATGCAGAGATACTAAGTTTGGTGATTTGGCAACCAGGAACTTAGGGAGAAGCTTTTATCTCTCAATATTATACATAGAAAGATTAAAATTGCCACTGTGTGTTACATGCTGTTCGTGCTAATTAGTACACTAGTAGAACATACTGTACATAGATACTAAGTACAGTGATTTGGCATCCAGGAAGGAGGAGGAGGAGCTTTTATCTCTCTCCATTGTAATCTTTCTAAGTATAATGGAGAGAGATAAAAGCTCCTCCCTAAGTTCGTGGATGCCAAATCACTGTCCGTAGTATCTCTGTACAGCATGTTCTTCTAGTGTACTAATTAGCACGAGCAGCTTGTAACATACAGTGGCAGGTTTGATCTTTCTCCTCCGTAAATTCCTGGTTGCCAAATCACCGTCTTTATTATCTCTGTATAGTATTTTCTATTAGGGTACTAGTTAGCACGAACAGCTAATTAGTACCCTAATAGAACATACTGTACAGAGATACTAAGTACGGTGATTTGGCATCCAGGAACTTACTGAGGAGCTTTTATCTCTCTCCATTATACATAGAAATATTAAACCTGCCATGTACGTTACAAGCTGTTCATGCTAATTAGTATCCTAATAGGACATACTGTACAGAGATACTAAGTTCGGTGATTTGGCATTCCGTTAATAGCCGTTTGTGCTAATTAGTACACTAGTAGAACATACTGTACAGAGATACTAAGGACGGTGATTTGGCATCTAGGAATTTTCAGAGGAGCTTTTATCTCTCTCCATTATACATAGAAATATTAAACTTGCCACTGTACGTTACAAGCTGTTCATGCTAATTAGTACACTAGTAGAACATAGAATACAGAGATACTAAAGACTGTAATTTGGCACCCAGGAACTTAGGGAGGAGCTTTTATCTCTCTCCATTATACTTAGAAAGATTACAATGGAGAGAGATTAAAGCTCCTCCCTAAGTTCGTGGATGCCAAATCACTGTCCTTAGTATCTCTGTACAGTATGTTCTACTAGTGTACTAATTAGCACGAACAGCTTGTAACGTACAGTGGCAAGTGTAATTTTTCTAAGTATAATGGAGAGAGATAAAAACTCCTCCCTATGTTCCTGGATGTCAAATTACCATGCTTAGCATTTCTGTACAGTATTTCCTATCTAGCCAGAAACCCTGCATCCTGTGCAAGCTAGGCGGACAACTGGAGGGGACCCGAAACACGGTTGCTTCCCGTTTCCTTTTCCAGTGTCACATAAACTAGTGGTTGCTCTGCCCCGAAAGCCAATAGTCTCCTCTTTTGTATGGTACCAGTCCTGAGTCTCTGGGACACCCAGAACCAGAGATATCAGTATGCAAAGTGGACCCATTTTCCCATAGACTATAATGGGCCCGTTAATTCAGACCCACCATGGGTTCCGACGCTTGCCATGAGCCTTGTGGGGGTCACAGAAACTTGGGGTTAATACCCTCCGGTAGCTAATTGTCTCCCCTTCCATACCAACCTAGCGATGAAGGCTCCCACCTCCCACGCTGAGAGTCCCAAAGTGCCAACCTTTTTTTTTCTATGTTCCCGTGACATTCACTTTATTATTTATTTTTCTTTGTTATACATTCAATGAAAGGGTGCACACAGGTTTCACATAAATCAGAGTAGGTGGAGGATTTTCCTACATACAGTAGTATACTGTTGCACATGTCTTGTAACCTGATCGGAACTCCCTCCCTGTCTACTGCATGTACTTTGCAGGCTCCCAGGGGGGAAGGGGAAAGTGGGATGGGGGTAGGGCGAGGCAGTGGAAAATACCGTGTTCAAAGAAAAGGCATAATCAAAACCATGGGGTACTTTGCGGTGTATCGTTATGTGCATTGACCTCGCTTATCCCTATCACCCCTGTGTATTTTAGCTAGGGGATTCTGACGTTCCTTCAGCATTGCTTCAAATCTGTGCTGTTACTTGCTCCATAGCCGAGTGCCTCCATGGAGCTAGGAGTCACAGGCGGTAGCCATTTCAATTGAGTTTGCCCTGCTATAGAATTGTATGTGTACCGTAAAGTGCATAGAACCTTGACAGTAGAAACTCTCCTGCAGCTTTGCCCTGCTTTATGTAAAACTTGTGTTTTGTCAGTTTGCCATGCGATCGAGCCCGGTGTAACGTAATGTGCATAGACCTCACTTATCTCTATCGCCCCTGTGTATTTTGGCTAGGGGATTGTGACGCTCCTTCAGCATTGCCCCGTAGCCTGCAAAATCTGTGCTGTTATTTGCTCCATAGCTGAGTGCCTCCTAGGAGCTAGGAGTCACAGGCGGTAGCCATTTCAATTAAGTCTGCCCTGCTATAGAATTGTATGCGTACCGTACGGTGCATAGAACCTTTACAGTAGAAACTCTCCTGCAGCTTTGCCCTGCTTTATGTAAAACTTGTGTTTTGTCAGTTTGCTATGCGATCGAGCCCGGTGCAACGTAATGTGCATAGACCTCACTTATCTCTATCGCCCCTGTGTATTTTGGCTAGGGGATTGTGACGCTCCTTCAGCATTGCCCCGTAGCCTGCAAAATCTGTGCTGTTATTTGCTCCATAGCTGAGTGCCTCCTAGGAGCTAGGAGTCACAGGCGGTAGCCATTTCAATTGAGTCTGCCCTGCTATAGAATTGTATGTGTACCGTACGGTGCATAGAACTTTTACAGTAGAAACTCTCCTGCAGCTTTGCCCTGCTTTATGTAAAACTTGTGTTTTGTCAGTTTGCTATGCGATCGAGCCCGGTGCAACGTAATGTGCATAGACCTCGCTTATCTCTATCGCCCCTGTGTATTTTGGCTAGGGGATTATGACGCTCCTTCAGCCTTGCCCCGTAGCCATCGCTGCCTGCCACGAGGTGGGGGTTCAGGGGTAATGGTCATTTTGCCAGTGTGCTATGCGATTGAGTCCGGTGTACCGTAATGTGCAGACCTAGCTTATCCCTATCGCCCCTGTGTATTTTAGCTAGGGGATTGTGACGCTCCTTCAGCATTGCCCCATAGTCTGTAAAATCTGGACTGTTACTTGCTCCGTAGCCTAGGGCCTCTGTGGGGCAAGGAGTCATAGGTGGTAGCCATTTCTATTGAGTCTGCCCAGCTACAGAATTGTATGTGTACTGTACGGTGCATAGAACCTTAACAGTAGAACCGCTCATGCAGCTTTGCCCTGGTTTATGAGAATAAAAAAAATAATAAAGTGTCTGGAAAAAACTAACATGCATCTGTACTTTAGGAATCGAACTCAGGACTCTGAGTATAGGAAGCGGAACACTTCACCACTTCGCCACAGACAGATGAATAAATCCATTGGTTTTGATTATGCTGTAATGACTACGGGATTAGGACGCTAACATACTGTACAAAATTCCTAATCTCAAGAGGCAATAGTGAACTTCTAACACGTCCATTTGCGACAGTGTACACTACTGGTTTTCTGTTGTTTTGTCTGCGGGACTTGGACGCTCACATATTCATAAAGTACTGTAGATGGATCATATACTGTATGCTGTACTATCTGTGTCTGTATCGTATATACTGTATTAAATAATGCAGCGTAATGAGTATTTACTGTATGCAGCGTAATGAGACGCCTTAGTAAAGTAGTCCTTATTATATATTTCAGTATTGTATTTTACGGGAGACCACACGCATGCTCAGTGGTGATTGTAAAAAGCGACATCTGGTGGCTGATCGCAGGTATTACACGTAAAGGTAACGCCAAACGCTCTGTCTGCCTCCGTGCGATTAAGTACGCCTCTCTGTGACTAGGCGCGCCTCCCTACGCTGCGTATGCTCGATCGGGACAAACGCCTCAGCCAGTCAAGATAAAGGTGGCTACATCTGTAGATACCATGGACAGGGATAACGTGCTTTTGACTCTGGGTCATATCAGGGACGCTGCAGCATATTTTAAAGAAGCTGCAAGGGATATTGGCCTTTTGGGATCAAGGGCCAATGCCATGGCAGTCTCTGCTAGGAGGGCATTGTGGATTCATCAATGGAATGCTGATGCTGACTCGAAGAAGACTATGGAGTCTCTACCGTTTAACGGTAGTGTCTTGTTTGGTGACGGCCTCACTGACCTGGTATTTACGGCTACCGTGGGTAAGTCATCATTTTTACCTTATGTTCCTGCGCAACAAAAGAAAACGCCCCACTATCAGATGCAGTCCTTTCGGCCCAATAAATACAAAAAAGGACGAGGATCCTCCTTCCTTGCTGCGAGAGGAAGAGCAAAGGGAAAAAGGTCACAGGCTGTGGCAAGTTCCCAAGAACAGAAGTCCTCTCCGGCTTCTACCAAATCCACCGCATGACGCTGGGGCTCCTCTGTGGGAGTCCGCACCAGTGGGGGCACGTCTCAAACTCTTCAGTCAGGTCTGGGTTCGCTCGGCCCTGGATCCTTAGATATTAAATATAGTAACCCAAGGGTACAAATTAGAGTTTCAAGATGTGCCCTTCACCGATTTTTCAAATTGGCCTTGCCATCTTCTCTTCCAGAAAGAGAGGTTGTATGCGCTGCGATACTAAAGCTGTGTCAAAATCAAGTCATTGTCACGGTACCCCCATCACAACAGGGGGAGGGCTTTTATTCGAGTCTGTTCGTGGTACCGAAGCCGGATTGCTCAGTCAGACCGATTCTGAACCTAAAATCCCTCAATTTCTTTCTGAAAAAAATTCAAATTCAAGATGGAATCTCTCCGAGCAGTGATCTCCAGTCTGGAGGAGGAGGATTTTATGGTTTCGGTCGACATAAAGGATGCCTACTTACACGTCCCCATATATCCTCCACATCAGGCTTAATTGAGGTTTGCTGTTCAGGATTGTCATTACCAATTTCAGACATTGCCGTTTGGTCTGTCCACGGCTCCGAGGATTTTCACCAAGGTTATTACGGAAATGATGGTTCTCCTGCGCAAGCAGGGAATCACAATTATCCTGTACTTGGACGATCTCCTCATAAATTCGAGATCCAAGGAGCAATTGCTGAAAAACGTTACACTCTCACTGACGATTCTGAAACAACATGGTTGGCTCCTAAACTTGCCAAAATCGCAGTTGGTTCCTACGACACAGCTGTCGTTCCTGGGTATGATTCTGGATACAGAATTACAGAGAGTTTTTCTTCCAGTGGAAAAGGCTCTGGAAATACAGAACATGGTAAAACAGATTCTGAAACCGGCAAGAGTTTTGATTCTTCAATGCACTCGGTTGCTGGGGAAGATGGTGGCGGCCTACGAGGCCATTCAGTATGGCAGGTTCCATGCCAGGGTGTTTCAGTGGGACCTGTTGGACAAGTGGTCCGGGTTTCACCTGGACATGCACCGGAAAATACTCCTATCTTCCAGGACCAGGATCTCTCTCCTGTGGTGGCTGCACAGTTCTCACCTTCTGGAAGGACGCAGGTTCGGGATTCAGGATTGGATCCTGGTGACCACAGGTGCAAGTCTCCGAGGCTGGGGAGCAGTCACACAGGGGAGACATTTTCAGTGAAAGTGGTCAAGCCAGGAAGCTTATCTGCACATAAACATTCTGGAGTTAAGGGCCATTTACAACGGCCTTCTGCAAGCGGAACATCTTCGCGGTCTGCCCGTCTTGATTCAGTCAGAAATAACAGCAGTGGCGTACATAAACCGCCAGGGCGGAACAAAGAGCAGAGCGGCAATGGCCGAGGCCACGAAAGTTCTTCACTGGGCGGAGAGACATGCAAGCGCTCTGTCAGCGGTCTTCATTCCAGGAGTGGACAACTGGGAAGCAGACTTCCTCAGCAGACACGATCTTCATTCCTGGAGAGTGGGGTCTTCATTAAGAGGTCTTTACAGAAGTGACAAGTCGTTGGGGAATTCCTCAAATAGACATGATGACGTCCCGCCTCAACAAGAAACTTCAGAGATATTGTTCCAGGTCGAGGGACCCTCAAGCGATAGCGGTGGACGCCCTAGTGACACCGTGGGTGTTTCCGTCGGTCTATGTGTTCCCTCCACTTCCACTCATTCCAAAGGTGATAAAGATGATAAGAAGAACAATGGTTCAGGCGATACTCATTGTTCCAGATTGGCCAAAGAGGGCCTGGTATTCAGATCTTCAGGAATTGCTCATAGTAGATCCCTGGTCTCTTCCTCTACGGGAGGACCTGTTACAACAAGTACCGTGCGTGTATCAAGACTTACCGCGGCTGCATTTGACGGAATGGTGGTTGAACGCCAAATCCTAGCCCGGAAGGGTATTCCCAGTGAAGTCATTCCCACACTTCTTCAGGCTAGAAAAGAAGTAACGGCAAAGCATTACCACCGTATTTGGAGGAAATATGTGTTTTGGTGTGAATCCAAGAAGGCTCCTACGGAAGAATTTCATCTGGGGCGTTTGCTCCATTTTTTGCAAGCAGGTGTGGATGCGGGCCTTAAGTTGGGCTCTATTAAAGTACAAATATCGGCCTTGTCAATCTTCTTTCAGAAAGAATTGGCCTCCCTTCCAGAAGTTCAGACCTTCGTGAAAGGCGTGCTGCACATCCCTCCTCCATTTGTGCCCCCTGTGGCACCTTGGGATCTTAATGTGGTGTTGCAGTTCCTGCAATCTCATTGGTTTGAACCCTTACGTAAGGTTGAGTTAAAATTCCTTACTTGGAAAGTAGTCATGTTGTTGGCCTTGGCATCTGCAAGGCGGGTATCTGAGTTGTCGGCTTTGTCTCACAAAAGCCCCTATTTAATCTTCCATGCTGATAGAGCGGAGTTGAGAACTCGTCAGCAATTTCTGCCAAAAGTGGTTTCATCATTTCACGTAAACCAGCCTATTGTGGTGCCAGTGGCTACTGATGTCTTGGCGGATTCGAAGTCTCTCGATGTGGTCAGAACTTTGAAGATCTATGTCGCCAGAACGGCGCAGATTATGAAAACAGAGGCTCTGTCTGTCCTGTGGGCTCCCAACAAGATTTGGGCTCTTGCTTCCAAGCAGACTATTGCACGCTGGATCTGTAATACGATTCAGCAGGCTCATTCTATGGCAGGTTTGCCGTTACCGAAATCGGTAAAAGCCCATTCTACCAGAAAGGTGGGCTCATCCTGGGCGGCTGCCCGAGGGGTTTCGGCATTACAGCTTTGCCGAGCTGCTACTTGGTCGGGTTCAAACACCTTTGCGAAATTTTACAAGTTTGATACCCTGGCTGAGGAGGACCTCTTGTTTGGTCAATCGGTGCTGCAGAGTCATCCGCACTCTCCCGCCCTTTCTAGAGCTTTGGTATAAACCCCATGGTTTTTGAAGCATCCCCAGCATCCTCTAGGACGTATGAGAAAATAGGATTTTAATACCTACTGGTAAATCCTTTTCTCTTAGTCCGTAGAGGATGCTGGGCGCCCGTCCCAGTGCGGGCTGTATCTGCAGTTTGGTTATGGTTACACTCATGTTGAGTTAAGTTCTGTCAGTCTGTGGCTGATGTTAGTCATGCCGTTGCATGCGTTGTTGAATGCCATGTTGTACGGCGTGTTTGAGGTGTGAGCTGGTATGTATCTCACCTTAGTTTTAAAAAAATATAGAAAAAATCATTTTCCTCGAAATGTCCGTCTCCCTGGGCACAGTTCCTATAACTGGAGTCTAGAGGAGGGGCATAGAGGGAGGAGCCAGTTCACACCCCTTTTAAAGTCTTAAAGTGCCCATGTCTCCTGCGGATCCCGTCTTTTTACCCCATGGTTCTTGAAGCATCCCCAGCATCCTCTACGGACTAAGAGAAAAGGATTTACCGGTAGGTATTAAAATCCTATTTTCTCCCTCGTGGGGTCCACGACCCCCCTGGAGGAAGAATAAAATAGCGTGGCGAGCGCAGCGAGCCCACAAGGGGCTCATTTGCACTCGCAATGCTGTCGGTATATCGGCGGTCGGGCTCCCGGCGCGGATATGCTGGTCGCCGGGAGCCCGGCCGCCGGCATACCATACTGCACCCCTCAACCTCAAATCATTTTTGTGAGAGTGTCCAAATTCCGTGTGGAAACTCTGCGCTCTATTGTGCTGGCCATGGAACCCGAGGACTATAGTATCCCTGGACATACAGGATGCTTACCTGCACATACCTATTGCCATTTCACAGCAGTATCTGCGGGTTGCTTTTGGCAACCTTCATTTTCAGTTACAGGCTCTGCCATTTGGACTGGCCATGGCACCTTGGATTTTCACCAAGGTCATGGCAGTGATGACGGCTTTCCTCCGTCGTCCTCCGTCGTCAGGGAATCAGGATCCTGCCATATCTGGACGACTTGCTGATTCTGGCGAACTCCCAAGATGTTAATTTCAGTGAACTAGAGATGTTAGTCCAATTCCTACAAGCCCACGGGTGACTCATCAATTGGAAGAAGTCCTCGCTGGTCCCTGCTCGGAGCATGATGTACCTGGGGGCGCTGCTGGACACACACAGCCATAGACTGTTTCTGTCCCAGAGAAGGTCCTGAAATTTCAGGAAAAGATCAGATGCTTCCTCTCTTGCCAGAGAGTGTCGATACACTCGTCGACGCAAGTACTAAGCCTCATGGTGTCGGCTTTCGACATGGAAGAGTACGCTCAATTTCATTCCCGCCCTCTGCAGAGGTTAGTCCTTTCTAAGTGGGACGGCCTGCCTCATCGGATCTGGTCTCCAATGATCTCCTTGACTCCGGAGGTTCGTCTGTCACTGAGCTGGTGGCTACAGGACCAACAGTTGAGCAGGGGCCATTCCTTCTGGATCTCCAACTGGGTCCTCCTGAAAATGGACGCCAGTCTGCGAGGTTGGGGCGCGGTGTTGGAGCTACGCTCTCTCCAGGGTCGGTGGACCAGGGAAGAATCTCTCCTCCCAATAAACATTCTGGAATTGTGGTCAGTGTTCAATGCGTTGACACTGGCCCTGCCTCTGGTACAGTCAGACAACGCCAACATGGTGGCATACATAAATCATCAAGGTGGCACTCGAAGCCGCATGGCAATGATGGAACTGTCAAAAATCCTCCAATGGGCGGAACGCCATCTGCCAGCCATATCGGCAGTGTTCATTCCAGGAGTTCTAAACTGGGAAGCGGACTTCCTCAGTCATCAGAACGTGCATGCCGGAGAGTGGAGTCTTCATCTTGAAGTCTTTCAACTCCTAGTGGACAAGTGGGGCCTACCAGATATAGACCTGATGGCATCTTGACATAATCACAAGGTTCCGGTCTTCGGAGCAAGGACAATGGTTCCTCAAGCAGCGTTCGTGGATGCACTGGCAATTCCATGGATCTTTCGGCTTCTTCCTATACGTGTTCCCTCCAGTGTCACTCCTGCCCAAGGTAATACGGAAGTTCAAGCAAGAAGGAGGAATAATACTTCTAATCGCTTCAGTGTGGCCCAGATGGCATTTGTTCTCAGACCTGCAGGGTCTCAAGATAGAGTGTCCTCCTCGTTCAGGGCCTTTGTGTCTACCTGGACCTGGCCAGACTGGCTTTGACGGCGTGGCTCTTGAAGCATCACTCCTGAGAGCAAAAGGATTCTCTGAGGCGGTCATTCACACTATGTTGAAAGCCCGTAAACCAGCTTCGGCTCGGATTTATTACAGGGTCTGAAATTCTTACTTCACCTGGTGTGCTGCTAAGAATTATGATGCATATACTTTCAAAACCTCCAGACTGTTGGCTTTTCTACAGCAAGGCCTAGACTTGGGCCTTCGTCTGGCCTCCCTCAAGGTTCATATGTCTGCCTTGTCGGTGTGGTTTCAGATAAAAATTGCGTCTCTTCCTGATGTTCACACTTTCATTCAGGGTGTCCTACGGATTCAGCCTCCCTATGTCCCTCCTGTGGCTCCATGGGATCTGTCTGTAGAGCTGAATGCCCTGCAAGAGTCTCCATATGAACATATTGAGTCTGTGGACCTTAAATGCCTTATGTTTAAGGTCATATTTCTGTTGGCTATTGCTTCTACTAGGAGGGTGTCGGACTTAGACGCTTTGTCCTGTCGTCCACCCTTTCTGATTTTTTCACCGTGACCGGGCTGTTCTTCGAACTCGTCCTGGTTATTTGCCTAAGGTAGTATCATCTTTACACCTTAACCAGGAGATTGTGGGTCCAGCCTTCAACTCTTCTGGTCTATCTTCCAAAGAAAAATCTTTGGATGTGGTACGGGTTCTCCGTGTTTATGTGGAGAGGACTGCCTCCATCAGGAGGTCAGATTCCCTTTTTGTACTTTTTGGTTTTCACAAACGTGGCTGGCCTGCGAATAAACCTTGACCAGATGGATTAGAATGGTGATTGCACAAGCTTATGCGCCAGCTGAGCTCCCAGCTCCTGCTGCTATCAAGACCCATTCTACTCGGTCGGTTGGACCTTCATGGGCAGCCCACCGTGGCGCGTCCACTGAGCAATTGTGCAAGGCAGATACGTGGTCCTCTGTGAACACGTTCATCAGGTTCTATGCCTTTGATACTTCTGCCTCCCAGGATGCTTCCTTTGGACGCCGGGTTCTTGTGCCCGCTACAGTGCGTCCCCTCCCATGAGGAACTGCGTTAGGACATCCCTGATGTTATTCCCTGTGGAATACCAGTGTAACTTGCTGCAGAAATGGAGATTTATGGTAGACTTACCATTGTTAAATCTCTTTCTGTGAGGTACACTGGATTTCACAGGGCGCATTTAGCTTCTTTGGGTTTGTATGGCATTAGCCGCTGATCCCTTCTCCTGTTGTGAGACTGTGGTTCTATGTGACTAACATCTACCGTCTCTCTTACCTGCTACTGCATTGGACTGGTTACCAAAAGTGAGCTCCAGTGCCTGGAGGCAAGGCTATAGAGGAGGCGATGTTATTCCCTGTGGAATCCAGTGTACCTCGCAGAAAGAGATTTAACAATGGTAAGTCTACCATAAATCTCCTTATTTTTTTATAACATTGGAACATCGATCGTGACCATCGTGACCATCGGAACATTGATAACATCTCGACCATCGTGACTTTAGTTTTTAGAGCCCGGACAGCTGCCAGGTACACAGGGAGGGTCTTGGGGCCAATGATTTACACTTCCCAGCAGCTGCTATTGGGGGTCATTCCGAGTTGATCGCTCACTGACGATTTTCGCAGCGCAGCGATCAGGTAAAAAAACGGCAAAACTGCGCATGTGTATGTGTACGACGGGTAAAAAGAGGATCGGTGCTGGGCGATGGGTTTAGCGAAAATTCCATTTGCACTGCCGAACGCAAGGTGATTGACAGGAAGTGGGAGTTTATGGGTGTCAACTGACCATTTTCTGGGAGTGTTTGGAAAAATACAGGTGTGTCCAGGGGTTTGCAGGGCGGGTATCTGACATCAATTCCGGGACCTTCGTTGCAGCAATCATCGCACAGAATAAGTAACTACAGGGCTGGTCTTGTTTTGCACAAAATGTTTCTCTAACGTCCTAGAGGATGCTGGGACTCCGTAAGGACCATGGGGAACAGACGGGCTCCGCAGGAGGCATGGGCACTTTAAGAAAGACTTTGGACTCTGGGTGTGCACTGGCTCCTCCCTCTATGCCCCTCCTCCAGACCCCAGTTTTAGACTGTGCCCAGAGGAGAATGGGTGCACTGCAGGGAGCTCTCCTGAGTTTCCTGCTTAGAAAGCATTTTTGTTAGGATTTTTTCTCTTTTTCAGGGAGCACTGCTTGCAACAGGCTCCCTGCATCGAGGGACTGAGGAGAGATGAGCAGACCTACTTAAATGATAGGCTCTGCTTCCTCGGCTACTGGACACCATTAGCTCCAGAGGGAGTGAACACAGGTTCGTCCTGGGCGTTCATCCCAGAGCTGCGCCGCCGTTCTCCTCACAGAGCCAGAAGAAACGAAAACAGAAGACGTCTCAGGCGGCAGAAGCCTTCGGTGCTTCACTGAGGTAACGCACAGCACCGCAGTTGTGCGTCATTGCTCCCATACACCTCACACACTCCGGTCACTGTAAGGGTGCAGGGCACAGGGGGGCGCCCTGGGCAGCAATAAAACACCTCTCCTATGGCAAAAGTCTATATACATGTACAGGTGGGCACTGTACATGTATATAAAAGAGCCCCCGCCATTTTTTAGTAAGTTTGAGCGGGACAGAAGCCCGCCGCCAAGGGGGCGGGGCTTCTCCCTCAGCACTCACCAGCGCAATTTTCTCTCCACAGCACCGCTGAGAGGAAGCTCCCCGGACTCTCCCCTGCTTGACGCACGGTGAAAGGGGGTTTTAAAGTAGAGGGGGGGCAGATTATTGGCGTTTATACATTAAGCAGCGCTACTGGGTAAACAATCTGTGTTTTTCTCCAGGGTTATATAGCGCTGGGGTGTGTGCTGGCATTCTCTCTCTCTGTCTCTCCAAGGGGCCTCAGGGGGAACCTGTCTTCAGAAAAGAGATTCCCTGTGTGTGAAGTGTGTCGGTACGTGTGTGTCGACATGTTTGACGAGGCAGGCTCACCTAAGGAGGAGGGGGAGTGCATGATGGTCAGGTCGATGTCGGCAACGCCGACACCGGACTGGGTGGATATGTGGAATGTCTTGAATGCAAATGGCAATTTACTGCATAAACGATTAGACAAGGCTGAAGCTAGGGATCAGTCAGGTAGTCAGACCATGCCTGTCCCTGTGGCACCAGGACCTTCGGGGTCTCAAAAACGCACCAGATCACTGACACAGATACCGACACAGATACTGACTCTAGTGTCGACTATGAGGATGCAAAATTACAGCCAAAGGTGGCGAAAGGTATTTGTTACATGATTATTGCCATTAAAGAGGTTTTGCATATCACTGAGGAACCCCCTGTCCCTGACACGAGGGTACACATGTATAAAGGGAAAAAGCCTGAGGTCACTTTTCAGTCCTCATTTGAACTAAGCGACTTGTGCGAAAAGGCTTGGGAATCTCCATATAGGAGACTACAAGTTCAGTTCCCAAAAGGATTCTTATGGCGTATCCCTTTCCACAAAAGGAAAGGATACGATGGGAATCTTTGCCGAAGGTAGACAAGGTGCTGACACGCTTATCCAAGAAGGTGGCACTGCCTTCTCAGGATACAGCTTCCCTCAAGGATCCTGCTGATTATAAGCAGGAAGTTACCATGAAGCACATTTACACACATTCCGGTACTATCGTTAGACCGGCTATGGCATCGGCCTGGGTGTGTAGTGCTGTCGCAGCATGGACAGATTCCTTATCTACGGAACTTGACACCCTAGATAAGGATACCATTCTAATGACCCTAGAGCATATCAAAGATGCTGCTTTATATGTGAGGGATGCTCAAAGAGACATTTGTTTACTAAGCTCCAGAATAAATGCTATGTCTATTTCTGCTAGGCGACTCCTGTGGACCCGACAGTGGACGGGGGATGCCGACTCAAAGTAGCATATGGAGTCGTTGCCTTACAAGGGGGAGGAGTTGTTTGGAGAAGGCCTCTCGGAGCTTGTCTCTACTGCTACGGCCGGTAAATCGAATTTCTTACCTTATGTCCCCCCGCAGCATACTAAAAAGGCACCTCATTATCAAATGCAGTCCTTTCGTTCCAATAAAAGCAAGAAGGTACGGGGATCGTCCTTCCTTGCCAGAGGAAAAGGCAAGGGAAAAAAGCTGCATGCAGCTAGTTCCCAGGAGCAGAAGTCCTCCCCTACATCTGCAAAGTCCACCGCATGCCGCTGGGGCTTCCCGGGGGGAGTCAGCTCAAGTGGGGGCACGTCTTCGATTTTTCAGCCAGGTATGGGTTCACTCTCAGGTGGATCCCTGGGCTATAGAGATTGTTTCTCAGGGATACAGGCTGGAATTCGAAGACGTGCCTCCTCGCCGGTTTTTCAAATCGGCTCTGCCAGCTTCCCCGTCAGAGAGGGAGTTAGTGTTGACTGCAATTCAAAAATTGTATCTTCAACAGGTGATAGTCAAAGTTCCTCTTCTCCAGCAAGGAAAGGGGTATTACTCAACCCTGTTTGTGGTCCCGAAACCGGACGGTTCGGTCAGGCCCATTTTGAATCTAAAATCCCTGAACTTGTACTTGAAAAAGTTCAAGTTCAAGATGTAATCGCTCAGAGCGGTCATCGCCAGCCTGGAAGGGGGGGGTTGGATGGTGTCCCTGGACATAAAGGATGCATACCTTCATGTTCCGATTTTCCCTCCTCACCAGGCGCTCCTGAGATTTGCAGTACAGGACTTTCATTACCAATTTCAGACGTTGCCGTTTGGGCTTTCCACAGCCCCGAGAATTTTCACCAAGGTAATGGCGGAAATGATGGTGCTCCTGCGCAAGCAGGGTGTCACAATTATCCCATACTTGGAAGATCTCATAAAGGCGAGATCTCGGGAGAAGTTGCTGGACAGCGTGTCGCTGTCGGTGAGGATGTTGCAGGGACACGGCTGGATTCTCAATATACTGAAGTCCCAGCTAGTCCCTACAACGCGCCTGACCTTTCTGGGTCTGATTCTAGACACAGACCAGAAAAAGGTTTTTCTTCCGATGGAAAAGGCTCAGGAGCTCATAGCCCTGGTCATGAACCTATTAAAGCTAAAAAAGGTTTCAGTGCATCACTGCATGCGTGTCCTGGGGAAGATGGTGGCGTCGTACGAGGCCATCCCCTTCGGAAGGTTCCATTCGAGGACCTTTAAATGGGATCTACTGGTAAATGGTCCGGGTCCCATTTACAAATGCATCAGAGGATCACCCTGTCTCCCAGAGCCAGGGTATCTCTCCTGTGGTGGCTGCACAGTGCTCACCTCCTAGAAGGCCGCAGGTTCGGAATTCAGGACTGGATCCTGGTGACCACGGACGCAAGCCTCCGAGGTTGGGGAGCAGTCACACTGGGAAGAAATTTCCAAGGTCTCTGATCGAATCTAGAGACTTGTCTCCACATCAACGTCCTGGAGTTGAGGGCCATATACAACGCCCTACGCCAGGCGGAGGCATTGCTTCGGGACAAACCGGTTCTGATTCAGTCAGACAATGTCACAGCAGTGGCTCATGTAAGCAGCAGAGTGGCCATGGCAGAAGCGACCAGGATTCTTCGCTGGGCGGAAGGCCATGTAAGCGCCCTATCAGCTGTATTCATCCCGGGGGTGGACAACTGGGAAGCGGACTTCCTCAGCAGGCACGACCTGCATCCGGGAGAGTGGGGACTTCATCAATAAGTCTTCGCACAGATCGTGGGTCGGTGGAGACTGCCTCAGATAGACATGATGACATCCCGTCTCAACAAAAAGCTAAAGCGGTATTGCGCCAGGTCAAGAGACCCTCAGGCGGTAGCGGTGGACGCTCTAGTGACACCTTGGGTGTTCAGATCAGTCTATGTGTTCCCTCCTCTACCTCTCATACCCAAGGTGTTGAGAATAATAAGACTAAGAAGAGTAAGAACAATCCTCTATGTTCCAAATTGGCCACGAAGGACTTGGTATCCGGATCTGCAAGAGTTGCTCACAGAAGATCCGTGGCCTCTTCCTCTAAGACAGGACCTGCTGCAGCAGGGGCCCTGTCTGTTCCAAGACTTACCGCGGCTGCGTTTGACGTCATGGCGGTTGAACGCCGGATCCTAGCGAAAAAAGGTATTCCGGAGGAGGTCATTCCTACCCTGATCAAGGCTAGGAAGGACGTGACATTGAAACATTATCACCGTATATGGCGAAAATATGTTTCTTGGTGTGAGGCCAGGACTGCTCCTATGGAGGAGTTCCATTTGGGTCGTCTGCTTCACTTCCTGCAAACAGGAGTGACTTTGGGCCTAAAATTAGGGTCCATAAAGGTCCAAATTTCGGCCTTATCCATTTTCTTTCAAAAGGAATTGGCTTCTCTTCCTGAAGTACAGACATTCGTGAAGGGGGTGCTGCATATTCAGCCTCCTTTTGTACCTCCGGTGGCGCCTTGGGATCTTAATGTGGTATTAAGTTTCCTCAAGTCACCTTGGTTTGAACCACTCACAACAGTGGAGTTGAAATATCTCACTTGGAAAGTGGTCATGTTGTTGGCCTTGGCTTTTGCGAGGCGTGTTTCGGAATTAGCGGCTTTGTCACATAAAAGCCCCTATCTGGTTTTCCACGTGGATAGGGCAGAATTGAGGACTCGTCCTCAATTTCTGCCTAAAGTGGTCTCTTCTTTTCATATGAATCAACCTATTGTCGTGCCTGTGGCTACACGGGACTTGGAGGATTCCGAGTCCCTTGATGTGGTCAGGGCTTTGAAGATTTATGTGGCCAGAACAGCGAGGGTTAGGAAAACTGAAGCGCTGTTTGTTCTGTATGCAGCCAACAAAGTTGGCACGCCTGTTTCAAAGCAGACTATTGCTCGCTGGATCTGTAACACGATTCAGCAGGCGCATTCTACGGCAGGATTGCCATTGCCTAAATCGGTTAAGGCCCATTCCACTAGGAAGGTGAGCTCGTCTTGGGCGGCTGCCCGAGGGGTCTCGGCATTACAGTTGTGCCGAGCAGCTACTTGGTCGGGGTCAAACACCTTTGCAAAGTTCTATAAATTTGATACCCTGGCTGAGGATGACCTCCTGTTTGCTCAATCGGTGCTGCAGAGTCATCCGCACTCTCCCGCCCGTTTGGGAGCATTGGTATAATCCCCATGGTCCTTACGGAGTCCCAGCTTCCTCTAGGACGTTAGAGAAAATAAGATTTTACACTTAACGGTAAATCTATTTCTCGTAGTCCGTAGAGGATGCTGGGCGCCCGTCCCAAGTACGGACTTCTTCTGCAAAACTTGTATATAGTTATTGCTTATATAAGGGTTATGTTATAGTTTCATCGGTTTAGACCGAGACTATGTTGTTTGTTCATACTATTAACTGGGTAGTTATCACAAGTTATACGGTGTGATTGGTGTGGCTGGTATGAATCTTGCCCTGGGATTCCCAAAAATCCTTTCCTCGTACTGTCCATCTCCTCTGGGCACAGTTTCTCTAACTGGGGTCTGGAGGAGGGGCATAGAGGGAGGAGCCAGTGCACACCCAGAGTCCAAAGTCTTTCTTAAAGTGCCCATGCCTCCTGCGGAGCCCGTCTGTTCCCCATGGTCCTTACGGAGTCCCAGCATCCTCTACGGACTACGAGAAATAGATTTACCAGTAAGTGTAAAATCTTATTTTTTGTACCGCTCGGCTGCACAGGCGTTCGCACTCTTGCAAAGCAAAAATACACTCCCCCTTGGGCGGCGACTATGCGTTTTCACGGCTGCTAAAAGTAGCTAGCGAGCGATCAACTCGGAATGAGGGCCATTGTCTTCAGCCGCTGGGGGTGAAGGATCCTGCCATGCTGACCGATCAGCAGTGATCGGCAGCATGGCAATCAGTAGGGGAGAGTGCAGGGAGGCAGAGGGACCTTCCGGTCCCTCTGACAGCAGCAGTGGATGGAAGTTTCCTTTCCCTGCCGCTGCTAACATTGTTTATCTGACTGGTCACATCCTGTGTGACCAGGTCAGATAAAGCACTTGCAAGCATGGTCGCATCTGATGCGACCATTGCCAGGCAAGTCATTAAACAGAAATAACTGCCATGTGTTTATGCCGCTGCTCTGCTGCTTAGTTTAGCCAGCCAGCTTTTGGCCTACAGTATGATGTTCAGTAATATTGTGAGCTGTGAGGTTGTCAAAATTGACGAGAAATGACTGGAAATCAATATTATTGAGGTTAATATTATTGTAGGGATAAAGGGGGTCATTCCGAGTTTATCACTCGCTGCCGGTTTTCGCAGCGCAGCGATCAGGTGAAAAAATGGCAAAACTACGCATGCATATGCACCGCAATACACAGGCGCGTCATACGGGTACAAAGAGGATCGGTGCTGGGCGATGGATTCAGCAAAGATTCCATTCGCACAGCTGAATGCAAGGTGATTGACAGAAAGAGGGCATTCATGGGTGTCAACTGACCGTTTTCTGGTAGTGTTTGGGAAAATTCAGGCGTGTCCAGGCGTTTGCAGGGTGGGAGTCTGATGTCAATTCCAGCACCAAAAAGACTGAAGTGATCGCAAGGGTTGAGTAAGTCCAGAGCTACTCTGAAACTGCACAAAATGTTTTTGCTGCACTCGGCTGCAAAGGCGTTCGCACACTTGCAAAGCAAAAATACACTCCGCCGTGGGTGGCGTCTATGCATTTACAAAAGTAGCTAGCGAGCGATCAACTCGGAATTACCCCCAAAAACAAGCTCAGATTCTGGGATTTTACCTGTTTTTATGATTTTTCAAAAAAAAATACAGATCCAAAACCAGCAAGGGCGGTTTTGGCAAAACCAAATATATAGATTAAAAACACAAAGGAGATACAGATCCAAACCAAAACCCATGATGGGGGTCGGTGCACATCCCTAGTTTTTACTAGAATTACCAGTTTTGGTGCCAATATTTTTTGTGTTAGAGTGCTTTTGGGGACTGTGAAAACCTATATTACTGTATCTGTTTACCTGATCTGAGGCCTCTTTGTTTCCAAAAATTACCACCCACCATATCCTGGCCTTATTGGAGTTGCTGTTGGATTCTGATTTCCTTGTGGGTAGCAGGGGCGTAACTCCCAGAGGCAATGGAGATGCCTGCTTGCGGGTTCCAAGACCTGAAGGGGCACCTGCATGTTCAGCAGCACCTGTGTGGTTCACAGTGGGATCCAAGTGTGACTACTGCTCTTCCAACGGAGCTCTGCAGTGCACCTGCTGTTGCTGCAGAGTTATTCGGCTCTGACACAGTAGTCCTGTTAACACCTCCAATTGGGGAAAAGACAGCTTCTGGCTGGTACCGCTCAGCCTGTGCTGCAGCAAGCAACACTGCACCCTCCTCGGCTGCTGGCCTGTGAGATGGGACCTGAGCTGGCCATAGGCAAACTAGGCAAATGCCTAGAGCATTTGGTATGCCTAGGGTCACAAGCAGCTTCTGCTGATTAAAATGATATGCGGCATGCCTATATTCTTTACCTGGAAATCACTGTAACGCCTATATAATGCCTATATTCTATTCCTGGAAATTACTGTATCGTAACATTTCGTATGCAGATACAGCCACAGTCGCACACAGAATATAGGCATGCCATATATCATTTTAATCAGCAGAAGCTGCTTGTGCATCCTAACCACATAGTAATGTAAATAAGATGCATTTTTATCAAAAAAGAAACCTGGCGTTACCAGAGCTGTCAGCTGGCTCATGTCAGCCATCTCCTACTGCATGGCGTATTGAGGCAAGATGTCAGTGGACACATCTGTATTCAGAGACAGAGGTCACAGTGTTAGCGGCCATGTGAGTGCTTGGTGCAGGTGGGTTGGTTGTGCAGTAATGTTCGGCATACAGTGGGGCAAAAAAGTATTTGGACAGCCACCGATTGTGCAAATTGACCCACTTAAAAAGATGAGAGAGGTCTGTAATTACCATCATAGGTACACTTCAACTGTGAGAGACAGGATCTGACATGTGCATGATACATTGCGTCAGTCAGCACGAGAATTCTAAATTGGGCTAAATATATTGTTTCTTTCTATCCTTTGAAAGCAATCAATTGTGGATATTGATATATGAACTGTATCATCCTATATTATATACAACATTCTCATGTACAGCTAAATGTGATACAGTTACCAGCATCACTGTTGCCCTGCTTTCTCTCTCTTTTAGTATACTGTTACATGTGCACAATACATTGTGTCAGTCAGCACACAAGCTGTAATCAGCAGAGAATTACAACTTAGGCTAGACACATCGCTTCTTTCTATCTTTCTTCCCAATTGTGATATTTACCAATAGCCTCTAGTCAAACCACTTATGTTTACATCGTTAAGACATAAATAAATACACGTACTTACTTTGTGGCCGGGACCCGCCCACTTTGTATCCATTTTTCCACTTTTTTACTATCTTACTATCTTTTCAGGACTCTCACTAGTGATTCAGAGGTATCCAACCTCTGCCTAACACTGGCAGCAGATCCACTCATTTTTATTTTCACTTTTTCTGCTAATATATTTATATCGTCTTCTGATATTTCGTGAACTCTCATCAGTGATCCCAGATCAGCAGAGATCATTTCACCCCAATTCTACTACCATACCACACTGGAAACGCCCGAATCCATCCAATCTTGGAAGCTAATCAGTGCTGGGCTGAGTCAGTACTGAGGTGGGAGACTTCCGAGGAAGACCCAGTATAGTAGAGTACAGTGATGATTGTTATGCTCAGTGCCTAACACTGACAGCAGATTCACCTCTTCTTCATCTGGTTCCTGTTTTGTTCATATGTTTGTAAATCCAGTCATCAGGACACAGAGACATGTAAGTTGACTGCTGTGCTGTTTATTCCCTCCAACTCCAGGCACACTTCCCACTGGACCACCCACTTCCCAGCATTCCCCTGGTCCCAGGGACCATCACTAAAGATTCAGGCTTACACCTATTAGTAAGGGAGTGTCTACAAATATTAAGACACTAACATCACATCCTCCTTTCTCTAAAGATAAGCCCTGTACGCTTCAATGCAACAATTAACAACGTCATATTAAGAACGTCATCTAACACGTTTCAATGAGTCTCTCAGGTCTGCGTATTTCCCTTTTGGGTCTTTCATACACAGTCTGTGTTTCATCGACCATGTTGGACCTTTCTAGAATCGTGGTGTGTTCACCATTATCAGGATCATCATACATGTCAGATAAAGGGTATTCTTCAGTCATGTTGACTTCATTATGGTTAGGCTGAGATCTTAAATCCACCTGATTTCTTCTTACTTCCGTTCCATGCTCTGTACGTTTAGTATAAGATCTTGGTGCTACTTGTGCTTGCACAATACCTTTCTGCACCCAAATACCTTTCTCGTGATCTCTGAGACGGACTTGGTCACCTGATTTTAGATCAGATAAGCTTTTTGCTCGCCTGTCATGGAACAGTTTCTGTTTCGCCTGTTGATGTTCCTTACTCAGTCTGACCAACGCTGAGTTATGTGTATTAAGCAGTTCATCATGTATCGGGAGAATTGCTCTAATCCTCCTTCCCATCAGCATTTGTGCAGGAGAAAATCCATTCTGTTAAGGTGTACTGGGGTAGATTAAAAGACTTTTGTAGAAATCTTCTTTACCTTCTTGAGCTTTTTTCATGAGACTCTTTACAGTTTTTACTGAACTTTCCACCAACTCATTTGAGCGTGGATAGTGGGGACTTGACGTAGTATGGACAAATTCCCACTCATCAGCAAATTGTCTAAATTCAGCACTGGAAAACTGAGGACCATTGTCAGTGAACACTTCCATAGGAACACCATGCCTTGCAAAGATTGACTTCATGCAATTGATTATGGCTCTACTAGTAGTTGTATGTAGTGTCTTCACCTCAGGGTAGTTAGAGTAATAATCAGTCACGACAATGTACGTTTTCCCATTACAATCAAACAAATCTGCGCCAACTTTCTGGTACGGTCTCTCTGGCACTGCGTGAGGATTCAGTGGCTCGACTTGTTGTTTCGATCTATACGTAAGACATAATTCACATGTAGCTGTAGTCTGTGCTATGTCTTGGTTCATTCTTGGCCAATACATAACTACACGCGCTCTCCGCTTACATTTTTCTTCTCCTAAGTGGCCTTCATGTATCTTGCACAGCATAGTTTTTCTTAGTCGTGCAGGTATGACAAACCTATTGCCTTTGTAAATAATACCATCGACAACTGTAAGGTTACTGCGGTACATCCAATAATCATGGATAGACAGCGGGCACGCATGTTTTTCTGCTGGCCAACCTTTCAGAATGATATCTTTCAACACTTTCATTGTGTCATCTGTCTCAGTTTCTTTCCTAATCTGTTCTTGTCTTGTAAGAGACACTGGTAGAGAAGCTATAATCAAATTAACATAGGCTTCTATCTCTTCATCCATCAGACTTTTGGAACCTTCACTTTTGGCCACAGCACGAGAAAGTGTATCAGCAATGTACATGTATTTGCCAGGACAGTACAGCAAGTGTACATCATATTTCTGTAGTCTGATAAGCATTCGTTGAATTCTCATGGGACAGTCATGTAATGATTTAGTCATGATAGCTATCAATGGCTTGTGGTCAGTTTCCACTGTAAATGTTTGACCATACACAAACTGATGAAATCGCTCACATGCATATGTGATCGCTAGAAGTTCTTTTTCTATCTGAGCATACCTTGTTTCAGCACTTGTCAGTGCTCTTGATGCATAGATTACTGGTTGCCATGTATCCTCATGTTCTTGTAACAGCACTGAGCCTGGGCCAAATTGTGAAGCATCTGCTGAAATTCTTATTCTTTTCGCAGGATCAAAGAATTTTAGCACTGGTTGCTCTGTAATGATCTGTTTCAAGTTTTGACAACTTTCTTCTTGTTCATGTGACCACATCCACTCATTATCTTTGTCCAACAACCATCTAAGAGAGGCTGTTCGTTCAAAGAGTTGAGAAATAAACTTTCCTAAGTAAGTAATCATACCTAGGAATCTTCTGACGTCGTCTTTGTTGTTAGCACGTTCCATGTTCACTATGGCTGATATTTTCCTTGGGTCTGGTTTTACACCTTGATCCGAGACCACGTCGCCCATAAAGGTAAGTGTATTCACGCCAAATTCACATTTGTCCTTGTTTAGCTTTAGATTCACTTTCTTGACAAGTTCCATTACTTGTCTCAATCTAGAATCATGTTCATCCTTTGTAGATCCCCAGACAATAATGTCATCCATCATTGTTTCAACACCTGGAATATGTTCAAAAATCATGTGTATCTTTTTGTGATATACTTCTGGAGCAGACAATATTCCGTATGGTAGTCGAAGAAATCTATATCGACCTTCTGGTGTATTAAATGTACAAAGTTTTGAGCTGGCCTCATCTAGCTTCATTTGCCAAAATCCTGAAGATGCGTCCAATTTACTGAACCATTTTGCTCACGCAAATTGCGACATGATTTCATCTCTGGTTGGTAGTTTGAAATGTTCTTGTTTAATAGCTTTGTTTAAATCTCTGGGGTCTAGACATATTCTGAGTTGTCTATTTTTCTTTTCAACAATTACTAAGGAGCTTACCCATTCAGTAGGCTCATCAACTTTCTGTATCACACCCAAGGCTTCCATGCGATTTAACTCTTGTTTCAGTTTTTCTCTCAGCACAAACGGCACTTTTCTACAGGGGTGTATCACTGAAGAAACTTGTGTGTCTATATTTATTTTATGCTCTCCAGGCAAACAACCTAGACCTTCAAACAAGTCTCTGTATTCTGTAAACATCGATTTGCAGTCATCTTCTACTTGTGATGTCACCATAAAAACTTTCTTTAGCAAGCTTAGTTTCTCACAGGAACTTAATCCTAGAATCGGTTGCACATTTTTATCCACAATCAGTAGAGATGTTTTAAACTGTTGTCCCTTATATTTCAGTGTCACTAAGCATGTACCTTTCACAGGAATTTCCTCCCCAGTGCACCCTGTAACTTTCACTTTGGCTGGGTGAATTTTAGGTTTTACTCTAAAAGTCTTATAGTCTTGAAATGATATTAAATTCACCTGCGCACCAATATCAATCTTAAAGGGAATGACAATCTCGTTCACAGTTAAAAGGACAATCCATTCTTTCTTATCTGCACTGCAAAGTTCAATGCAATCCACAAAGAATTCCTCTGTTTAATAGCATGCACTTTGGTTTCACTTTTAATTTTACAGCATTTGGCAAAGTGATTAAGTCTACCACATTTCATGCAGGTTTTACCATAAGCAGGGCACATTTTAGGATTGTGAGCATTTCCACATCTACTACACATTTCCTTATTAGACTGTGGCTTCGACTGCTTCATTCTTGAGAATGGAGGTTTGCATGGCTCTGTTTTCTGCACTACATGCACATCAGCTTCCTTGTGTAACTTTTTGGCTTGAAATCTAGTTATTTCTGCAGATCTACACATAGTCACTGCCTTGTCTAGTGTTAGGTCTTGCTCTCTCAGCAATCTCTCTCTGAGTCCACTATCAGGTATTCCACAGACAATACGATCTCTAATCAGTGAATCCTTTAAATCACCAAACTCACAGGTTTTACTGAGTGATTGCAGCTCTGTAACATACTGATCAAATCCATCTACAGACTTCTGATCACATGTGAAAAACTGATATCTTTCATATGTCACATTTTTCCTTGGCACAAAGTAATCTTCAAACTTTTGCATTATAGAAGATAGCACCATATTATGCCCCTCAGCAAACTGAAAACTATTATAAATGTCCAGTACACCCTCTCCTATCACATGGAGGAAAATGGATGCCTTCGTTTTGTCAGCCTCTGAATCAGCTCCACATGCAACAAGATATATATTAAACCTTTGCTTAAATCTTTTCCAGTTTTCAGACAAGTTACCAGACATCAGCATGCCGGTTGGAGGAGCTAGTTTATCCATGGTTACTCACTGTTTGAAGATAGGAGCACACGGCAGGCTTTGCAGACACTGAGTATCCCAGCCACAGACTTCTGCAAGATTCTTTCACACTCTGAGAGCACTAGCAGTCCAAGTTAAACTTCTTCTGACACCATGTTTTGGTCATATGTTTGTAAATCCAGTCATCAGGACACAGAGACATGTGA
Organism: Pseudophryne corroboree; assembly: GCF_028390025.1. Lineage (NCBI taxonomy): Eukaryota > Metazoa > Chordata > Amphibia > Anura > Myobatrachidae > Pseudophryne > Pseudophryne corroboree. The sequence continues at coordinate 709,473,874 of NC_086445.1, forward strand.
GTTCACTGCTGTGCTGTTTATTCCCTCCAACTCCAGGCACACTGCCCACTGGACCACCAAGTTCCCAGCATTCCCCTGGTCCCAGGGACCATCACTAAAGATTCAGGCTTACACCTATTAGTAAGGGAGTGTCTACAAATATTAATACACTAACATCACAGTTCCATTCTGTTCTTTACCCTCTATCTGTGGCGGTTAACAATATTTTGTCTCAACAAATATACATTTACAATTGATGCTCTGACACACAGGCAATTTTTGACATCTAATTCTGTACAGCTACGTACAGGCATATGGTTGAAACAAACCCTTGAATTTATTGTATTCTCCTATTAAGGATAACTATTGTAACCAGTCAGACCTATCCCAGACAGCATACATTTGTTATTTAATGTCCATAACTATTGTCATTTGTTATTCAATGTTCATGATTGTTATTATTACCAATACACCAAACTATTTACTTTTACTATGAAGATAATAAAATGTAATACATTTTAATAATTTTTCTGATCTTTATTTCTAAATACTATCATTTATTTGATATGTTAAGAGTGCACCCAAAATTGAGTCTTCTTTTCTCCTTTTTTGTCTACATAGTTCAACATTGACTCAGGGTGCACCGCCAAAGCTAAGATGCAATAGAACAGGTGTGTTTTCTGTACTCTTATCACTCTATTTTGGCAATTACAGTTTGATTGATTACCATATATAATAACCTGTGCGGTATACCTCGAGTGTAAACATAATATGTAAGGCGCATTATGTTTATAAGGACATTAATAATGTGTGTCATATGTGTAAGAGGCATTACTGTGTGGTATTATGTGTATAAATGCATTTATTAATGTGTGGCATTATGTGTATAAGGTGCTCTACTGTGTGGCATAACGTATAGAAAGGGCACTACAGTATGGTCTAATGTGAATAAAGAGCAATAAGCAGAGCCGGATTAACTATGGGGCAGGTGGAGCTGCAGCTCCAAGCCAACCCCATCGAAATAGTCCCACAGAGTCTGCCCTTCAGCTGCTGCTGTAGACAGGAAAAAATACCTTTCCTGCTACAGCCATCGGCCGTCCGAGGCCCTGCCCACTGAAACTTGGCAGTGTGGAAGGCTTCACTAGCGGTCTCCTGCGCTGTGCAAGATCGGCGCCACCTCCTCCACAGCTCTAAAAAGAAGCCAAGACCGCGCAGCCGGGTGACTGATCCTGAGGCTGAGGTGTCAGTGGCAGTGCTGCTGTACTGGCTGCTGCTGCTGAGAATCGGATTGCAGTAAATTCTGGCTGCTACTGATCAGGGACGGTGCCCTTCCCTGCAGTCAGAGCCTGAGACAGTGCTTCTCTAACAGGTATGAAGGCACCTACAGAATATTTTACCAAATATATTTTTGAAACACATTCATACAATTCTCATTGTGATAATATATATATATATATATATATATATATAAGAAGGCAGAAGTACGGCACTCACAACCACTTCGCAACCAAAATAATGACAGGAAGCACGTTTGCTATACGACGTTTCAAACTCTAATTGAGTTTTTCATCAGGTAAACATTTACCTGATGAAAAACTCAATTAGAGTTTGAAATGTCATTATTTTGGTTGCCAAGTGGTTGTGAGTGCCGTACTTCTGCTTTCTTGTATGCTTCATCTGTAAGGGCACCAAACCCAGCTGTATATATCTCGTGGAGTGCCGGGCCTGCTGTATTATATATATATATATATATATACATATATACAGTATGTATGTATGTTATATATATGTACTGTATATGTGTATGTGTTATTGTGTTATACATATATATATATATATATATGTATACAGTATATATATATATATATATATATATATATATATGCTGGAAGAAAGAATGTACAGGTGCGCTGGTGATCGTTAGATGAAGGTATTCAGTTCACAGTAAATGAATCTCTGTGCTGTTGCACTGGTGTGTCTAACACCGCTGCAGATCTCCAAAGCCGCTCAGGACTCCTTGAGCAAGTGTAACTGGAAGCAAAAATCAGGAGAACGCGCCCATAGTGCAGATAAATTTATTTCAAACAGCGGGTAACAAAGGACATTTCATGAATAATGAGAGACCCGTACCCTATAAGACCCACTCTTTGGGCCAGTTTAAACACGTCAGAATCCACCAGGCAAAACACCAGACCTGCTGTCATCACAGACCGGACCAAGCACCGCGCCGGAAAAAAACAACCCGTCAGGTCACTCGCAAGGATGCAGCCGGGATGTATGAGCCGGGAGTAGGATGTCACAACTGAGGGCCTGAGCTGACGGGAGGCAGCCTCGGTTGTAGGGGCTGAGATGTACCGGAACCTGGGAGGTTGTATCAGACCCCTGGACATGTAAGTAACATGAATAATAACTGCCCGAAGGCGTGACCACGACAACTTGGATAAAAGTCAATGATGTTTATTATCACAACTCCGCAACACAGCAGCAGTAAAAGAAAACGTAAAAGTCAGCAAATAATAAATACAGTTCCTGGGTACTACAGGATGGCAGGAGCCACAGGGCACTGGTAGTGTGAGATAGTTCTTATGATCTTCTAGATGGAAAGTCCTTACCAGGCCCGACTGTAGCAATGGAGATAACCCAGGATTGTGCCAGCTGGTGTTCCAGGAAAAGCTGGGTTGCTGAAGGTAAAACAGCTGCTGTGGATACTGGCTGGAACCAGACTGTTGTTAGCACGGAGTGGATACTGGCTGGAACCAGTTAAATAATAAATGAACTTGGGAGCGATGAAATATGAACTGAAATGTAGAACTTGAGAGCGGAGAAATAATAATACCGGTGGAGAGTGGTAAAGTGTAGAAAGGACACCGGCCCTTTAAGGGAAGCTGTACTCTGCTGGAAGCTGAGCTGGAAGCAGGTAATGTTGTAGCTGGAAACAGATGAATCCACAATGGATTGGAGAGTCAGGCTACACCGCAGGTGGAATGCTGGTGCGGGTCTCTATGGTGGAAGTCTTGAGACAGGAGCTGGAACCTGGAAGACAATCACAGGAGAGAGACAAACAGGAACTAGGTTTGACAACCAAAGCACTGACGCCTTCCTTGCTCAGGCACAGTGTATTTATACCTGCAGCAAGGAAGGGATTGGCTAGGCAATTATGCAGATTAACAATACTGACAACAGATTGGAGGAAATGATCAGCTGACAGAATCCAAGATGGCTGCGCCCATGCAGACACTTGGAGGGAAGTTTGGTTTGTAATCCATGTGGTAATGAAAACAGTAATGGCGGCGCCGGCCACTGGAGACAGGAGACGCCAGGCTGACAAGTGCACATCCAACCACGCGGACACAGCGGAGGCCGCGGCTGACGTAATCGCCACTCTGACACTCTGCATGCAGAAGCTCAGGGACGGCGGCGGAGGCCGCGGGAGACGCCATGCCAGATGTAATAAGGCGTTACTGTGACAGCGTCTCAGAGAGACAGGAGAGGATGCAGGAATGTGAACATTAGGATAACAGATGGGATCCGGTCCTGGAGCGCTGAGCCAGCCTTAGGAGGCATCTGATGGGTAAGAAATGGCGTCCAGATACCCGGATCGTGACAGCACCCCCCCCCCTTTAGGAGTGGCCCCAGGACACTTCTTTGGCTTTTGAGGAAACTTGGAATGGAATCTCCGGACCAAGGCAGGAGCATGGACATCAGAAGCATTGGTCCATGAACGTTCCTCAGGACCATAACCCTTCCAGTCAATAAGATATTGTAGTTGACCGTAACGGTGACGTGAGTCCAGGATCTTGGCCACTTCATACTCAACGCCTCGTTGAGTTTGGACTTTCGGAGTTGGAGGAAGTGAGGAATGAAACCGATCAGCGGTTTCAACAGGGAAACATGGAATGTCCTGGGTATTTTTAAGAAGGGAGGCAACTGGAGTCTGTAAGCAACAGGATTGATGACTTGTTCAATCTTGAAAGGACCGATATAGCGAGGTGCAAACTTCATACTGGGAACTCTTAACCTCAAATTCTTCGTGGATAACCATACCCGATCACCCACCTTGAGAGCAGGAACTGCTCGACGCTTCTTATCCGCAAACTTCTTGTACCTGAACGATGCCTTGAGCAGAGCTGATCGTACGCTCTTCCAGATATTGGCAAACTGATGCAAGGTGATATCCACTGCGGGAACAGAAGTTTCTGGAAGCGGTTGGAACTCAGGAACTTTAGGGTGGAATCCAAAGTTAGTGAAGAATGGTGTTGAAGCAGATGAAGAATGATACTGGTTGTTATGACAGAACTCGGCCCAGGGAAGTAATTGAACCCAGTCATCTTGAGAGGAGGACACATAGATGCGGAGGAAGGCCTCCAAGTCCTGATTCACCCTCTCGGTTTGACCATTGGTCTGAGGATGGTAAGCCGTGGAAAACTTTAGCTTGACTTGGAGGACTTGACATAAACTTCGCCAGAATTTGGCTGTGAATTGAACTCCTCGATCTGAGATAATTTCTTCAGGAAGACCGTGGAGTCGGAAGATCTCTTGTATGAATACTTGAGCCAACTTGGAAGCTGACGGAAGACCGGTGAGAGGAATGAAGTGTGCCATCTTGGTGAACCGGTCAACTACCACCCAGATGGTATTGAACTTGTTGCACATGGGTAAGTCTGTAATGAAATCCATCGACAAGTGGGTCCATGGTCGACGGGGAACGGATAGTGGAACCAGTTGCCCCGCAGGCGACTGGCGGGATACTTTATGTTGGGCACACTTTGGGCAAGATGCAATAAACTCCAAGACGTCCTTTTTCAGAGTTGGCCACCAATAGGACCTAGAGATAAACTCCAGGGTTTTTTGGATACCTGTATGTCCGGCAAAACGGGAAGCATGGGCCCAATGCATGAGCTTCTTCCTTAGCATCGGCTTCACAAAACTTTTCCCTGATGGGGGCGTAGAGTCCATCCTTACCGTGGAGAATGCCAACGGATTTATAATAGGATGCTTGTCTGAAGACTCTGACTCATTTTCTTGCTCCCATGAGCGGGAAAGGGCATCGGCCTTGCGATTCTGAGAGCCCGGACAGAACTGGAGTTTAAAGTCGAACCTGGAAAAGAAAAGTGCCCATCTGGCCTGACGAGGGTTGAGACATTGTGCGCCCTTCAGGTATAAAAGGTTCTTGTGGTCTGTAAGTATGGTGATTGAATGAGAAGCTCCCTCCAACAGATACCTCCACTCTTCTAGAGCGAGCTTGATGGCTAGCAACTCCTGGTCGCCAATGGCATAGTTGCGCTCAGCTGGGGAGAACTTCCGGGAGAAGAAACTGCAAGGGTGTAAATGGCCATCTTTAGCCCTCTGAGATAACACCGCTCCTACTCCAACGGAGGAGGCATCCACCTCTAGGATGAAAGGAGAGTCGATGTCAGGCTGTTTCAGGACAGGCGCAGAGATGAACCTCTGTTTTAAAAGATGAAAAGCTTGCATGGCTTCTTCAGACCACTTGGACGGGTTAGCACCCTTCTTGGTGAAAGCAGTAATAGGCGCCACAATGGTGGAAAAGTCTCGTATAAACTTTCGGTAATAATTGGCGAACCCTAAGAACCTCTGGACCCCTTTGAGGGTTAAGGGTACCGGCCAATTCTGAATTGCTTGTAGTTTCTCAGGATCCATCTCTAGTCCGGAACCGGACACAATGTACCCTAGAAACGGAATGGACTTGACTTCAAAGACGCATTTTTCTAATTTGCAATAGAGATGATTGACACGGAGACGGGACAGAACCTCTTTAACCCAAAAACGATGTTCCTCTAAATCGTTGGCAAAAATGAGGATATCGTCTAGATAGACCACGACATGACGGTATAGAATGTCTCTGAAAATCTCATTGACAAAATGCTGGAAGACAGCTGGAGCATTGCTCAATCCGAAGGGCATGACGAGGTACTCATAATGTCCGTCACGGGTGTTAAAGGCGGTCTTCCACTCGTCACCCTCACGGATCCGGATGAGATTGTATGCACCTCGCAAGTCCAGCTTTGTAAAGATGGTAGCTCCGCTAACTCTGTCAAAGAGCTCAGTAATCAGGGGTAAAGGATAACAGTTCTTGATGGTAATGTCATTCAAACCTCTGTAGTCGATGCACGGCCGCAGACCACCATCTTTCTTTTTTACAAAAAAGAAGCCTGCGCCGGCTGGGGAAGAAGAAGGTCGAATGAACCCCTTTGCTAGGTTCTCTTTAATGTATTCCTCCATAGAATGCGTCTCAGGCAGAGACAACGGATAAGTTCGGCCTCGAGGTGGAACCTTCCCTGGAACGAGATCAATCGGGCAGTCCCATTCTCTATGAGGAGGAAGGATATCAGCAGAAGCTTTACTGAACACATCCGTGAAATCTTGATATGGAGGAGGTGGAACATCAGACGACCTGGGGGAGGAAGAACAGACAGGCAATACTTTAAACAAACATGTCTCTGCACAGGAGGAACCCCATGCCAGGATTTGCGTAGTCGTCCAATCAATTGTAGGATTGTGAAGACGGAGCCATGGAAGGCCCAGGACCACAGGATGTGTGGCTCTTGGAATCACTAAAAGTGAAATAAGTTCGGAATGAAGAACTCCCACTCTCAGACGAACTGGTAGAGTCCTTAGAGCAATAACAGTATCAAAAATGTTACTGCCATCCACGGCAGTTAAGGAAAAGGAGGAAGGAAGTCTCTCGGTGGGTAGGAACCACCGTTTAACATAGGCTTCAGTAATAAAGTTCCCAGCTGCTCCGGAATCAAGGAGAGCAATGACGTTCCGATAACGTTGAGCAACTTGAAGCGAGACTGGGAGATTACAATCATGAGGAGATGGAGAGGAGATCATTACTCCTAGCCGGCCCTCTCCTGGGCGAGCTAGGGTTTGGAGTTTTCCCGGACGTTCGGGACAGGCATTGATGGTGTGAGACGGAGCTGCACAGTAAAGACAAAGAGACTCAGAGAGACGTCTTCGGCGCTCAGCAGGAGTTAAACGGGAACGGCCAATTTGCATGGGCTCATCTTTAGATGGTGACAGTTGACGAGGAGGAGGAGCAGAAGATTTTGGAGCAGATGATCTTCCACGCTCAGTTGCTCTCTCTCTGAAACGTAAATCAACTTTCGTGCAGAGTGAGATTAGCTCATCTAACTTAGAAGGTAAGTCTCTGGTAGCTAACTCATCTTTAATAAGCTCAGATAAGCCATGCCAGAATGCAGCATACAGGGCCTCGTCGTTCCATGCCAGTTCGGATGCCAGGATCTGGAACTGTATCAGATATTGTCCTACAGTACGTGACCCCTGGCGTAAACGGAGAATCTCGGATGAAGCTGAGGTTACCCGGCCTGGCTCGTCGAAGATGCGCCTGAATGTTGACACGAATGCAGTGTAAGAAGATAGCAGGGTGTCGGACCTCTCCCATAACGGTGATGCCCAGTCAAGGGCGGAGCCACTGAGAAGAGAGATGATGTAGGCAATTTTTGTACGGTCACTGGGAAAATTGCCAGGTTGTAGCTCAAACTGAATCTCACACTGGTTGAGAAATCCCCTGCAGAATCTTGGAGATCCGTCAAATTTTGCTGGCGTTGGAAGATGAAGACGTGGAGCAGAAATGGGTAAGGTGGGTGGGGTTATAGCTGGAGTCACTGTGGTTGACGCACCAGATGCGCCTGATCCACGGAGAGTTGTCTGAATCCCATCCAGCCGAGTAGAGAGATCCTGGAGACAGCGGATGATGTGGCCCTGTGCAGCCTCCTGATGTTCTAGTCGGGCTGCCAGTTCTTGCATCGGCCTGGCCGCTTGATCCTGGTCTCCGGCTGGATTCATTAGGTCAGTGCTTACTGTCACAACTGAGGGCCTGAGCTGACGGGAGGCAGCCTCGGTTGTAGGGGCTGAGATGTACCGGAACCTGGGAGGTTGTATCAGACCCCTGGACATGTAAGTAACATGAATAATAACTGCCCGAAGGCGTGACCACGACAACTTGGATAAAAGTCAATGATGTTTATTATCACAACTCCGCAACACAGCAGCAGTAAAAGAAAACGTAAAAGTCAGCAAATAATAAATACAGTTCCTGGGTACTACAGGATGGCAGGAGCCACAGGGCACTGGTAGTGTGAGATAGTTCTTATGATCTTCTAGATGGAAAGTCCTTACCAGGCCCGACTGTAGCAATGGAGATAACCCAGGATTGTGCCAGCTGGTGTTCCAGGAAAAGCTGGGTTGCTGAAGGTAAAACAGCTGCTGTGGATACTGGCTGGAACCAGACTGTTGTTAGCACGGAGTGGATACTGGCTGGAACCAGTTAAATAATAAATGAACTTGGGAGCGATGAAATATGAACTGAAATGTAGAACTTGAGAGCGGAGAAATAATAATACCGGTGGAGAGTGGTAAAGTGTAGAAAGGACACCGGCCCTTTAAGGGAAGCTGTACTCTGCTGGAAGCTGAGCTGGAAGCAGGTAATGTTGTAGCTGGAAACAGATGAATCCACAATGGATTGGAGAGTCAGGCTACACCGCAGGTGGAATGCTGGTGCGGGTCTCTATGGTGGAAGTCTTGAGACAGGAGCTGGAACCTGGAAGACAATCACAGGAGAGAGACAAACAGGAACTAGGTTTGACAACCAAAGCACTGACGCCTTCCTTGCTCAGGCACAGTGTATTTATACCTGCAGCAAGGAAGGGATTGGCTAGGCAATTATGCAGATTAACAATACTGACAACAGATTGGAGGAAATGATCAGCTGACAGAATCCAAGATGGCTGCGCCCATGCAGACACTTGGAGGGAAGTTTGGTTTGTAATCCATGTGGTAATGAAAACAGTAATGGCGGCGCCGGCCACTGGAGACAGGAGACGCCAGGCTGACAAGTGCACATCCAACCACGCGGACACAGCGGAGGCCGCGGCTGACGTAATCGCCACTCTGACACTCTGCATGCAGAAGCTCAGGGACGGCGGCGGAGGCCGCGGGAGACGCCATGCCAGATGTAATAAGGCGTTACTGTGACAGCGTCTCAGAGAGACAGGAGAGGATGCAGGAATGTGAACATTAGGATAACAGATGGGATCCGGTCCTGGAGCGCTGAGCCAGCCTTAGGAGGCATCTGATGGGTAAGAAATGGCGTCCAGATACCCGGATCGTGACATAGGAGAACGCACGTCTGGCAGGCCCCTCCTCTACGCATTTCGTAGTTACTTCGTCAGGAGGTTTGGCCTGTCAGACGTTAATGGGGGCTTTATACCATAAGAGGTTGTCTTGCCAGCTAAATCCAATGATTAGCCGCACTTGTATAAGGTCTCCTCCATTGTTCACAGCTAATATAAAAGTACAAAAATACTAGTATATAATAAAAAATATATGATAAAAGATACATAATCGCTAATTACTAAAAAGAACATGTTTAGAACATTTTTAGAAACATTTTTAGAAACATATATTACACAGTGTGTGTTACATAGAAACAAATGGTTTTGTACTATTTAACCCATTCATTTCACACTTGTTCTCAAACACAGAGTTCCAGTAAGGAACTGGGATCAAAATAAGGGAGAATCTGGTTTGAGATTAAAATCCACATTCTACCCGTAGAATCAAAAGGTCCCCACATAGAGATGTTTAGTCAAATGATGAAAAAGGATTTGGAAACTCTTGATATTCCTGTAAAGAAAACTAATAATCTAAGTAAATCTGAATACCAGGCACTGAGGGGTCTGGCAACCAATACGGACATAGTAATAAAAAATGCTGACAAGGTTGGTGGGATAGTCCTTATGGATAGGGAGTATTATGTGGGAGAAGCACATAGGTTACTTAATGATTCTGATTCATATTCCAAGCTTAGTGATGATCCCACTAGTGGATTTTTAACTACTCTGGAAGGCATCCTGAAGGATGGCCTAGCCACTAATAGTATTTCAATCAGTGAATATAATTATTTATTGAATCAGCACCCACGGATTGCAACTTTTTATCATATTCCCAAAATCCATAAGGAGTAATCCCACCACCCAGGGAGACCCATCATTAGTGGTATTGGGTCACTTACATCTAGAATCTCAGAATTTGTGGACTGTTATACAGGTTGAGTATCCCATATCCAAATATTCCGAAATACGGAATATTCCGAAATACGGACTTTTTTGAGTGAGACTGAGATAGTGAAACCTTTGTTTTTTGATGGCTCAATGTACACAAACTTTGTTTAGTACTCAAAGTTATTAAAAATATTGTATTAAATGACCTTCAGGCTGTGTGTATAAGGTGTATATGAAACATAAATGAATTGTGTGAATGTAGACACAGTTTGTTTAAAGCACAAAGTTATAAAAAATATTGGCTAAAATTACCTTCAAGCTGTATGTATAAGGTATATATGTAACATAAATGCTATCTGTGCTTAGATTTAGGTCCCACCACCATAATATCTCATTATGGTATGCAATTATTCCAAAATACGGAAAAATCCGATATCCAAAATTCTTCTGGTCCCAAGCATTTTGGATAAGGGATACTCAACCTGTATTAAGAAATATGTTTATGGTCTAGACTCTTATATGCAAGATACCACTGCTGTCCTGTATACATTGAAAGGATTACAATGGCAGGAATCTTATAAATGGTGCTCTATAGACGTCCAGTCACTTTATAAGTCAATACCACATAAAAAGGGAATCTTGGCAGTAGAGGCCCAACTTAGGGGTGATCCTGAGATCAGGGATGAAAAGTGTAATTTTATATGTCAATGTTTAGAATTTGTACTCAAGTACAATTATTTTACATTCCCGGAAGAATGTTACGTACAGGTGTGTGGGTCAGCTATGGGGAGCATTTGAGCCCCAAGTTTGGCGAACATCTATATGGGACAATGGGAGACTGAAACACTACAGGGTGAGTTGAGATCTAAAATTGTCATGTACAAAAGGTACATAGACGATTTGATGATCGTTTGGAATGGTGACGAAGCAGAATGGCAAGATTTCTTGGAAGCAATAAATGTGAATATGTACAACCTGAGGTTCACGGGTACTTTTTCCCCCAATAGGTTAGAATTTTTAGACTTGGTTATATCCACTGAAGACTATACTAATACAGGGCAGATTGAAACCTATACACACTTTAAAAAGGTTGATAGCAACAGCTATCTGGACTTTAACAGCTGTCATCTCCCCCAGTGGAAGGATAATATACCGTACAGATAGATTCCAAAAGAGGGGTTACCCTGAAGATCTCACACAAAAAGCTATGCTGAAAGCTAGGGAGAGGGAAAGAGAGTCTTTATTAACATATAAAAATAAAAACAAGGAAGAGCGTAAGATCTTTTGTCCATTGGTCACACAATTTAGTACTAGCTATAGAGACTTGAAAAAGATAGCTCCAAAAAATTGGAAGATCCTCAAATTGGATCCGATTTTGGGACCTGAGCTACCTAGGAAACCTGATATTATCTATAGAAAGGCAAGAACGGTAAAATCTATAGTGTCAAAAAGTAAACTTGAAAAAGTCCAGGCAGAGAAAAAGGATAATTTCCTTGCATCAACAAAAGGCTTTTTTCAATGTGGTGGTTGTAAAGTCTGTTGTATGGCGGACAAGGGTGCCAAAAAGATTATGGACAAGAATCCATCACGCTATAACACTATTCAATCCTTTATAAATTGTAACACCAGCTATTGCATTTACGTTCTAATGTGTCCTTGTGGTCTTAGATACGTTGGAAAGACCAAAAGAGTATTGAAAATTAGAATATTGGAACATAGTCGAAATATTAAGAATCGTGTAATGAATCACAGTGTTCCTCTGCATTTTTCAGAACGACATAATGCCGACTCGTCGCTTCTAAGATTTGCAGGCATTGAACATGTTGCGCTGAAAAAAGAGGGTGGAAATAGAGAAGAATTTCTACTGAAAAAGGAGACCTGGATACTGACATTAAATACATTGATTCCACATGGTCTCAATGAAAACTATGAGATCACTCCGTTTATTAGAGACAGATAAAATACTCTTTTAGAGCCTGGTTTCCATCTCAGTATCTAAGTAGTGTAGGGTTTGAATTTTGAGCTTTTTACTTACACTATGTACGTTCTTTAAAGATTCTGAGTGAATGCATTAATAAATGTATTCTTTCATTTGATAATGCCTCATATGGATGTAAATTGTCAACTTGTAGAAATCAGCCTCGTACGAAAATGGGAATAATATAATAATATGCTGGCCATTTTGCTCTGTGTACTTATATCTGTATATTTGCGGACATGCCATATATAGTCCATGCCTGTAACCGGATGTCTTTGTAAAATCGGTGAAATTGTTCCATTTTGTGCTATTTTATATATGGCTAAACGACTGATTAGTGTACTAATATGTCCTAAACTGTGTGTATAATGTCGCTGACTGCTTGTATATTTGTGTATGAATTTTTTATAGATAATCTATGCAGTATGCACTCTGTGTTTGAGAACAAGTGTGAAATGAATGGGTTTAACAGTACAAAACCATTTGTTTCTATGTAACACACACTGTGTAATATATGTTTCTTAAAATGTTCTAAACATGTTCTTTTTAGTAATTAGCGATTATGTATCTTTTATCATATATTTTTTATTATATACAGGTTGAGTATCCCATATCCAAATATCCGAAATACGGAATATTCCGAAATACGGACTTTTTTGAGTGAGAGTGCGATAGTGAAACTTTTGTTTTTTGATGGCTCAATGTACACAAACCTTGTTTAATACACAAAGTTATTAAAAATATTGTATTTAATGACCTTCAGGCTGTGTGTATAAGGTGTATAAGAAACATAAATGAATTGTGTGAATGTACACACACTTGTTTAATGCACAAAGTTATAAAAAATACTGGCTAAAATGACATTCAGGCTGTGTGTATAAGGTGTATATGAAACATAAATGCATTCTGTGCTTAGACTTGGGTCCCATCACCATGATATCTCATTATGGTATGCAATTATTCCAAAATACGGAAAAATCCCATATCCAAAATACCTCTGGTCCCAAGCATTTTGGATAAGGGATACTCAACCTGTACTAGTATTTTTGTACTTTTATATTAGCTGTGAACAATGGAGGAGACCTTATACAAGTGCGGCTAATCATTGGATTTAGCTGGCGAGACATCCTCTTATGGTATAAAGCCCCCATTAACGTCTGACAGGCCAAACCTCCTGACGAAGTAACTACGAAACGCGTAGAGGCGGGGCCTGCCAGACGTGCGTTCTCCTACTCCCGGCTCATACATCCCGGCTGCATCCTTGCGAGTGACCTGACGGGTTGTTTTTTTCCGGCGCGGTGCTTGGTCCGGTCTCTGATGACAGCAGGTCTGGTGTTTTGCCTGGTGGATTCTGACATGTGTTTAAACTGGCCCAAAGAGTGGGTCTTATAGAGTACGGGTCTCTCATTATTCATGAAATCTCCTTTGTTACCCGCTGTTTGAAATAAATTTATCTGCACTATGGGCGCGTTCTTCTGATTTTTCTTTCCATATATAAATATATATAGGGTAGAAAAAACAGATCCTGAGCGCGCTCTGTTAGATGTATAGATGTAGCGGAAGTCCTTCCAAGTAGGTATATCTTATACTATGGATAATTGAATTTCTTGGGTTCCTGCAGTGGATAACCCCTCACCAGAAAGTCACCCAAACAAATGGCCCAAGGCTAATTAGAATAAAAATATTTAATGCAAAGAAATTCATAAAAGTCTTTAGCATGAGAATTTTACAACAGGTTATACATAGATTTTGATAACTCTGACAGCAGAGACATCCAGTAGGTAGATGTATGAACTCCCTCACCTTAGCAAGGTGTGCGTTTGGCAAAGGGAGTAATTTTCCTATCTGGAATACTGACTAATGACTGATAACCCCAACGCGTTTCGTCAGTTTGACTTCATCAGGGGTAACAAAAAAAAAAAAAAAAAAAAAAAAATATGTTTGTGTTGAAACACCTATAAACTCTGTAATTCTGCATAAAGAGTATAATGATCAACCTTTATATAATTAAACTCATTGCATAAAAGTACAATAGTGTATCAACTGGTATATCTGAAATGCCTACACACATGGTTGCAGTTTGAGAAATCCTCTGGATACAACTGTGGGTCCTATGTGGGAGTTCCAGTGCTTATAGCAATTATTGACTCTGTTTCTGGATATACCAGTTGACACACTATTGAACTTTTAAAAGTAATAGGCATTTTAACCAAGTGTACCGAACTAATCCATATGTTCAGTTTCCAGGCGGACTCAGTAAAGTCTGACCATGAAGTCAATTTTTAAAGGGATATTACCTCTTTTTTATGCAATGAGTTTAATTATATAAAGGTTGATCATTATACTCTTTATGCAGAATTACAGAGTTTATAGGTGTTTCAACACAACTTTTTTTTTTTGTTTTGTTACCCCTGATGAAGTCAAACTGACGAAACGCGTTGGGGTTATCAGTCATTAGTCAGTATTCCAGATAGGAAAATTACTCCCTTTGCCAAGTGCACACCTTGCTAAGGTGAGGGAGTTCATACATCTACCTACTGGATGTCTCTGCTGTCAGCGTTATCAAAATCTATGTATAACCTGTTGTAAAATTCTCATGCTAAAGACTTTTATGAATTTCTTTGCATTACATATTTTTATTCTAATTGGCCTTGGGCCATTTATTTGGGTGACTTTCTGGTGAGGGGTTATCCACTGCAGGAACCCAAGAAATTCAATTATCCGTAGTATAAGATATACCTACTTGGAAGGACTTCCGCTACATCTATACATCTAACAGAGCGCGCTCAGGATCTGTTTTTTCTACCCTATGTATGTTTGAGATCTGGCAACGGAGGTCTCGCCTGTAGTGCTGCTGGTTCTACGAGCGCAAGATAAGAATATTTTTGTGTTATATATATATATATGTATATATATATATATATACTTATGGTCAGCACTCCATCTTTAGAGTCCACAATATGTCCAGGTGCCTCCGGATGTGATTGAAATGGACCCAAAGATCACGCAGCGCTCATCAGACTTGTCGACAAGCTACTACACACTAGCAGCGGGATATAATAGCCTCCGAGATCGTCAGAGCTACGGGGTGATGACTGACCTTGGACTTTTTTTAAAAGGCCAATCACTTACAAGGCATGGTTTTGGCCCTTGTGATTGGCCCTATAAAAAATGTCCAAGATCGGCCGGCTTCCCGCACCTCCGGCAATCTCAGACGCTACTACATCCCGCCGTAGGTGTTTGACATCAGTTTATTTATATGTGAACTCGGTAAAGTCCGCTGAGTGCCACGTCTTCTGCTCAGTTTATGTGTATAAGTGGCACTGATACTGTGGGCATTATGTGTATAAACAGCACTGATACCGTGGGCAATTGTATAAGCGGCACAACTACCATGGGCATTATTATGTGTATAAGCGGCACTGTTACTGTGGGCATGTGTATAAACAGCACTGATACCGTGGGCATTATTGTGTGTATAAGTGTCACTGATACCATGGGCATTATTATGTATATAAGTGGCACTGCTATCGTGGGCATTATTATGTGTATAAGCAGCACTGATACTGTGGGCATTATTATGCGTGTAAGCGCCACTGATACTGTGGGCATTATTATGTCTATAAGCGGCACTGTTACTGTGGACATGTGTATAAGCGGCACTGATACCGCGGGCATTATTATGTGTATAAGCGGCACTGTTACTGTGGGCATGTGTATAAGTGGCACAACTACCATGTGCATTTTATTATGTGTATAAGCGGCACTGATACTAGGGGTGTACTGGGGGATGATGATGAGGGACCCTATTATAAGATGTAAGCAGTAGCCTTATCATGCACCCTCTCACCCTGTACCTCACTTAATGTTCGGCAGACTCCAGAGTGAGTCTGCAGTGCTTCCCTACAGTGCAGGGTGGGCCAGGGGCAAGAATGAGGTCAGCAGCAGCTATGCCCTTATGGACCGTAATCTGGCACTGGCAATATGATGTGGTGTAATGTGAATAAGGAGCAATTCAGTGTGATGTAATAAGGGGCACTACTGTGAGGAGTATATAAGGTAAAGTGGTACTACTGTGTGATGTAATGTGAATTAGGAACACTATTGCATGATCAAATGTAAATAAAGTTGCACTACTGTGTGAGTTATTTGAATTGGGGGTACTATTGTGTAGCCATGCCCCTTCCCAGCAAGAACACACCCTTTTTGGGCTGTGCACCAAATGTGCGCACTGTTCCTATTTAAAATATAGGGCGTAGGAACACCAAAATGAGTACTGCTATGGGTGAGGGGTGATAGTGCTGGGAAAGTGGCGGAGGGTCAGAGGCAAAACTAGCGGTGGTGCTAGGGGGCACCATCCAAAATCTTGCCTAGGATATCATATTGGTTAGGTGTGACTCTGGATGGGACCCACCAGTGAAGGCTAATTCTGCATGCTGCAAATGGCTGAATCACAGTGTCCCTGTAGACTGGCTGAGAACAATATCAATATCTATGGGCAGTACAGATGGTGTAATGGTTAGCATTACTGCCTCACAGCACTGAGGTCATGGGTTCAATTCCCACCATGGCCCTAACTGTGTTGAGTTTGTATATTCTCCCTGTACTTGTGTGGGTTTCCTCCAGGTACTCCGGTTTCTTTCTCGCAATCCAAAAATATACTTGTAGGTTAATTGGCTCCTAACAAAAGTTAACCCTAGTGTGTGTGTGTGTACATGTGGTAGGGAATATAGATTGTAAGGTCCACTGGGGCAGGGACTGATGTGAATGGACAAATATTTTCTGTGCTGTTTAATATATGTGTGCTACAGTATATGAATCATTCATGTAATGTATTTTCATTCTCTGTAAAAGCGCTGCGGAATATGTGTGCGCTATATAAATAACTGGTAATAAATAATAAATAAATAATCATGTTAGTCGTGTGGGTATGTATATATGTGTGTACATATATTTATATATACGTATTGTATATATCTACACACATACCATATGTGTTTTCCTTTTTATTTTTTTTAAGGGGGAGGGCACAAAACTCCATCTTTCCTCGGGGCACCTGGGATTAATTTATGCCCCTGTTGGGCAGGAAAGATTTGCAGATAAGTGTACAGCAGTGCAGTAGTTCAGTGCACTCTCCTTCATCAGTAAGGGCTTGGCTGATACTGTCCTCTTTCCCTGTAGGACACCATTTGGAAGAGCACTGGATACAGCACTTTGATTGCTAAAGGCACCACAGATGAACTCAGCCATCAATGCACATTAATGTTATTTCATATTTGCATTGTCTTATTGTCAAGGCTGATCCAATCTTTGCTATCATAAATTTGTTTTGTTATCAATAATGGCCTTTTTTACACCATAGTTGAATGTCCTGTTTTTATTGAAGCTTATAAATGTTAAGGTAAATTATGTTAAATAATGGCATAATAGGAAGTAGGGATGTGCACCGGAAATTTTTCGGGTTTTGTGTTTTGGTTTTGGATTCGGTTCCGCTGCCATGTTTTGGATTCGGACGCGTTTTGGCAAAACCTCCCTGAAATTTTTTTGTCGGATTCGGGTGTGTTTTGGATTCGGGTGTTTTTTTTTACAAAAAACCCCCTCAAAAACAGCTTAAATCATAGAATTTGGGGGTTATTTTGATCCCATAGTATTATTAACCTCAATAACCATAATTTACACTCATTTTCAGTCTATTCTGAACACCTCACACCTCAAAATATTATTTTTAGTCCTAAAATTTGCACCGAGGTCGCTGGATGACTAAGCTAAGCGACCCAAGTGGCCCACACAAACAACTGGCCCATCTAGGAGTGGCACTGCAGTGTCAGGCAGGATGGCACTTCAAAAAAATAGTCCCCAAACAGCACATGATGCAAAGAAAAAAAGAGGTGCACCAAGGTCACTGGATGGCTAAGATAAGCGACACAAGTGGCCGACACAAACACCTGGCCCATCTAGGAGTGGCATTGCAGTGTCAAGCAGGATGGCACTTCAAAAAAATAGTCCCCAAACAGCACATGATGCAAAGAAAAAAAGAGGCGCAATGAGGTAGCTGTGTGACTAAGCTAAGCGACCCAAGTGGCCGACACAAACACCTGGCCCATCTAGGAGTGGCACTGCAGTGTCAGACAGGATGGCAGATTTAAAAAATAGTCCCCAAACAGCACATGATGCAAAGAAAAAAAGAGGTGCACCAAGGTCGCTGGATGGCTAAGCTAAACATCACAAGTGGCCTACACAAACACCTGGCCCATCTAGGAGTGGCACTGCAGTGTCAGGCAGGATGGCACTTCAAAAAAAATAGTCCCCAAACAGCACATGATGCAAAGAAAAATGAAAGAAAAAAGAGGTGCAAGATGGAATTGTCCTTGGGCCCTCCCACCCACCCTTATGTTGTATAAACAGGACATGCACACTTTAATGAACCCTTCATTTCAGCGACAGGGTCTGCCACACGACTGTGACTGAAATGACTGGTTGGTTTGGGCCCCCACCAAAAAAGAAGCAATCAATCTCTCCTTGCACAAACTGGCTCTACAGAGGCAAGATATCCACCTCCTCCTCATCGTCCGATTCCTCACCCCTTTCACTGTGTACATCCCCCTCCTCACAGATAATTAATTTGTCCCCACTGGAATCCACCATCTCAGGTCCCTGTGTACTTTCTGGAGGCAATTGCTGCTGGTGGATGTCTCCATGGAGGAATTGATTATAATTCATTTTGATTAACATCATCTTCTCCACATTTTCTGGAAGTAACCTCGTACGCCGATTGCTGACAAGGTGAGCGGCTGCACTAAACACTCTTTCGGAGTACACACTGGAGGGGGGGCAACTTAGGTAAAATAAAGCCAGTTTGTGCAAGGGCCTCCAAATTGCCTCTTTTTCCTGCCAGTATACGTACGGACTGTCTGACGTGCCTACTTGGATGCGGTCACTCATATAATCCTCCACCATTCTTTCAATGGTGAGAGAATCATATGCAGTGACAGTAGACGGCATGTCAGTAATCGTTGGCAGGTCCTTCAGTCCGGACCAGATGTCAGCACTCGCTCCAGACTGCCCTGCATCACCGCCATCGGGTGGGCTCGGAATTCTTAGCCTTTTCCTCGCACCCCCAGTTGTGGGAGAATGTGAAGGAGGAGCTGTTGACGGGTCACGTTCCGCTTGACTTGACAATTTTCTCACCAACAGGTCTTTGAACCTCTGCAGACTTGTGTCTGCCGGAAAGAGAGATACAACGTAGGTTTTAAATCTAGGATCGAGCACGGTGGCCAAAATGTAGTGCTCTGATTTCAACAGATTGACCACCCGTGAATCCTGGTTAAGCGAATTAAGGGCTCCATCCACAAGTCCCACATGCCTAGCGGAATCGCTCTGTTTTAGCTCCTCCTTCAATGTCTCCAGCTTCTTCTGCAAAAGCCTGATGAGGGGAATGACCTGACTCAGGCTGGCAGTGTCTGAACTGACTTCACGTGTGGCAAGTTCAAAGGGTTGCAGAACCTTGCACAACGTTGAAATCATTCTCCACTGCACTTGAGTCAGGTGCATTGCCCCTCCTTTGCCTATATCGTAGGCAGATGTATAGGCTTGAATGGCCTTTTGCTGCTCCTCCATCCTCTGAAGCATATAGAGGGTTGAATTCCACCTCGTTACCACCTCTTGCTTCAGATAATGGCAGTGCAGGTTCAGGACTGTTTGCTGGTGCTCCAGTCTTCGGCACGCGGTGGCTGAATGCCAAAAGTGGCCCTCAATTCTTCGGGCCACCGACAGCATCTCTTGCACGCCCCTGTCATTTTTTAATTAATTCTGCACCACCAAATTCAATGTATGTGCAAAACATGGGACGTGCTGGAATTTGCCCAGATGTAATGCACGCACAATATTTCTGGCGTTGTCCGATGTCACAAATCCCCAGGAGAGTCCAATTGGGGTAAGCCATTCTGCGATGATGTTCCTCAGTTTCCGTAAGAGGTTGTCAGCTGTGTGCCTCTTATGGAAAGCGGTGATACAAAGCGTAGCCTGCCTAGGAACGAGTTGTCGTTTGCGAGATGCTGCTACTGGTGCCGCCGCTGCTGTTCTTGCTGCGGGAGGCAATACATCTACCCAGTGGGCTGTCACAGTCATATAGTCCTGAGTCTGCCCTGCTCCACTTGTCCACATATCCATGGTTAAGTGGACATTGGGTACAACTGCATTTTTTAGGACACTGGTGACTCTTTTTCTGACGTCTGTGTACATTTTCGGTGTAGCCTGCCTAGAGAAATGGAACCTAGGTGGTATTTGGTACCGGAGACACAGTACCTCAATCAAGTCTGTAGTTGCCTGTGAATTAACGGTGGATACCGGAAACACGTTTCTCACCACCCAGGCTGCCAAGGCCTGAGTTATCCGCTTTGCAGCAGGATGACTGCTGTGATATTTCATTTTCCTCGCAAAGGACTGTTGGACAGTAAATTGCTTACTGGAAGTAGTACAAGTGGTCTTCCGACTTCCCCTCTGGGATGACGATCGACTCCCAGCAGCAACAACAGCAGCGCTAGCAGCAGTAGGCGTTACACTCAAGGATGCATTAGAGGAATACCAGGCAGGAGAGGACTCGTCAGACTTGACAGTGACATGGCCTGCAGGACTATTGGCTTTCCTGTGTAAGGAGGAAATTGACACTGAGGGAGTAGGTGGTGTGGTTTGCAGGAGCTTGGTTACAAGAGGAAGGGATTTAGTGGTCAGTGGACTGCTTCCGCTGTCATCCAAAGTTTTTGAACTTGTCACTGACTTCTGATGAATGCGGTCCAGGTGACGTATAAGGGAGGATGTTCCTAGGTGGTTAACGTCCTTACCCCTACTTATTACAGCTTCACAAAGGCAACACACGGCTTGACACCTGTTGTCCGCATTTGTGTTGAAATAATTCCACACCGAAGAGCTGATTTTTTTTGTATTTTGACCAGGCATGTCAATGGCCATATTCGTACCACGGACAACAGGTGTCTCCCCGGGTGCCTGACTTAAACAAACCACCTCACCATCAGAATCCTTCTTGTCAATTTCCTCCCCAGCGCCAGCAACACCCATATCCTCATTCTGGTGTACTTCAACAGTGACATCTTCAATTTGACTATCAGGAACTGGACTGCGGGTGCTCCTTCCAGCACTTGCAGGGGGCGTGCAAATGGTGGAAGGCGCAAGCTCTTCCCGTCCAGTGTTGGGAAGGTCAGGCATCGCAACCGACACAATTGGACTCTCCTTGGGGATTTGTGATTTAGAAGAATGCACAGTTCTTTGCTGTGCTTTTGCCATCTTAACTCTTTTAAGTTTTCTAGCAGGAGGATGAGTGCTTCCATCCTCATGTGAAGCTGAACCACTAGCTTTGAACATAGGCCAGGGCCTCAGCCGTTCCTTGCCACTCCGTGTCGTAAATGGCACATTGGCAAGTTTACGCTTCTCCTCAGACGATTTTGATTTAGATTTTTGGGTCATTTTACTGAGCTTTATTTTTTTGGATTTTTCATGCTCTCTGCTATGACATTGGGCATCGGCCTTGGCAGACGACGTTGATGGCATTTCATCGTCTCGGCCATGACTAGTGGCAGCAGCTTCAGCACGAGGTGGAAGTGGATCTTGATCTTTCCCTATTTTACCCTCCACATTTTTGTTCTCCATTTTTTAATGTGTGGAATTATATGCCAGTATCAATAGCAATGGCCTACTACTATATATACTGCACACAACTGAAATGCACCACAGGTATGGATGGATAGTATACTTGACGACACAGAGGTAGGTAGAGCAGTGGCCTTCTGTACCGTACTGCTATATATTATATACTGGTGGTCAGCAAACTGTGCAAAACTGAAATGCACCACAGGTATGGATGGATAGTATACTTGACGACACAGAGGTAGGTAGAGCAGTGTCCTACTGTACCGTACTGCTATATATTATATACTGGTGGTCAGCAAAATTATGCACTGTACTCCTACTATATACTACAATGCAGCACAGATATGGAGCGTTTTTCAGGCAGAGAACGTATATTACTGGTGGTCACTGGTCAGCAAAACTCTGCACTGTACTCCTCCTATATAATACTGGTGGTCCCCAGTCCCCACAATAAAGCAGTGTGAGCACAGATATATGCAGCACACTGAGCACAGATATGGAGCGTTTTTCAGGCAGAGAACGTATATTACTGGTGGTCACTGGTCAGCAAAACTCTGCACTGTACTCCTCCTATATAATACTGGTGGTCCCCAGTCCCCACAATAAAGCAGTGTGAGCACAGATATATGCAGCACACTGAGCACAGATATGGAGCGTTTTTCAGGCAGAGAACGTATAATACTGGTGGTCACTGGTCAGCAAAACTCTGCACTGTACTCCTCCTATATAATACTGGTGGTCCCCAGTCCCCACAATAAAGCAGTGTGAGCACAGATATATCCAGCACACTGAACACAGATATGGAGCGTTTTTCAGGCAGAGAACGTATATTACTGGTGGTCACTGGTCAGCAAAACTCTGCACTGTACTCCTCCTATATAATACTGGTGGTCCCCAGTCCCCACAATAAAGCAGTGTGAGCACAGATATATGCAGCACACTGAGCACAGATATGGAGCGTTTTTCAGGCAGAGAACGTATAATACTGGTGGTCACTGGTCAGCAAAACTCTGCACTGTACTCCTCCTATATAATACTGGTGGTCCCCAGTCCCCACAATAAAGCAGTGTGAGCACAGATATATGCAGCCCACTGAGCACAGATATGGAGCGTTTTTCAGGCAGAGAACGTATAATACTGGTGGTCACTGGTCAGCAAAACTCTGCACTGTACTCCTCCTATATAATACTGCTGGTCCCCAGTCCCCACAATAAAGCAGTGTGAGCACAGATATATGCAGCACACTGAGCACAGATATGGAGCGTTTTTCAGGAAGAGAACGTATAATACTGGTGGTCACTGGTCAGCAAAACTCTGCACTGTACTCCTCCTACTGTATATAATACTGCTGGTCCCCAGTCCCCACAATAAAGCAGTGTGAGCACAGATATATGCAGCACACTGAGCACAGATATGGAGCGTTTTTCAGGCAGAGAACGTATAATACTGGTGGTCACTGGTCAGCAAAACTCTGCACTGTACTCCTCCTATATAATACTGGTGGTCCCCAGTCCCCACAATAAAGCAGTGTGAGCACAGATATATGCAGCCCACTGAGCACAGATATGGAGCGTTTTTCAGGCAGAGAACGTATAATACTGGTGGTCACTGGTCAGCAAAACTCTGCACTGTACTCCTCCTATATAATACTGCTGGTCCCCAGTCCCCACAATAAAGCAGTGAGCACAGATATTTGCAGCCACCTGAATAAAACTGAGAGGACGCCAGCCACGTCCTCTCACTATCATTTCCAATGCACGAGTGAAAAATGGTGGCGACGCGCGGCTCCTTATATAGAATACGAATCTCGTGAGAATCCGACCGCGGGATGATGATGTTCGGGCGCGCTCGGGTCAACCGAGCAAGGCGGGAAGGTTCGAATCTGCCTCGGACCCGTGTAAAAAGGGTGAAGTTCGGGGGGGGTTCAGATTCCGAGGATCCGAACCCTCTCATCACTAATAGGAAGTTACAATTGCGACCTTACTGCAGTGCGGTCACAAATTTGATTCCAATCTGTGACCTATCTGTGTGGAGCTCCTGTATTTGCTTTTGTTTCGTTTCACACTGCAAAGACATACAGTACTGTACTGTAAAGACTACGAATTCAGCTAAATGTAAATTTACATACTGTATACTGTAGGGGGAGATTATTCAAAGCTTGGAGAGCGATAATATGGAGAAAGATAAAGTAACAGCCAATCGGCTCCTAACTGTCATTTCTCTGACGTCCTAGTGGATGCTGGGGACTCCGTAAGGACCATGGGGAATAGACGGCTCCGCAGGAGACTGGGCACATCTAAAGAAAGATTTAGGACTATCTGGTGTGCACTGGCTCCTCCCCCTATGACCCTCCTCCAAGCCTCAGTTAGATTTCTGTGCCCGGCCGAGCTGGATGCACACTAGGGGCTCTCCTGAGCTCCTAGAAAGAAAGTATAGTTTAGGTTTTTTATTTTACAGTGAGACCTGCTGGCAACAGGCTCACTGCAGCGAGGGACTAAGGGGAGAAGAAGCGAACCTACCTAAGTGGTGGTAGCTTGGGCTTCTTAGGCTACTGGACACCATTAGCTCCAGAGGGATCGCACACAGGACCCGACCTCGTCGTCCGTTCCCGGAGCCGCGCCGCCTTCCCCCTTACAGAGCCAGAAGCAAGAAGGTCCGGAAAATCGGCGGCTGAAGACTTCTGTCTTCTCCAAGGTAGCGCACAGCACTGCCGCTGTGCGCCATTGCTCCTCATGCACACCACACACTTCGGTCACTGCTGGGTGCAGGGCGCTGGATGGGGGGGGGGGGGGGGCGGCGCCCTGAGCAGCAATATTAACACATTGGCTGGCAAAACTGACACCATATATAGCCCCAGAGGCTATATAGGTGTAAATTACCCCTGCCAGAATAACACAAAAAGCGGGAGAAAGCCCGCCGAAAAAGGGGCGGAGCCATATCCCTCAGCACACTGGCGCCATTTTCCCTCACAGCTCCGCTGGAAGGATCGCTCCCTGGCTCTCCCCTGCAGTCCTGCACTACAGAAAGGGTAAAAAAGAGAGGGGGGGCACTAAATTTTGGCGCAGTATATATATAATACAAGCAGCTATAGGGGAAAAGTAAACACTCTGTATAGTGATATCCCTCTGTTATATAGCGCTCTGGTGTGTGCTGGCATACTCTCCCTCTGTCTCCCCAAAGGGCTTTGTGGGGTCCTGTCCTCTGTCAGAGCATTCCCTGTGTGTGTGCTGTGTGTCGGTACCGCTGTGTCGACATGTATGATGAGGAAAATGATGTGGAGGCAGAGCAAATGCCTGTAAATGTGTTGTCACCCCCTGAGGGGTCGACACCTGTGTGGATGGACTTATGGAAGGAATTACGTGACATTCTCAGCTCCTTACATAAAAGGTTTGACGACATAGAACAGCCGGCTACTCAGCTTGTGACTGTTCCAGCGTCTCAAATGTCATCAGGGGCTTTAAAAGGCCCGCTACCTCAGATGGCAGACACATATGTCGACACGGATACCGACTCCAGTGTCGACGACGATGAGACTAGTGTACCCTCCAATAGGTCCACCCGTTACATGATTGAGGCAATGAAAAATGTTTTACACATTTCTGATAGTACCCCAGGTACCACAAAAAAGGGTATTATGTTCGGTGAGAAAAAACTACCTGTAGTTTTTCCTGCATCTGAGGAATTAAATGAGGTGTGTGAGGAAGCCTGGACTTCCCCCGATAAGAAATTGATAATTTCTAAACGGTTATTGGCAGCGTACCCTTTCCCGCCAGACGATAGGTCACGTTGGCAAACATCCCCTAGGGTAGATAAAGCGCTTACACGTTTATCAAAACAGGTGGCACTACCGTCTCAGGATACGGCCGCCCTAAAGGATCCTGCTGATAGAAAGCAGGAGGCTACCCTAAAAGCTATATATACACACACAAGCATTATATTGCGACCAGCGATTGCATCAGCATGGATGTGCAGTGCTGCTGCTGCGTGGTCAGATTCCCTGTCGGATAATATTGATACCCTGGATAGGGACAATATTTTGCTGACAGTAGAGCGAGGCGCATCCTTTCTGCCGAGAGGCAAAGGTTGAGGGAAAAAGCTGCAGCATACAGCCAGTTCCCAAGAGCAAAAGTCCTCCCCCGCGTCCGGTAAGTCCACAGCATGACGCTGGGGCTTCACAGGCGGACCCGGGTACGGTGGGGGCCCGTCTCAGAAATTTCAGCACACAGTGGGCTCTCTTACAGGTGGATCCCTGGATCCTTCTTGTAGTATCTCAGGGGTACAGGCTGGAATTCGAGACGAGACGAGATTTCTAAAATCTGCCATACCAGCAACTCCCTCAGCCAGGGAGGCAGTGTTGGTGGCTATCCAAAAACTGTATTCACAGCAAGTGATTGTCAAGGTACCCCTCCTTCAGCAAGGAAAGGGTTACTATTCCACAATGTTTGTGGTACCGAAACTGGACGGTTCGGTGAGACCCATCTTAAATTTAAAATCCTTGAACACGTATATCAGAAAGTTCAAGTTCAAGATGGAATCGCTCAGGGCGGTTATTGCGAGCCTGGACGAGGGGGATTACATGGTCTCTCTGGACATCAAGGATGCCTACCTGCATGTCCCCATTTACCCTCCTCACCAGGAGTACCTCAGGTTTGTGGTACAGGACTGTCACTATCAGTTCCAGATGCTGCCGTTTGGGTTATCCACGGCACCGAGGGTCTTTACCAAGGTAATGGCCGAAATGATGATACTCCTTCGCAAGAAGGGAGTTTTAATTATCCCGTACTTGGACGATCTCCTGATAAAGGCGAGGTCCAAGGAACAGTCGGTAGTGGGGGTAGCACTTTCTCGGGAAGTGCTACAACAGCACGGCTGGATTCTCAATATTCCAAAGTCACAGCTGGTCCCGACGACACGTCTTCTGTTCCTGGGAATGATTCTGGACACAGACCAGAAAAAAGTGTTTCTTCCAGTGGAAAAAGCCGAGGAGTTGTCATCTCTAGTCAGAGACCTCCTAAAACCGGGACAGGTGTCGGTACATCAATGCACACGAGTCCTGGGAAAAATGGTAGCTTCGTACGAAGCAATTCCATTCGGAAGGTTCCACGCAAGGACTTTCCAGTGGGACCTGTTGGACAAATGGTCCGGGTCCCATCTCCAGATGCAACAGCGGATAACCCTGTCGGCAAGGACCAGGGTGTCGCTGCTGTGGTGGCTGCAGAGGGCTGATCTACTAGAGGGCCGCAGATTCGGAATACAGGACTGGGTCCTGGTGACCACGGATGCCAGCCTTCGGGGCTGGGGTGCAGTCACACAGGGAAGAAATTTCCAAGGACTGTGGTCAAATCAGGAGATTTCTCTTCACATAAATATTCTGGAGCTAAGGGCCATTTACAAGCCAAGCAAGGCCCCTGCTTCAGAACCAACCGGTACTGATCCAATCAGACAACATCACGGCGGTCGCCCATGTAAACAGACAGGGCGGCACAAGAAGCAGGAGGGCAATGGCAGAAACCACAAGGATTCTCCGATGGGCGGAAAATCATGTGTTAGCACTGACAGCAGTGTTCATTCCGGGAGTGGACAACTGGGAAGCAGACTTCCTCAGCAGGCACGACCTCCACCCGGGAGAATGGGGACTTCATCCAGAAGTCTTCCAAATGCTGGTAAACCGTTGGGAAAGACCACAGGTGGACATGATGGCGTCCCGCCTCAACAAAAAGCTAAAAAGATATTGCGCCAGGTCAAGGAACCCTCAGGCGATCGCTGTGGACGCTCTAGTAACACCGTGGGTGTACCAGTCGGTTTATGTGTTTCCTCCTCTGCCTCTCATTCCCAAGGTACTGAGAATAATACGAAGGCGAAGAGTGAAAACTATACTCGTGGTTCCGGACTGGCCAAGAAGAGCTTGGTACCCGGAACTTCAAGAAATGCTTTCAGAGGACCCTTGGCCTCTGCCGTTCAGACAAGACCTGCTGCAGCAGGGGCCCCTGTCTGTTCCAAGACTTACCGTGGCTACGTTTGACGGCATGGCGGTTGAACACCGGATCCTGAAGGAAAAGGGCATTCCGGAGGAAGTCATCCCTACCCTGATCAAAGCCAGGAAGGATGTCACCGCAAAACATTATCACCGCATTTGGCGAAAATATGTTGCTTGGTGTGAGGCCAGGAAGGCCCCAACGGAGGAATTCCAACTGGGTCGATTCCTGCATTTCCTGCAAGCAGGGGTGACGTTGGGCCTCAAATTGGGGTCCATTAAGGTCCAGATTTCGGCCCTGTCGATTTTCTTCCAGAAAGAACTTGCTTTACTGCCTGAAGTTCAGACTTTTGTCAAAGGAGTTCTGCATATTCAGCCTCCTTTTGTGCCCCCAGTGGCACCTTGGGATCTCAATGTGGTTTTGGAGTTCCTGAAATCGCATTGGTTTGAACCATTTAAGACTGTGGATTTGAAATATCTCACGTGGAAAGTGGTCATGCTGTTGGCCCTGGCTTCGGCCAGGCGTGTGTCAGAATTGGCGGCTTTGTCATATAAAAGCCCTTATCTGATTTTCCATATGGATAGGGCAGAGTTGAGGACTCGTCCTCAGTTTCTCCCGAAGGTGGTATCAGCGTTTCACTTGAACCAGCCTATTGTGGTGCCTGCGGCTACTAGGAACTTGGAGGATTCCAAGTTACTGGACACAGAGGTAGGTACAGCAGTGGCCTACCGTACTGCTATATATAGTATACTGGTGGTCACTGTGTCAGCAAACTGCAAAACTAAAATGCACCACAGGTATAGAATGTAGATGGATAGTATACTTAATGAATGACGACACAGAGGTAAGTACAGCAGTGGCCTACCGTACTGCTATATATAGTATACTGGTGGTCACTGTGTCAGCAAACTGCAAAACTAAAATGCACCACTGGTATAGAATGTAGATGGATAGTATACGTAATGAATGACGACACAGAGGTAGGTACAGCAGTGGCCTACCGTACTGCTATATATAGTATACTGGTGGTCACTGTGTCAGCAAACTGCAAAACTAAAATGCACCACAGGTATAGAATGTAGATGGATAGTATACTTAATGAATGACGACACAGAGGTAGGTACAGCAGTGGCCTACCGTACTGCTATATATAGTATACTGGTGGTCACTGTGTCAGCAAACTGCAAAACTAAAATGCACCACAGGTATAGAATGTAGATGGATAGTATACGTAATGAATGATGACACAGAGGTAGGTACAGCAGTGGCCTACCGTACTGCTATATATAGTATACTGGTGGTCACTGTGTCAGCAAACTGCAAAACTAAAATGCACCACAGGTATATAATTTTGATGGATAGTATACTTAATGAATGACGACACAGAGGTAGGTACAGCAGTGGCCTACCGTACTGCTATATATAGTATACTGGTGGTCACTGTGTCAGCAAACTGCAAAACTAAAATGCACCACAGGTATAGAATGTAGATGGATAGTATACGTAATGCATGACGACACAGAGGTAGGTACAGCAGTGGCCTACCGTACTGCTATATATAGTATACTGGTGGTCACTGTGTCAGCAAACTGCAAAACTAAAATGCACCACAGGTATAGAATGTAGATGGATAGTATACTTAATGAATGACGACACAGAGGTAGGTACAGCAGTGGCCTACCGTACTGCTATATATAGTATACTGGTGGTCACTGTGTCAGCAAGCTGCAAAACTAAAATGCACCACAGGTATAGAATGTAGATGGATAGTATACTTAATGAATGACGACACAGAGGTAGGTACAGCAGTGGCCTACAGTACTGCTATATATAGTATACTGATGGTCACTGTGTCAGCAAACTGCAAAACTAAAATGCACCACAGGTATAGAATGTAGATGGATAGTATACTTAATGAATGACGACACAGAGGTAGGTACAGCAGTGGCCTACCGTACTGCTATATATAGTATACTGGTGGTCACTGTGTCAGCAAATTGCAAAACTAAAATGCACCACAGGTATAGAATGTAGATGGATAGTATACTTAATGAATGACGACACAGAGGTAGGTACAGCAGTGGCCTACCGTACTGCTATATATAGTATACTGGTGGTCACTGTGTCAGCAAACTGCAAAACTAAAATGCACCACAGGTATAGAATGTAGATGGATAGTATACTTAATGGATGATGACACAGAGGTAGGTACAGCAGTGGCCTACCGTACTGCTATATATAGTATACTGGTGGTCACTGTGTCAGCAAACTGCAAAACTAAAATACACCACAGGTATAGAATGTAGAGTGATAGTATACTTAATGAATGACGACACAGAGGTAGGTACAGCAGTGGCCTACCGTACTGCTATATATAGGAAAATGGTGGTCACTGTGTCAGCAAACTGCAAAATTAAAATGCACCACAGGTATAGAATGTAGATGGATAGTATACTTGATGAATGAAGACACAGAGGTAGGTACAGCAGTGGCCTACCGTACTGCTATATACAAGTTGAGTATCCCATATCCAAATATTCCGAAATACGGAATATTCCGAAATACGGAATGTTTGGAGTAGAACAGAGATAGTGAAACCTTTGTTTTTTGATGGCTCAATGTACACAAAGTTTGTTTAATACACAAAGTTATTAAAAATATTGTATTAAATGACCTTTAGGCTGTGTGTATAAGGTGTACATGAAACATAAATGAACTGTGTGAATGTAAACACACTTTGTTTAATGCACAAAGTTATTAAAAATATTGGCTAAAATTACCTGCAGGCTGTGTGTATAAGGTGTATATGAAACATAAATGCATTCTGTGCTTAGACTTGGGTCCCATCACCATGATATCTCATTATGGTATGCAATTATTCCAAAATACGGAAAAATACGATATCCAAAATACCTCTGGTCCCAAGCATTTTGGATAAGGGAGACTCAACCTGTATAGTATACTGGTGGTCACTGTGTCAGCAAACTGCAAAACTAAAATGCACCACAGGTATAGAATGTAGATGGATAGTATACTTAATGAATAACGACACAGAGGTAGGTACAGCAGTGGCCTACCGTACTGCTATATATAGTATACTGGTGGTCACTGTGTCAGCAAACTGCAAAACTAAAATGCACCACACGTATAGAATGTAGATGGATAGTATACTTAATGAATGACGACACAGAGGTAGGTACAGCAGTGGCCTACCGTACTGCTATATATAGTATACTGGTGGTCACTGTGTCAGCAAACTGCAAAACTAAAATGCACCACAGGTATAGAATGTAGATGGATAGTATACTTAATGAATGACGACACAGAGGTAGGTACAGCAGTGGCCTACCGTACTGCTATATATAGTATACTGGTGGTCACTGTTGTCAAAGGAGTTCTGCATATTCAGCCTCCTTTTGTGCCCCCAGTGGCACCTTGGGATCTCAATGTGGTTTTGGAGTTCCTGAAATCACATTGGTTTGAACCACTTAAGACTGTGGATTTGAAATATCTCACGTGGAAAGTGGTCATGCTGTTGGCCCTGGCTTCGGCCAGGCGTGTGTCAGAATTGGCGGCTTTGTCATATAAAAGCCCTTATCTGATTTTCCATATGGATAGGGCAGAGTTGAGGACTCGTCCTCAGTTTCTCCCGAAGGTGGTATCAGCGTTTCACTTGAACCAGCCTATTGTGGTGCCTGCGGCTACTAGGAACTTGGAGGATTCCAAGTTACTGGACGTAGTCAGGGCCCTGAAAATTTATGTTTCCAGGATGGCTGGAGTCAGGAAAACTGACTCGCTGTTTATCCTGTATGCACCCAACAAACTGGGTGCTCCTGCTTCTAAGCAGACTATCGCGCGCTGGATTTGTAGCACTATTCAGCTGGCGCATTCTGCGGTGGGACTACCGCAGCCTAAATCTGTAAAAGCCCATTCCACAAGGAAGGTGGGCTCATCTTGGGCGGCTGCCCGAGGGGTCTCGGCTTTACAACTTTGCCGAGCTGCTACTTGGTCAGGGGCAAACACATTTGCAAAATTCTACAAATTTGATACCCTGGCTGAGGAGGACCTGGAGTTCTCTCATTCGGTGTTGCAGAGTCATCCGCACTCTCCCGCGGATTGTCTGCAATACTTGTAAATAGTTATTGTTACACTAATCGGGTTGTTATTGCGAGCCATCTTTTCAGAGGCTCCGTTGTTATCATACTGTTAACCGGGGTTCCTATCACGAGTTATACGGTGTGATTTGTGTGGCTGGTATGAGTCTTACCCGGGATTCAAAATCCTTCCTTATTGTGTCAGCTCTTCCGGGCACAGTGTCCTAACTGAGGCTTGGAGGAGGGTCATAGGGGGAGGAGCCAGTGCACACCAGATAGTCCTAAATCTTTCTTTAGATGTGCCCAGTCTCCTGCGGAGCCGTCTATTCCCCATGGTCCTTACGGAGTCCCCAGCATCCACTACGGACTACGAGAAATAGAATTACCGGTGAGTAAATTCTTATTTTTTCAAGCACAGCCTGTAAAATGATTGAAACTGATTGGTTGGGTACTTTTTATCCACTTTATCTTTATCCAAGCTTTGATAAATATCCCCCATGATACAGATTCAAATTCCTTGGAATGCTGAAGCAAAAGCGGAAAACTTACAAGACTGTTGCATACTGAAGCTTGTTTTGCCCCAGTTGCTCTCAACTCTAGAGATTACATTCTTAATAGTGTCAACTTTTAGGTCAGTTGATATTAGTGATGTGCACCGGACATTTTTCGGGTTTTGTGTTTTGGTTTTGGATTCGGTTCCGCGGCCATGTTTTGGATTCGGACGCGTTTTGGCAAAACCTCACCGAAATTTTTTTGTCGGATTCGGGTGTGTTTTGGATTCGGGTGTTTTTTTAAAAAACCCCATAAAAAACAGCTTAAATCATAGAATTTGGGGGTCATTTTGATCCCATAGTATTATTAACCTCAATTACCATAATTTCCACTAATTTCCAGTCTATTCTGAACACCTCACACCTCACAATATTATTTTTAGTCCTACAATTTGCACCGAGGTCGCTGGATGGCTAAGCTAAGCGACACAAGTGGCCGACACAAACACCTGGCACATCTAGGAGTGGCACTGCAGTGTCAATCAAGACAGGATGGCACTTCAAAAAAAATTGTCCCCAAACAGCACATGATGCAAAGAAAAAAAGAGGCGCACCAAGGTGGCTGTGTGACTAAGCTAAGCGACACAAGTGGCCGACACAAACACCTGGCCCATCTAGGAGTGGCACTGCAGTGTCAATCAAGACAGGATGGCACTTCAAAAAAATTGTCCCCAAGCAGCACATGATGCAAAGAAAAAAAAGAGGCGCACCAAGGTGGCTGTGTGACTAAGCTAAGCGAACAAGTGGCCGACACAAACACCTGGCCCATCTAGGAGTGGCACTGCAGTGTCAATCAAGACAGGATGGCACTTTAAAAAAATTGTCCCCAAACAGCACATGATGCAAAGAAAAAAAGAGGCGCACCAAGGTCGCTGTGTGACTAAGCTAAGCGACACAAGTGGCCGACACAAACACTTGACCCATCTAGGAGTGGCACTGCAGTGTCAATCAAGATAGGATGGCACTTCAAAAAAATTGTCCCCAAACAGCACATGATGCAAAGAAAAAAAGAGGCGCACCACAGGTATAGAATGTAGATGGATAGTATACTTAATGAATGACGACACAGAGGTAGGTACAGCAGTGGCCTACCGTACTGCTATATATAGTATACTGGTGGTCACTGTGTCAGCAAACTGCAAAACTAAAATGCACCACAGGTATAGAATGTAGATGGATAGTATACGTAATGAATGATGACACAGAGGTAGGTACAGCAGTGGCCTACCGTACTGCTATATATAGTATACTGGTGGTCACTGTGTCAGCAAACTGCAAAACTAAAATGCACCACAGGTATAGAATGTAGATGGATAGTATACTTAATGAATGACGACACAGAGGTAGGTACAGCAGTGGCCTACCGTACTGCTATATATAGTATACTGGTGGTCACTGTGTCAGCAAACTGCAAAACTAAAATGCACCACTGGTATAGAATGTAGATGGATAGTATACGTAATGAATGACGACACAGAGGTAGGTACAGCAGTGGCCTACCGTACTGCTATATATAGTATACTGGTGGTCACTGTGTCAGCAAACTGCAAAACTAAAATGCACCACAGGTATAGAATGTAGATGGATAGTATACTTAATGAATGACGACACAGAGGTAGGTACAGCAGTGGCCTACCGTACTGCTATATATAGTATACTGGTGGTCACTGTGTCAGCAAACTGCAAAACTAAAATGCACCACAGGTATAGAATGTAGATGGATAGTATACGTAATGAATGACGACACAGAGGTAGGTACAGCAGTGGCCTACCGTACTGCTATATATAGTATACTGGTGGTCACTGTGTCAGCAAACTGCAAAACTAAAATGCACCACAGGTATATAATTTTGATGGATAGTATACTTAATGAATGACGACACAGAGGTAGGTACAGCAGTGGCCTACCGTACTGCTATATATAGTATACTGGTGGTCACTGTGTCAGCAAACTGCAAAACTCAAATGCACCACAGGTATAGAATGTAGATGGATAGTATACGTAATGCATGACGACACAGAGGTAGGTACAGCAGTGGCCTACCGTACTGCTATATATAGTATACTGGTGGTCACTGTGTCAGCAAACTGCAAAACTAAAATGCACCACAGGTATAGAATGTAGATGGATAGTATACTTAATGAATGACGACACAGAGGTAGGTACAGCAGTGGCCTACCGTACTGCTATATATAGTATACTGGTGGTCACTGTGTCAGCAAGCTGCAAAACTAAAATGCACCACAGGTATAGAATGTAGATGGATAGTATACTTAATGAATGACGACACAGAGGTAGGTACAGCAGTGGCCTACAGTACTGCTATATATAGTATACTGATGGTCACTGTGTCAGCAAACTGCAAAACTAAAATGCACCACAGGTATAGAATGTAGATGGATAGTATACTTAATGAATGACGACACAGAGGTAGGTACAGCAGTGGCCTACCGTACTGCTATATATAGTATACTGGTGGTCACTGTGTCAGCAAATTGCAAAACTAAAATGCACCACAGGTATAGAATGTAGATGGATAGTATACTTAATGAATGACGACACAGAGGTAGGTACAGCAGTGGCCTACCGTACTGCTATATATAGTATACTGGTGGTCACTGTGTCAGCAAACTGCAAAACTAAAATGCACCACAGGTATAGAATGTAGATGGATAGTATACTTAATGGATGACGACACAGAGGTAGGTACAGCAGTGGCCTACCGTACTGCTATATATAGTATACTGGTGGTCACTGTGTCAGCAAACTGCAAAACTAAAATACACCACAGGTATAGAATGTAGAGTGATAGTATACTTAATGAATGACGACACAGAGGTAGGTACAGCAGTGGCCTACCGTACTGCTATATATAGGAAAATGGTGGTCACTGTGTCAGCAAACTGCAAAATTAAAATGCACCACAGGTATAGGATGTAGATGGATAGTATACTTGATGAATGAAGACACAGAGGTAGGTACAGCAGTGGCCTACCGTACTGCTATATACAAGTTGAGTATCCCATATCCAAATATTCCGAAATACGGAATATTCCGAAATACGGAATGTTTGGAGTAGAACAGAGATAGTGAAACCTTTGTTTTTTGATGGCTCAATGTACACAAAGTTTGTTTAATACACAAAGTTATTAAAAATATTGTATTAAATGACCTTTAGGCTGTGTGTATAAGGTGTACATGAAACATAAATGAACTGTGTGAATGTACACACACTTTGTTTAATGCACAAAGTTATTAAAAATATTGGCTAAAATTACCTGCAGGCTGTGTGTATAAGGTGTATATGAAACATAAATGCATTCTGTGCTTAGACTTGGGTCCCATCACCATGATATCTCATTATGGTATGCAATTATTCCAAAATACGGAAAAATACGATATCCAAAATACCTCTGGTCCCAAGCATTTTGGATAAGGGAGACTCAACCTGTATAGTATACTGGTGGTCACTGTGTCAGCAAACTGCAAAACTAAAATGCACCACAGGTATAGAATGTAGATGGATAGTATACTTAATGAATGACGACACAGAGGTAGGTACAGCAGTGGCCTACCGTACTGCTATATATAGTATACTGGTGGTCACTGTGTCAGCAAACTGCAAAACTAAAATGCACCACACGTATAGAATGTAGATGGATAGTATACTTAATGAATGACGACACAGAGGTAGGTACAGCAGTGGCCTACCGTACTGCTATATATAGTATACTGGTGGTCACTGTGTCAGCAAACTGCAAAACTAAAATGCACCACAGGTATAGAATGTAGATGGATAGTATACTTAATGAATGACGACACAGAGGTAGGTACAGCAGTGGCCTACCGTACTGCTATATATAGTATACTGGTGGTCACTGTGTCAGCAAACTGCAAAACTAAAATGCACCACAGGTATAGAATGTAGATGGATAGTATACTTAATGAATGACGACACAGAGGTAGGTACAGCAGTGGCCTACCGTACTGCTATATATAGTATACTGGTGGTCACTGGTCAGCAAAACTCTGCACTGTACTCCTCCTATATAATATTAATTATACTGGTGGTCCCCAGTCCCCACAATAAAGCAGCACACTGAGCACAGATATGGAGTGTTTTTCAGGCAGACAACGTATACTGGTGGTCACTGTCAGCAAAACCTTTCACTGTACTCCTGCTATATAATACAGCTGCTCCCCAGTCCCCACAATTAAGCAGTGTGAGCACAGATATATTATGCAGCACACTGAGCACAGATATGGTATGGAGCGTTTTTTTCAGGCAGAGAACGGATAAAAACTGGTGGTCACTTATCAGCAAAACTCTGCACTGTACTCCTCCTAACAGCTGCTCCCCAGTCCTCCCCACAATTAAGCAATAAAGCAATCAAGTTCAACAATAAACGGAGAGGACGCCAGCCACGTCCTCTCCCTATCATCTCCAATGCACGAGTGAAAATGGCGGCGACGCGCGGCTGCTTATATAGAATCCGAATCTCGCGAGAATCCGACTGCGGGATGATGACGTTCGGGCGCGCTCGGGTTAGCCGAGCAAGGCGGGAAGGTTCGAACCTGCCTCGGACCCGTGTAAGAAGGGTGAAGTTCGGGGGGTTCGGTTTCCGAGAAACCGAACCCGCTCATCTCTAGTTGATATACTATAGATTCTTAGGGGCATATTTATAAAAAAAAAAAAAAAATGGTGATATCCCCCAAAAACACCTGTTTTCAGAAGGTACACACAAATATTAAGGATCCTCAGGATTTCCAACCAAAGCAGCTCCTTAGCTTTCTATATGGGCTGCTTAATTGTGGGATTTACCAAAGCTTCAGAATGTGAATCTGAATACAACATGAGCCCATAGTAGCCTATGGGCTACTCTATTACTGAATTTATCAAAAAGTGATTCAAAGGATCCCTCACCAGTGCTGTCCACTTAGGGACGTGCGGTGAGCAAAATGGCTCAGGAGGCACTGGCTAACCCCAGAGCCAGATTTACATGCAATATATGAGCCAAAGCATACATCTGGGCATTATACACAGGTGCAGCAGTATAAACTCCTGGAAATTTGGTGAGTTTTGATCAGAGATGTGCAGAAAAGATAAACAGGTGAGGCACTGCCTCACCTGCCATAGACTTTTTACTCCAGAGTTTGGGCTATAAAAATGATTAGAATAATGCAAAGAAGATATTTCAAACAAATTATTAGTATTTTTCATATGCTTTATTCAGTCAAAACTCTGGTTTAAACGTAAGTATGACAGGAAAGGCTCTGCCTCACCCCACCGCATGTCACTGAGGTCTTACACATGCATCAGCGCATGAGCAGTACCGCAGCAGGGGGCAGAAGCAGGATGGAAAGTGATTGCATTGCATATATCTGGGTCACCAGAACAGAGGCTCTGGTAGGAGTTTTTCCCTGCAACTAAGAAATTGTACATACAGGTGAATAATGATTCGTTATTCCCATGAATTGTGGTGAATTCATGAATTGTGGTATCTTTATTTTCTGGGGTGTATCGCAAACATTAATATATATGTCCCTTACTATTATAAGTAAGAATATAGACCAATGGCCCTCATTCCGAGTTGTTCGCTCGCAAGCTGCTTTTAGCAGCATTGCGCACGCTAAGCCGCCGCCTACTGGGAGTGAATCTTAGCTTAGCAAAATTGCGAACGAAAGATTCTCAAAATTGCGAATAGAAATTTCTAAGCAGTTTCTGAGTAGCTCGAGACTTACTCTGCCACTGCGATCAGTTCAGTCAGTTTCGTTCCTGGTTTGACGTCACAAACACACCCAGCGTTCGCCCAGACACTCCCCCGTTTCTCCAGCCACTCCCGCGTTTTTCCCAGAAACGGCAGCGTTTTTTCACACACCCCCATAAAACGGCCAGTTTCCGCCCAGAAACACCCACTTCCTGTCAATCACACAACGATCACCAGAACGAAAAAAAAACCTCGTAATGCCGTGAGTAAATACCAAACTTCTTAGCAAATTTACTTGGCGCAGTCGCAGTGCGAACATTGCGCATGCGCAAATAGCGGAAAATCGCTGCGATGCGAAGAAAATTACCGAGCGAACAACTCGGAATGAGGGCCAATATGTGTTCTATCAATCATTATCAACTGAACAAACTGACATTGTTACTTTTTATTGCGTGTTCATGTATAGTACCATTCATTTGTAGAGCTACTATATGTACTGTTTGTGCTTACTAAATATATTTCAATAAGCCCAAGTACAGTAGTTCAGTATCTGTGATTAACCTACTGATTAGCACAAGATTTGAAGGATATATACACTGAAACCTCTTGATAGTATGCCCTGAGCACTAACAGTAGGAATCACTGACCTATACACTATACACATACATTACATGGAAACAGGCATTACATAATATAGTAAAGTCTCTTTTCAAGAAGATACATGAATTTGTTTCTTCCCCAGAGGAGGCACTTCTCATCTTATTTGTGTTGACCAAATGGAACTTGACAGGAGCATCGTCCTGTATTAAGCTGTGATCTGGCAGGTGATGCTGCTCTATCCATTTGCGACTATGCTTTTAGTGTTTCCCATAGTATGTACACTAGAGATGGAAGATAAAGCAGGATAGAAAAAAATAAATATATGATAGATTACAGAAGTCAGAGTTTCAACAAGACAGTAACATAGCTATTTTAATAAATGAATCTGCTATAGTTTCATTACAAAACTAATTTGCAGCATTAGTGT
Source organism: Pseudophryne corroboree (assembly GCF_028390025.1). Classification (NCBI taxonomy): domain Eukaryota; kingdom Metazoa; phylum Chordata; class Amphibia; order Anura; family Myobatrachidae; genus Pseudophryne; species Pseudophryne corroboree. The sequence goes on from NC_086445.1 coordinate 709,512,899, forward strand.
ACTTTAGAAAAAAACAACTTATGATATATTATGTAGCACTAATGTAGAACTACTACTGTATTGTACTGTATGTGCCATTCTCACTTATGAAACAAAATACGGTGAAGTGGAAAACTGCTTTGTGCTACTATAAAGCAAAAACATTGAACATTTACCACTTTAAAAATAATAATTTATAAGATAAATCCTTTTCATTGTTGATATTAGTACTTGGATAGGGTCTCTTCACTTTAAGGGTTCAAAGGAAACAAGTTGGATGTATGAATGTGATTTGACAGTGTGTGTGTGTGTGTGTGTGTGTGTGTGTGTGTGTGTGTGTGTGTGTGTGTGTGTGTGTGTGTGTGTGTGTGTGTGTGTGTGTGTGTGTTAAACACTGGAATTCTCCTGCAGCAGTTTGCCAGGAGCCAGACTTTACAAAGTGCTTTTGTAAATGTTTAGATGCTTGAATAATCTATATCCCATTTCTTTGCATTGCTCTATTCATGCCCAATAAACAGTATGCTCACATTCATGCCCTGCATGCCCTCATTTCTGCTAATAAAGCTATTGCCAGTCAGTGTACTGTATGCTTCCATCTACATTTTTATATGTCCATGAGAGCAGCATGTTTGGAATATGGAGGGGCTTGCATAAACCCTCTCAATGGAGGAGATGTACTAAACCTTGGAGAGTTATAAAATGTAGAGAGATAAAGTACATCCAATCAGTTACTAACTGCCATGTTACAGCTTGCAATGTCAGTATATATATTAAGCCTTGGAGAGAGATAAAGTACCAGCCAATCAGCTCCTAACTGCCAATGTACAGTCTGTGTTTGAAAAATAACAGGAGCTGGTTGCTTGACAGTTTATTTCTCTCTACTTTATCTCTCAAAGTCTTTGTACATAGACCCTTGTTGTATTTGAAAAATGACAGTTAAGAGCTGATTGGTTGGTGGTGTAATAGTTTAATTCTCTCAAGTTTATCACTCCCCAAGGTTTAGTACATCTGCAGCTACAGTGCATATATATATATATATATATATATATATATATATATATACACCAATGCAGGGTACCTTAAACTATTCACCATAGGAAAGGAACCAGGCGGCACTCCAAGGGTTTTGTTCAAGCAAAAAAACATGTATTCAAATAACAGTGCAAAAATATTAATCCAGCATAGTGCAAGCCACCAACGTTTCAACGCCCATCCGGCGTTTTTATCAAGATGCTATGCTATAAAGTGCAATGTGACAACAGCATGAACAAACATATATATATATATATATATATATATATATATATATATATATAAAGGACCGGTCAGCAGCACTCCTTATTTCGAACAGAGTATATTTTACAAATAGCCGGTGCCCTCCATTTGAAGGAGAAATCCTCAATAATATACCAATGCACAGCGGGCGGCACTCACGGCTTTAGAAAGAAACACAGGAATCCAACGTTTCAAAGTTTATAATCAAACTGACGAAAAAGTTTGATTATAAACTTTGAAACGTTGATACGCTCAGGTGGATTCCTGTGTTTCTTTCTAAAGCCGTGAGTGCCGCCCGCTGTGCATTGGTGTATATATATATACACATATATTTATATACATACATACAGTGGCGTAAGTTCGCCCCAGTCACCCGGAGGCATGATAAATGTTGGTGCCCCCTACATACTGTATACACACACACCCTTCATATGTAGCTATCCGGCACTCGTGTTGAACAGTAGTAGCGTGCTCAGGTGCCTTTCCCAATAGTAATATAGATACACATACAGAGTGGACGGCACTCCATGTCAGTCATCACAATAAAATAGACACCAGCATACCTTTATAGCACACCTACAGTACTCCCTCACCCAACAGCGTGTCACAATGTAGATGCTTTGGCACAGTGGTGTGCCGATATACAGTATATATATAAAAAACACACAAACGCCTCTTTCACTTAAACACACACACAAACACCTTTCACTTAAACACACACACGCCTCTCACTTACACTCACACCTCTTACTTACACACGCCTCCTTAGCTTAAACACACACATGCCTTCTTCACTTAAACACACACACCTCCTTCGCTTAAACACACACAATCCTCACTTACACACATGCCTCTCAAACACACACCTCCACACACACGCCTCTCACTTACACAAACGCCTCTCACTTACACATGCTTCACTTAAACTCACACACACGCCAGCTTCATTTAAACTCTCACACACACGCTTCCTTCACTTAAACACACAAACACGCCTCTTTCACTTATACACATACACCTACACACACACACACACACACACACACACATCTCCCTTACACGCACACACGCCTCTTTCATTAAAAAACACACACACACAAACAAAAACAAACACATGCTTTCTTCACTTACACACACGCCTCCTTCATTTAAACTCACACACACACGCGTCCTTCACTTAAACACACAAACATTCCTCTTTCACTTACACACACACACACACACACACACACACACACACGTATGTCTCTCACACACATACACACACACACTCGTCTCCTTTACACGCATACACGCCTCTTTCACTTAAAAACACACACACAAACAAAAACAAACACATGCTGCCTTCACTTACACACACACACACACATACACACACACACACACACACACACACACTTCACTTAAACATGCACACATAAAACACAGTGCTGCCAACATTCATTAAAGACCCCCCAGCACCCCTCCCCTTTCCAACTACACCCCCCCCCCCCCACAGTGCAGCTTGAGGCAAGTGCTGCCAGTGCCTACCTGCTGCTATCAGCCCAACGGAAGAACAGAGAGCATCACTTGGCCACCTCATCTGGAAGGGCCTGGCAGGAGCTGCGTTCTGGAGCTCCCCCTAGCTGTAGCCACAGCCAGCTCTCTGTATATACTAGGACAGGGGTGGCCAACCAGTCAGAGGCAAAGAGCCAGAAAAGATCTGTAGTCAAGGACAAGAGTAAGTATCATGCGCGCTGAAGGCGCGCGTGCAAAAATGGTGCCGTCGCCTAGTTTTCACAAAGCCACACCCCATTTTGTGCACACACCTTTCGTTATGACGTTTGTAGGAGTATTCCTTGTGTCATAACTCCGTTTTTAGTCATGTTGTACAGTGCCAAATACATATAATGCCTTAGTACAGTGCCACATACATATAAAATTGACAAAAAATGGGTGCTTCCACACTGCCAGAAACATATGTCCCCACAGTGCCACATACACATATGTCCCCAAAGTGCCAGATACATATATGCCCCAAAGTGCCAGATACATATATGCCCCACAGTGCCAGATACATATATGCCTCACAGTGCCAGATACATATATGCCTCACAGGGGTGTAGTATGGTATGCCGGCGGTCGGGCTCCCGGTGACCAGTATACCGGCGCCGGGAGCCCGACCGCCGGCATACCGACTGTGTGGC